>NW_024040817.1:26886447-27451975 GCF_014851395.1 Micropterus salmoides | reverse complement strand
ACATTATTGTTCAGTGTACATTCACATCTGAAACAAACTTTACGTGCTTGATAACTCTCCCACCCCGCAGACATCTACACGCCAATACCGATTTATATTCATAGCGGCAAGTGCTATGTAGCTCCACATAGGGGACACAGGAAGTGACATATACACCTTCATGCGGCGTCATAACCGCGTAGGAAATTCACAGCCGCACCGGCAGAGCTCCAGAATATGCAACTCGGCCGCCACGCGGACGCGCAAGTGCGAGGCGCAATGCGCAGCAGGGCCGCAACGCGCTTGTGCTCTTAATTAGGGCCCGAGCACGACCGTGCGAGGTCCCTATTGAATTGCTCGGATTATTTTTTTTTTTTTTTTTTTTTTTTTTTTTTTTTTCTGCAAAGTAGGCCCAAATGACATGGCCTAAACATACTCGAAAACTCACCAAAATTTGCAAACATGTCAGAACCGGTGAAAAATTTCGTATTCTACAAGTTTCGCACATGGGCGTGGCAAAATGACTCGCTAGCGCCACCTAGAAAATTGGAAATGATTAGCCCCTCGTTCACGTTCAACCTACATGTACGAAATTTTCTGGGGACATGTATCGTATCAAGACGCACAAAAAAGCCTCAAGAACCCATAGCCTAAAGTCAACAGGAAGTCGGCCATTTTGAATTTTATGGCCATTTTTGGATGATTTACACACTTCGTACTTTAACGAACTCCTCCTAGGGATTTAGTCGGATCGACGTCAAATTTCTGCTGTGCCTTCTAAAGGCATTGACGATGAAAAGTTGTGCTATTTGCGCGTTTTCGTCAATGGGCGTGTCCGTGGCGTCGATGATTCGCAATGAAACAGGAAGTTGTTGTAACTTCAGTGTACATGCTCACATCGGACCAAACTGTACATGTAGGATGAGAGTCCCGCCCTGAACACATGTACATGCCGACATTCACCCACAGTCATAGCGCCACCTGCTGGCAACAGAAAGTGACCTTTAACGAAGCAGCCCCGCCGCACGTTTCACCTACGTGCACGAATTTTCTGTGGTACGTGTATCTTGTCCAGACGCACAAAAAAGTCTCTTGGAGCCATAGCCTAAACCCAACAGGAAGTCGGCCATTTTGAATTTTACGTCAAATTTGGATGATTTACACACTTCGTACTTTAACGAACTCCTCCTAGGGATTTAGTCCGACCGACCTCAAATTTGTGCTGTGCCTTCTAAAGGCATTGAAGATGAAAAGTTGTGCTATTTGCAAGTTTTCGTCAATGGGCGTGTCCGTGGCGTGGCGTCAAAGATCAGCTCTTCGCCATGACACGGAAGTTGTCGTAACTTCAGTGTACATGCTCACATCTGGACCAAACTGTACATGTAGGATGAGAGTCCCGCCCTGAACACATGTACATGCTGACATTCACCCACAGTCATAGCGCCACCTGCTGGCAACAGGAAGTGATTTTAACGAAGCAGCCCCCGCCGCACGTTTACCTACGTGCACGAATTTTCTGTGGTACGTGTATCTTGTCCAGACGCACAAAAAAGTCTCTTGGAGCCATAGCCTAAACCCAACAGGAAGTCGGCCATTTTGAATTTTACGTCAAATTTTGGATGATTTACACACTTCGTACTTTAACGAACTCCTCCTAGGGATTTAGTCCGACCGACCTCAAATTTGTGCTGTGCCTTCTAAAGGCATTGAAGATGAAAAGTTGTGCTATTTGCAAGTTTTCGTCAATGGGCGTGTCCGTGGCGTGGCGTCAAAGATCAACTCTTCGCCATGACACGGAAGTTGTCGTAACTTCAGTGTACATGCTCACATCTGGACCAAACTGTACATGTAGGATGAGAGTCCCGCCCTGAAACATGTACATGCTGACATTCACAGACAGTCATAGCGCCACCTGCTGGCAACAGGAAGTGACTTTTAACGAAGCAGCCCCCGCCGCACGTTTACCTACGTGCACGAATTTTCTGTGGTACGTGTATCTTGTCCAGACGCACAAAAAAGCCTCTTGGAGCGATGCCCTAAAATCAACAGGAAGTCGGCCATTTTGAATTTTACGTCAAATTTTGGATGATTTACACACTTCGTACTTTAACGAACTCCTCCTAGGGATTTAGTCCGACCGACTTCAAATTTGTGCTGTGCCTTCTAAAGGCATTGAAGATGAAAAGTTGTGCTATTTGCGAGTTTTCGTCAATGGGTGTGTCCGTGGCGTGGCGTCAGAGATCAAGTCTTCGCCATGACACAGGAAGTTGTTGTAACTTCAGTGTACATGCTCACATCTGAACCAAACTTTACGTGCTTGATAACTCTCCCACCCGTTATGGAGGACCGATCCTGACACAGTCAGAAATAAATACAGAAATAAATAAATGCTCAATAAATAAATAAGCATCCAATTAAATACACAAAAAAATAAAGTAAATAAATAAATGTAGGTAGTAATTAAATTATACAAGGAGACATAAATGTATATATTTTAATTAGTGCCTTTACTATTCACCTTTGTTATAATTACCTTATTGTTTATTCAACTTTATTTATTACTAATTTTTTTAATGTATTTATTTATGTGTGTTTTAATATTTTTGTCTTTTATTTCCTTTGTATTTATTACCTTATTTATTTTCACCCATGGTATTTATTTCTTGCCTGTCTTTTTTAAATTTTTGTATGCATTTCTGCCTCATTATGCAAATGAGGAGGGCTGTGTCTCAAGGGTCATCTTCTCTGCTATTGGTGGACCAGTCAGACAGGAGAGCTCCTACTCTGCCTGCAGACATCAACGATCTTGCCCCACACAGTCAGATGGCTTCCTTCAGTGCGCTGAGGTTTTAACAACTCTGAAGACAATACTACCAGCCATGTCTTCCTTCTCTTTTCACGTAGACGCTCCGACAGACGGTGCTTTCAGTTTGCTGCATGCATGGACACAGAACTGCGGTACAGCACACAGTAACGATGAAATGTGTGCTTTCTCACATTCTTCCTCTGTATGTACACATAAAACAACAGGCAGGGAAATATAAAAGGAATTTATTTTATTGTTTGGGTACATTTTGTTCAGTGTACATGCTCACATCTGAAACAAACTTTACGTGCTTGATAACTCTCCCACCCCCAGACATCTACACGCCACACGATTTATATTCATAGCGGCAAGTGCTATGTAGCTCCACATAGGGGACACAGGAAGTGACATATAACACCTTCATGCGGCGTCATAACCGCGTAGCAAATTCACAGCCGCACCGGCAGAGCTCCAGAATATGCAACTCGGCCGGCTCACACGCGGACGCGCTATAAAGTGCGAGGGCCCCCCAACGCTGCTTGCAGCTTATTAGGGCCCGAGCACGACCGTGCGAGGTCCCTATTGAATTTGCTCGGATTATATTTTTTTTTTTTTTTTTTTTTTTTTTTTTTTTTTCTGCAAAGTAGGCCCAAATGACATGGCCTAAACATACTCGAAAACTCACCAAAATTTGCAAACATGTCAGAACCGGTGAAAAATTTCGTATTCTACAAGTTTCGCACATGGGCGTGCAAAATGACTCGCTAGCGCCACCTAGAAAATTGGAAAATTAGCCCCTCGTTCACGTTCAACCTACATGTACGAAATTTTCTGGGGACATGTATCGTCAAGACGCACAAAAAAGCCTCAAGAACCCATAGCCTAAAGTCAACAGGAAGTCGGCCATTTTGAATTTTATGGCCATTTTTGGATGATTTACATACTTCGTACTTTAACGAACTCCTCCTAGGGATTTAGTCGGATCGACGTCAAATTTCTGCTGTGCCTTCTAAAGGCATTGACGATGAAAAGTTGTGCTATTTGCGCGTTTTCGTCAATGGGCGTGTCCGTGGCGTCGATGATTCGCATGAAACAGGAAGTTGTTGTAACTTCAGTGTACATGCTCACATCTGGACCAAACTGTACATGTAGGATGAGAGTCCCGCCCTGAACACATGTACATGCCGACATTCACCCACAGTCATAGCGCCACCTGCTGGCAACAGAAAGTGACCTTTAACGAAGCAGCCCCCGCCGCACGTTTCACCTACGTGCACGAATTTTCTGTGGTACGTGTATCTTGTCCAGACGCACAAAAAAGCTCTTGGAGCCATAGCCTAAAATCAACAGGAAGTCGGCCATTTTGAATTTTACGTCAAATTTTGGATGATTTACACACTTCGTACTTTAACGAACTCCTCCTAGGGATTTAGTCCGACCGACCTCAAATTTGTGCTGTGCCTTCTAAAGGCATTGAAGATGAAAAGTTGTGCTATTTGCAAGTTTTCGTCAATGGGCGTGTCCGTGGCGTGGCGTCAAAGATCAGCTCTTCGCCATGACACGGAAGTTGTCGTAACTTCAGTGTACATGCTCACATCTGGACCAAACTGTACATGTAGGATGAGAGTCCCGCCCTGAACACATGTACATGCTGACATTCACCAGACAGTCATAGCGCCACCTGCTGGCAACAGGAAGTGACTTTTAACGAAGCAGCCCCCGCCGCACGTTTTACCTACGTGCACGAATTTTCTGTGGTACGTGTATCTTGTCCAGACGCACAAAAAAGCCTCTTGGAGCGGCCCTAAAATCAACAGGAAGTCGGCCATTTTGAATTTTACGTCAAATTTTGGATGATTTACACACTTCGTACTTTAACGAACTCCTCCTAGGGATTTAGTCCGACCGACCTCAAATTTTGCTGTGCCTTCTAAAGGCATTGAAGATGAAAAGTTGTGCTATTTGCAAGTTTTCGTCAATGGGCGTGTCCGTGGCGTGGCGTCAAAGATCAGCTCTTCGCCATGACACGGAAGTTGTCGTAACTTCAGTGTACATGCTCACATCTGGACCAAACTGTACATGTAGGATGAGAGTCCCGCCCTGAACACATGTACATGCTGACATTCACAGACAGTCATAGCGCCACCTGCTGGCAACAGGAAGTGACTTTTAACGAAGCAGCCCCCGCCGCACGTTTCACCTACGTGCACGAATTTTCTGTGGTACGTGTATCTTGTCCAGACGCACAAAAAAGCCTCTTGGAGCGATGCCCTAAAATCAACAGGAAGTCGGCCATTTTGAATTTTACGTCAAATTTTGGATGATTTACACACTTCGTACTTTAACGAACTCCTCCTAGGGATTTAGTCCGACCGACTTCAAATTTGTGCTGTGCCTTCTAAAGGCATTGAAGATGAAAAGTTGTGCTATTTGCGAGTTTTCGTCAATGGGTGTGTCCGTGGCGTGGCGTCAGAGATCAAGTCTTCGCCATGACACAGGAAGTTGTTGTAACTTCAGTGTACATGCTCACATCTGAACCAAACTTTACGTGCTTGATAACTCTCCCACCCGCTATGGAGGACCGATCCTGACACAGTCAGAAATAAATACAGAAATAAATAAATGCTCAATAAATAAATAAGCATCCAATTAAATACACAAAAAAATAAGTAAATAAATAAATGTAGGTAGTAATTAAATTATACAAGGAGACATAAATGTATATATTTTAATTAGTGCCTTTACTTATTCACCTTTGTTATAATTACCTTATTTGTTTATTCAACTTTATTTATTACTAATTTTTTAATGTATTTATTTATGTGTGTGTTTTAATATTTTTGTCTGTTTTATTCTTCCTTTGTATTTATTTACCTTATTTATTTTCACCCATGGTATTTATTTCTGCCTGTCTTAAATTTTTGTATGCATTTCTGCCTCATTATGCAAATGAGGAGGGCTGTGTCTCAAGGGGTCATCTTCTCTGCTATTGGTGGACCAGTCAGACAGGAGAGCTCCTACTCTGCCTGCAGACATCAACGATCTTGCCCCTCACACAGTCAGATGGCTTCCTTCAGTGCGCTGAGGTGTTTAACAACTCTGAAGACAATACTACCAGCAATGTCTTCCTTCTCTTTTCACGTAGAGCTCCGACAGACAGTGCTTTCAGTTTGCTGCATGCATGGACACAGAACTGCGGTATAGGGAGAAGCACACGGTCAGCTGGCTGCAGCTAAATCTGGAGTGCACTCGTATTCAATTCTGTATGGTAAATTCAGTTTTAACGGAGCAGAGCGAGCTGACAGGCAGAGTTAGAGACTTTTTCTGTCCGTTTCTCTCTTTACAAAGACGCATGTTGCAGTCAGAGTCTTCTCTGAGATGCGAGCACGACATACAACACAATTTATCAAATTACACAACGGATATACAGTATGAAAATAAGATTGATTGGATTATACTCACAGGAAGTATAAAACCTCTTACATGGGTCTATTAAAAGTAAAGTAACACAAAAATGTCAGGGAAATTACTTTACTTAGATTTAAGTACTGCAGTTGTACATTTGAAATACCTTCCTACCTTTCTGATAGGAAGCCTTCTTGAGGTGGTATAAAACATTTCTTCTTATATTCTGATTTGAGTTGTGGACAACTATGACCACATGAATTAAAAAACATTTCACTGCCCAAGTCAGCTATAACACAAGTCTTGTTCATCAGACTACATGCTGTACAGTATTTGTGGACAGATTTTGTCCCAGGATTTCTTATGCATTTCTTCTTCTTCGTTGCATGATTTAGAATAATAAGGTGAGAAATGGGTCTATTCTGAGTTCATCCTGCACTGCAGCAGCTAATAAAGTCCATTTAATCCCAAAACGCTTTTCTTTTAGGCAGGCTGGAGCAGAAAACAACTCACCTTTCTCAAGTTGTACAGTAATGTCACATGTGTATGAAGGTGGATCAAACAAGCTAATCTTAAATGTCAAAGTAGAGAGGAGCCTAGTAGGCCTATTTATTTTCATTCATTACACAATATGAATAAGCTATGCAGACAGTTGTAAAGAAAGAACATCTTTTTCTTCTGTTCTCTACTTGTTATAGTTACACAGTATTAGGGGTGTGGGCTGTATTAAAAGTATCCACTGTTCTCCCATGCTCTAACACACAGTAACGATGAAATGTGTGCTGTTCTCACATTCTTCCTCTGTATGTACACATAAACAACAAGGCAGGGAAATATAAAAGGAATTTATTTTATTGTTTGGGTACATTATTGTTCAGTGTACATGCTCACATCTGAAACAAACTTTACGTGCTTGATAACTCTCCCACCCCGCAGACATCTACACGTCAATACCGATTTATATTCATAGCGGCAAGTGCTATGTAGCTCCACATAGGGGACACAGGAAGTGACATATAGCACCTTCATGCGGCGTCGGAACCGCGTAGGAAATTCACAGCCGCACCGGCAGAGCTCCAGAATGTGCAACTCGGCCGGCTCACGCGCGGACGCGCTTACAAGTGCGAGGGCCCGCCCAACGCTGCTTGCAGCTTTAATTTTTTTTTTTTTTTTTTTTTTTTTTTTCTGCAAAGTAGGCCCAAATGACATGGCCTAAACATACTCGAAAACTCACCAAAATTTGCAAACATGTCAGAACCGGTGAAAAATTTCGTATTCTACAAGTTTCGCACATGGGCGTGGCAAAATGACTCGCTAGCGCCACCTAGAAAATTGGAAATGATTAGCCCCTCGTTCACGTTCAACCTACATGTACGAAATTTTCTGGGGACATGTATCGTATCAAGACGCACAAAAAAGCCTCAAGAACCCATAGCCTAAAGTCAACAGGAAGTCGGCCATTTTGAATTTTATGGCCATTTTTGGATGATTTACACACTTCGTACTTTAACGAACTCCTCCTAGGGATTTAGTCGGATCGACGTCAAATTTCTGCTGTGCCTTCTAAAGGCATTGACGATGAAAAGTTGTGCTATTTGCGCGTTTTCGTCAATGGGCGTGTCCGTGGCGTCGATGATTCGCAATGAAACAGGAAGTTGTTGTAACTTCAGTGTACATGCTCACATCTGGACCAAACTGTACATGTAGGATGAGAGTCCCGCCCTGAACACATGTACATGCCGACATTCACCCACAGTCATAGCGCCACCTGCTGGCAACAGAAAGTGACCTTTAACGAAGCAGCCCCCGCCGCACGTTTCACCTACGTGCACGAATTTTCTGTGGTACGTGTATCTTGTCCAGACGCACAAAAAAGCCTCTTGGAGCCATAGCCTAAAATCAACAGGAAGTCGGCCATTTTGAATTTTACGTCAAATTTTGGATGATTTACACACTTCGTACTTTAACGAACTCCTCCTAGGGATTTAGTCCGACCGACCTCAAATTTGTGCTGTGCCTTCTAAAGGCATTGAAGATGAAAAGTTGTGCTATTTGCAAGTTTTCGTCAATGGGCGTGTCCGTGGCGTGGCGTCAAAGATCAGCTCTTCGCCATGACACGGAAGTTGTCGTAACTTCAGTGTACATGCTCACATCTGGACCAAACTGTACATGTAGGATGAGAGTCCCGCCCTGAACACATGTACATGCTGACATTCACCCACAGTCATAGCGCCACCTGCTGGCAACAGGAAGTGACTTTTAACGAAGCAGCCCCCGCCGCACGTTTCACCTACGTGCACGAATTTTCTGTGGTACGTGTATCTTGTCCAGACGCACAAAAAAGCCTCTTGGAGCCATGCCTAAAATCAACAGGAAGTCGGCCATTTTGAATTTTACGTCAAATTTTGGATGATTTACACACTTCGTACTTTAACGAACTCCTCCTAGGGATTTAGTCCGACCGACCTCAAATTTGTGCTGTGCCTTCTAAAGGCATTGAAGATGAAAAGTTGTGCTATTTGCAAGTTTTCGTCAATGGGCGTGTCCGTGGCGTGGCGTCAAAGATCAACTCTTCGCCATGACACGGAAGTTGTCGTAACTTCAGTGTACATGCTCACATCTGGACCAAACTGTACATGTAGGATGAGAGTCCCGCCCTGAACACATGTACATGCTGACATTCACACAGTCATAGCGCCACCTGCTGGCAACAGGAAGTGACTTTTAACGAAGCAGCCCCCGCCGCACGTTTCACCTACGTGCACGAATTTTCTGTGGTACGTGTATCTTGTCCAGACGCACAAAAAAGCCTCTTGGAGCGATGCCCTAAAATCAACAGGAAGTCGGCCATTTTGAATTTTACGTCAAATTTTGGATGATTTACACACTTCGTACTTTAACGAACTCCTCCTAGGGATTTAGTCCGACCGACTTCAAATTTGTGCTGTGCCTTCTAAAGGCATTGAAGATGAAAAGTTGTGCTATTTGCGAGTTTTCGTCAATGGGTGTGTCCGTGGCGTGGCGTCAGAGATCAAGTCTTCGCCATGACACAGGAAGTTGTTGTAACTTCAGTGTACATGCTCACATCTGAACCAAACTTTACGTGCTTGATAACTCTCCCACCCCGTATGGAGGACCGATCCTGACACAGTCAGAAATAAATACAGAAATAAATAAATGCTCAATAAATAAATAAGCATCCAATTAAATACACAAAAAAATAAAGTAAATAAATAAATGTAGGTAGTAATTAAATTATACAAGGAGACATAAATGTTATATTTTAATTAGTGCCTTTACTTATTCACCTTTGTTATAATTACCTTATTTGTTTATTCAACTTTATTTATTACTAATTTTTTTAATGTATTTATTTATGTGTGTGTTTTAATATTTTTGTCTGTTTTATTCTTCCTTTGTATTTATTTACCTTATTTATTTTCACCCATGGTATTTATTTCTGCCTGTCTTTTTAAATTTTTGTATGCATTTCTGCCTCATTATGCAAATGAGGAGGGGCTGTGTCTCAAGGGGTCATCTTCTCTGCTATTGGTGGACCAGTCAGACAGGAGAGCTCCTACTCTGCCTGCAGACATCAACGATCTTGCCCCTCACACAGTCAGATGGCTTCCTTCAGTGCGCTGAGGTGTTTAACAACTCTGAAGACACTACCAGCAATGTCTTCCTTCTCTTTTCACGTAGACGCTCCGACAGACAGTGCTTTCAGTTTGCTGCATGCATGGACACAGAACTGCGGTATAGGGAGAAGCACACGGTCAGCTGGCTGCAGCTAAATCTGGAGTGCACTCGTATTCAATTCTGTATGGTAAATTCAGTTTTAACGGAGCAGAGCGAGCTGACAGGCAGAGTTAGAGACTTTTTCTGTCCGTTTCTCTCTTTACAAAGACGCATGTTGCAGTCAGAGTCTTCTCTGAGATGCGAGCACGACATACAACACAATTTATCAAATTACACAACGGATATACAGTATGAAAATAAGATTGATTGGATTATACTCACAGGAAGTATAAAACCTCTTACATGGGTCTATTAAAAGTAAAGTAACACAAAAATGTCAGGGAAATTACTTAGATTTAAGTACTGCAGTTGTACATTTGAAATACCTTCCTACCTTTCTGATAGGAAGCCTTCTTGAGGTGGTATAAAACATTTCTTCTTATATTCTGATTTGAGTTGTGGACAACTATGACCACATGAATTAAAAAAATTAAACATTTCACTGCCCAAGTCAGCTATAACACAAGTCTTGTTCATCAGACTACATGCTGTACAGTATTTGACAGATTTTGTCCCAGGATTTATTATGCATTTCTTCTTCTTCGTTGCATGATTTAGAATAATAAGGTGAGAAATGGGTCTATTCTGAGTTCATCCTGCACTGCAGCAGCTAATAAAGTCCATTTAATCCCAAAAACGCTTTTCTTTTAGGCAGGCTGGAGCAGAAAACAACTCACCTTTCTCAAGTTGTACAGTAATGTCACATGTGTATGAAGGTGGATCAAACAAGCTAATCTTAAATGTCAAAGTAGAGAGGAGCCTAGTAGGCCTATTTATTTTCATTCATTACACAATATGAATAAGCTATGCAGACAGTTGTAAAGAAAGAACATCTTTTTCTTCTGTTCTCTACTTGTTATAGTTACACAGTATTAGGGGTGTGGGCTGTATTAAAAGTATCCACTGTTCTCCCATGCTCTAACACACAGTAACGATGAAATGTGTGCTGTTCTCACATTCTTCCTCTGTATGTACACATAAACAACAAGGCAGGGAAATATAAAAGGAATTTATTTTATTGTTTGGGTACATTATTGTTCAGTGTACATGCTCACATCTGAAACAAACTTTACGTGCTTGATAACTCTCCCACCCCGCAGACATCTACACGTCAATACCGATTTATATTCATAGCGGCAAGTGCTATGTAGCTCCACATAGGGGACACAGGAAGTGACATATAGCACCTTCATGCGGCGTCGGAACCGCGTAGGAAATTCACAGCCGCACCGGCAGAGCTCCAGAATATGCAACTCGGCCGGCTCACGCGGACGCGCTACAAGTGCGAGGGCCCGCCCAACGCTGCTTGCAGCTTTAATTAGGGCCCGAGCACGACCGTGCGAGGTCCCTATTGAATTGCTCGGATTATTTTTTTTTTTTTTTTTTTTTTTTTTTTTTTTTTTTCTGCAAAGTAGGCCCAAATGACATGGCCTAAACATACTCGAAAACTCACCAAAATTTGCAAACATGTCAGAACCGGTGAAAAATTTCGTATTCTACAAGTTTCGCACATGGGCGTGGCAAAATGACTCGCTAGCGCCACCTAGAAAATTGGAAATGATTAGCCCCTCGTTCACGTTCAACCTACATGTACGAAATTTTCTGGGGACATGTATCGTATCAAGACGCACAAAAAAGCCTCAAGAACCCATAGCCTAAAGTCAACAGGAAGTCGGCCATTTTGAATTTTATGGCCATTTTTGGATGATTTACATACTTCGTACTTTAACGAACTCCTCCTAGGGATTTAGTCGGATCGACGTCAAATTTCTGCTGTGCCTTCTAAAGGCATTGACGATGAAAAGTTGTGCTATTTGCGAGTTTTCGTCAATGGGCGTGTCCGTGGCGTCGATGATTCGCAATGAAACAGGAAGTTGTTGTAACTTCAGTGTACATGCTCACATCTGGACCAAACTGTACATGTAGGATGAGAGTCCCGCCCTGAACACATGTACATGCCGACATTCACCCACAGTCATAGCGCCACCTGCTGGCAACAGAAAGTGACCTTTAACGAAGCAGCCCCCGCCGCACGTTTCACCTACGTGCACGAATTTTCTGTGGTACGTGTATCTTGTCCAGACGCACAAAAAAGCCTCTTGGAGCCATAGCCTAAATCAACAGGAAGTCGGCCATTTTGAATTTTACGTCAAATTTTGGATGATTTACACACTTCGTACTTTAACGAACTCCTCCTAGGGATTTAGTCCGACCGACCTCAAATTTGTGCTGTGCCTTCTAAAGGCATTGAAGATGAAAAGTTGTGCTATTTGCAAGTTTTCGTCAATGGGCGTGTCCGTGGCGTGGCGTCAAAGATCAGCTCTTCGCCATGACACGGAAGTTGTCGTAACTTCAGTGTACATGCTCACATCTGGACCAAACTGTACATGTAGGATGAGAGTCCCGCCCTGAACACATGTACATGCTGACATTCACAGACAGTCATAGCGCCACCTGCTGGCAACAGGAAGTGACTTTTAACGAAGCAGCCCCCGCCGCACGTTTTACCTACGTGCACGAATTTTCTGTGGTACGTGTATCTTGTCCAGACGCACAAAAAAGCCTCTTGGAGCGATGCCCTAAAATCAACAGGAAGTCGGCCATTTTGAATTTTACGTCAAATTTTGGATGATTTACACACTTCGTACTTTAACGAACTCCTCCTAGGGATTTAGTCCGACCGACCTCAAATTTGTGCTGTGCCTTCTAAAGGCATTGAAGATGAAAAGTTGTGCTATTTGCAAGTTTTCGTCAATGGGCGTGTCCGTGGCGTGGCGTCAAAGATCAGCTCTTCGCCATGACACGGAAGTTGTCGTAACTTCAGTGTACATGCTCACATCTGGACCAAACTGTACATGTAGGATGAGAGTCCCGCCCTGAACACATGTACATGCTGACATTCACAGACAGTCATAGCGCCACCTGCTGGCAACAGGAAGTGACTTTTAACGAAGCAGCCCCCGCCGCACGTTTTACCTACGTGCACGAATTTTCTGTGGTACGTGTATCTTGTCCAGACGCACAAAAAAGCCTCTTGGAGCCATAGCCTAAAATCAACAGGAAGTCGGCCATTTTGAATTTTACGTCAAATTTTGGATGATTTACACACTTCGTACTTTAACGAACTCCTCCTAGGGATTTAGTCCGACCGACCTCAAATTTGTGCTGTGCCTTCTAAAGGCATTGAAGATGAAAAGTTGTGCTATTTGCAAGTTTTCGTCAATGGGCGTGTCCGTGGCGTGGCGTCAAAGATCAGCTCTTCGCCATGACACGGAAGTTGTCGTAACTTCAGTGTACATGCTCACATCTGGACCAAACTGTACATGTAGGATGAGAGTCCCGCCCTGAACACATGTACATGCTGACATTCACAGACAGTCATAGCGCCACCTGCTGGCAACAGGAAGTGACTTTTAACGAAGCAGCCCCCGCCGCACGTTTTACCTACGTGCACGAATTTTCTGTGGTACGTGTATCTTGTCCAGACGCACAAAAAAGCCTCTTGGAGCGATGCCCTAAAATCAACAGGAAGTCGGCCATTTTGAATTTTACGTCAAATTTTGGATGATTTACACACTTCGTACTTTAACGAACTCCTCCTAGGGATTTAGTCCGACCGACCTCAAATTTGTGCTGTGCCTTCTAAAGGCATTGAAGATGAAAAGTTGTGCTATTTGCAAGTTTTCGTCAATGGGCGTGTCCGTGGCGTGGCGTCAAAGATCAGCTCTTCGCCATGACACGGAAGTTGTCGTAACTTCAGTGTACATGCTCACATCTGGACCAAACTGTACATGTAGGATGAGAGTCCCGCCCTGAACACATGTACATGCTGACATTCACAGACAGTCATAGCGCCACCTGCTGGCAACAGGAAGTGACTTTTAACGAAGCAGCCCCCGCCGCACGTTTTACCTACGTGCACGAATTTTCTGTGGTACGTGTATCTTGTCCAGACGCACAAAAAAGCCTCTTGGAGCGATGCCCTAAAATCAACAGGAAGTCGGCCATTTTGAATTTTACGTCAAATTTTGGATGATTTACACACTTCGTACTTTAACGAACTCCTCCTAGGGATTTAGTCCGACCGACTTCAAATTTGTGCTGTGCCTTCTAAAGGCATTGAAGATGAAAAGTTGTGCTATTTGCGAGTTTTCGTCAATGGGTGTGTCCGTGGCGTGGCGTCAGAGATCAAGTCTTCGCCATGACACAGGAAGTTGTTGTAACTTCAGTGTACATGCTCACATCTGAACCAAACTTTACGTGCTTGATAACTCTCCCACCCCGCTATGGAGGACCGATCCTGACACAGTCAGAAATAAATACAGAAATAAATAAATGCTCAATAAATAAATAAGCATCCAATTAAATACACAAAAAATTAAGTAAATAAATAAATGTAGGTAGTAATTAAATTATACAAGGAGACATAAATGTATATATTTTAATTAGTGCCTTTACTTATTCACCTTTGTTATAATTACCTTATTTGTTTATTCAACTTTATTTATTACTAATTTTTTTAATGTATTTATTTATGTGTGTGTTTTAATATTTTTGTCTGTTTTATTCTTCCTTTGTATTTATTTACCTTATTTATTTTCACCCATGGTATTTATTTCTGCCTGTCTTAAATTTTTGTATGCATTTCTGCCTCATTATGCAAATGAGGAGGGGCTGTGTCTCAAGGGGTCATCTTCTCTGCTATTGGTGGACCAGTCAGACAGGAGAGCTCCTACTCTGCCTGCAGACATCAACGATCTTGCCCCTCACACAGTCAGATGGCTTCCTTCAGTGCGCTGAGGTGTTTAACAACTCTGAAGACAATACTACCAGCAATGTCTTCCTTCTCTTTTCACGTAGACGCTCCGACAGACAGTGCTTTCAGTTTGCTGCATGCATGGACACAGAACTGCGGTATAGGGAGAAGCACACGGTCAGCTGGCTGCAGCTAAATCTGGAGTGCACTCGTATTCAATTCTGTATGGTAAATTCAGTTTTAACGGAGCAGAGCGAGCTGACAGGCAGAGTTAGAGACTTTTTCTGTCCGTTTCTCTCTTTACAAAGACGCATGTTGCAGTCAGAGTCTTCTCTGAAGAGGGCAATGAAGTCTCAGTAGTACCCGATGCGAGCACCACATACAACACAATTTATCAAATTACACAACGGATATACAGTATGAAAATAAGATGATTGGATTATACTCACAGGAAGTATAAAACCTGTTACATGCGTAACACTGTAATGTCAGGGAAATTACTTTACTTAGATTAAGTACTGCAGTTGTACATTTGAAATACCTTCCTACTTTCTGATAGGAAGCCTTCTTGAGGTGGTATAAAACATTTCTTCTTATATTCTGACTTGAGTTGTGGACAACTATGACCACATGAATTAAAAAAATTAAACATTTCACTGCCCAAGTCAGCTATAACACAAGTCTTGTTCATCAGACTACATGCTGTGGACAGATTTTGTCCCAGGATTTATTATGCATTTCTTCTTCTTCGTTGCATGATTTAGAATAATAAGGTGAGAAATGGGTCTGTTCTGAGTTCATCCTGCACTGCAGCAGCTAATAAAGTCCATTTAATCCCAAAAATGCTTTTCTTTTAGGCAGGCTGGAGCAGAAAACAACTCACCTTTCTCAAGTTGTACAGTAATGTCACATGTGTATGAAGGTGGATCAAACCAGCTAATCTTAAATGTCAAAGTAGAGAGGAGCCTAGTAGGCCTATTTATTTTCATTCATTATACAATATGAATAAGCTATGCAGACAGTTGTAAAGAAAGAACATCTTTTTCTTCTGTTCTCTACTTGTTATAGTTACACAGTATTAGGGGTGTGGGCTGTATTAAAAGTATCCACTGTTCTCCCAAGGAATTTATTTTATTGTTTGGGTACATTATTGTTCAGTGTACATGCTCACATCTGAAACAAACTTTACGTGCTTGATAACTCTCCCACCCCGCAGACATCTACACACCAATACCGATTTATGTTCATAGCGGCAAGTGCTATGTAGCTCCACATAGGGGACACAGGAAGTGACATATAGCACCTTCACGCGGCGTCATAACCGCGTAGCAAATTCACAGCCGCACCGGCAGAGCTCCAGAATGTGCAACTCGGCCGGCTCACGCGCGGACGCGCTACAAGTGCGAGGGCCCGCCCAACGCTGCTTGCAGCTTTAATTTTCTTTTTTTTTTTTTTTTTTTTTCTGCAAAGTAGGCCCAAATGACATGGCCTAAACATACTCGAAAACTCACCAAAATTTGCAAACATGTCAGAACCGGTGAAAAATTTCGTATTCTACAAGTTTCGCACATGGGCGTGGCAAAATGACTCGCTAGCGCCACCTAGAAAATTGAAAATGATTAGCCCCTCGTTCACGTTCAACCTACATGTACGAAATTTTCTGGGGACATGTATCGTATCAAGACGCACAAAAAAGCCTCAAGAACCCATAGCCTAAAGTCAACAGGAAGTCGGCCATTTTGAATTTTACGGCCATTTTTGGATGATTTACACACTTCGTACTTTAACGAACTCCTCCTAGGGATTTAGTCGGATCGACGTCAAATTTCTGCTGTGCCTTCTAAAGGCATTGAAGATGAAAAGTTGTGCTATTTGCAAGTTTTCGTCAATGGGCGTGTCCGTGGCGTGGCGTCAAAGATCAGCTCTTCGCCATGACACGGAAGTTGTCGTAACTTCAGTGTACATGCTCACATCTGGACCAAACTGTACATGTAGGATGAGAGTCCCGCCCTGAACACATGTACATGCTGACATTCACAGACAGTCATAGCGCCACCTGCTGGCAACAGGAAGTGACTTTTAACGAAGCAGCCCCCGCCGCACGTTTTACCTACGTGCACGAATTTTCTGTGGTACGTGTATCTTGTCCAGACGCACAAAAAAGCCTCTTGGAGCGATGCCCTAAAATCAACAGGAAGTCGGCCATTTTGAATTTTACGTCAAATTTTGGATGATTTACACACTTCGTACTTTAACGAACTCCTCCTAGGGATTTAGTCCGACCGACCTCAAATTTGTGCTGTGCCTTCTAAAGGCATTGAAGATGAAAAGTTGTGCTATTTGCAAGTTTTCGTCAATGGGCGTGTCTGTGGCGTGGCGTCAAAGATCAGCTCTTCGCCATGACACAGGAAGTTGTTGTAACTTACGTGTACATGCTCACATCTTAACCAAACTTTACAAATTTTTGTATGCATTTCTGCCTCATTATGCAAATGAGGAGGGGCTGTGTCTCAAGGGGTCATCTTCTCTGCTATTGGTGGACCAGTCAGACTGGAGAGCTCCTACTCTGCCTGCAGACATCAACGATCTTGCCCCTCACACAGTCAGATGGCTTCCTTCAGTGCGCTGAGGTGTTTAACAACTCTGAAGACAATACTACCAGCAATGTCTTCCTTCTCTTTTCACGTAGACGCTCCGACAGACAGTGCTTTCAGTTTGCTGCATGCATGGACACAGAACTGCGGTATAGGGAGAAGCACACGGTCAGCTGGCTGCAGCTAAATCTGGAGTGCACTCGTGTTCAATTCTGTATGGTAAATTCAGTTTTAACGGAGCAGAGCGAGCTTACAGGCAGAGTTAGAGACTTTTTCTGTCCGTTTCTCTCTTTACAAAGACGCATGTTGCAGTCAGAGTCTTCTCTGAGATGCGAGCACGACATACAACGCAATTTATCAAATTACACAACGGATATACAGTATGAAAATAAGATTGATTGGATTATACTCACAGGAAGTATAAAACCTGTTACATGCGTCTATTAAAAGTAAAGTAACACAAAAATGTCAGGGAAATTACTTTACTTAGATTTAAGTACTGCAGTTGTACATTTGAAATACCGTCCTACCTTTCTGATAGGAAGCCTTCTTGAGGTGGTATAAAACATTTCTTCTTATATTCTGATTTGAGTTGTGGACAACTATGACCACATGAATTAAAAAAATTAAACATTTCACTGCCCAAGTCAGCTATAACACAAGTCTTGTTCATTAGACTACATGCTGTACAGTATTTGTGGACAGATTTTGTCCCAGGATTTATTATGCATTTCTTCTTCTTCGTTGCATGATTTAGAATAATAAGGTGAGAAATGGGTCTGTTCTGAGTTCGTCCTGCACTGCAGCAGCTAATAAAGTCCATTTAATCCCAAAAACGCTTTTCTTTTAGGCGGCTGGAGCAGAAAACAACTCACCTTTCTCAAGTTGTACAGTAATGTCACATGTGTATGAAGGTGGATCAAACATGCTAATCTTAAATGTCAAAGTGGAGAGGAGCCTAGTAGGCCTATTTATTTTCATTCATTACACAATATGAATAAGCTATGCAGACAGTTGTAAAGAAAGAACATCTTTTTCTTCTGTTCTCTACTTGTTATAGTTACACAGTATTAGGGGTGTGGGCTGTATTAAAAGTATCCACTGTTCTCCCATGCTCTAACACACAGTAACGATGAAATGTGTGCTGTTCTCACATTCTTCCTCTGTATCTACACATAAACAACAAGGCAGGGAAATATAAAAGGAATTTATTTTATTGTTTGGGTACATTATTGTTCAGTGTACATGCTCACATCTGAAACAAACTTTACGTGCTTGATAACTCTCCCACCCCGCAGACATCTACACGTCAATACCAATTTATATTCATAGCGGCAAGTGCTATGTAGCTCCACGTAGGGGACACAGGAAGTGACATATAGCACCTTCATGCGGCGTCGGAACCGCGTAGGAAATTCACAGCCGCACCGGCAGAGCTCCAGAATATGCAACTTGGCCGGTTCACGCGCAGACGCGCTACAAGTGCGAGGGCCCGCCCAACGCTGCTTGCAGCTTTAATGGTTTTTGTTTCTTGTATGCTACTGTACAACACTGTGCTACTGTAACAACTGTAATGTTTTGCCAAATAAATATTTGCTGTTTCAACATTGCATTGATACAGTGTACTTTTCAGCACCTCTTAGCAGATTAGTTTCACTCTACAACATTGTATGTTAATGTATGGAAATACACAAAAACCTATGAAAGACAAGACAAGTTTTAGATTTAGAACAACAGTGTGTAAATAAATCCAATAATTTGCTATAATGGAAAAAGCCATTTGATGCAAATGCTTCATTTTGGGATGTGTTTATGGCATTTTGAATGCAGTGTTTCATTTTGAAGGACATATGAGGCATTTTGCATTGTGTGAGCTGTGAGGGTTCTAAACTTTCCTCAATCACGGTGAAGCATCAGTTTTTATTTTGCAAATTAACGCAGTATTAATGAATGATGCTGCCAAGGAAAAACTATAAACCACCTTGCCGAGGTGGAGGAAATTAAGAAATCTCTTGATTTTTTGTCAGCGGAGATTACAAAAGTCGCAGCCTAAAATAAGATCATGGAGCTGATGGGAGAAATCCAAGCGCTTAAAACGCAGAACAAGGAAAAGGATAAAATCATAACTTTCCTGGAGAATCGAGTGGCCGAACTTGAGCAATTTATCCGGAGTAACGACCTCATTATCAGCGGCCTGAGGACCAAACACCGGAGTTACGCCAGAGCGGCCATGGCATCGGAGGATGCGGGGCCGACGCCTCGGAGGACGACCGTAAGTCGATGGAGCAACAGGTGCTTTGTTTCTTGGACAGCAAGGGTATTTCTATTAACAGCGGAGACATCGAAGCATGCTATACCCTGCCCAATAAAACCAAAACGGCTGCACCTGCAATAATAATGCGGTTTACCAACAGGAAGAAAAAACACGCACTCCTTAAACAAGGAAGGAAGCTGAAAGGGACAGACATCAACGAACACCTCACTATTGCAAGAAGAGCACGAATGCTACAAGATCATGTCAGTAACATGTCATTATGAAGTGTGTCACAGTAGAAATTGAGAGAGAAAAAGAAAGAAATATTCCACACTAATTGACAACATATTTACAAACGTTACTGACAGACCGGTTACAAGTGACCTAATAATAACTGACATAAGCGACCACTCGCCAGTCTTTGCAATTATACAAAAAAAAGTTTATGTGAGTGACGTTAATAGGGCCTATTAAACATTTCTGAGAATCATATCAGGATTATATGACAACCATTGTCCTCTAGTAAAGAATATAGTCAAGCTAAAATACCAAAAGGAATCAAAACTGAATGCAAGAAGAAGAATTTACTAGAATTCTTAAAGAGAAGAACAACAGAAGCAGAACAAAATATAAGTTATATAAAAATAAATTAACAAAAATCATTAGATGCAGTAAAGTTGATTATTAGAACAGTTTACTGGAAG
Source organism: Micropterus salmoides (assembly GCF_014851395.1). Taxonomy (NCBI): domain Eukaryota; kingdom Metazoa; phylum Chordata; class Actinopteri; order Centrarchiformes; family Centrarchidae; genus Micropterus; species Micropterus salmoides. The sequence goes on along the minus strand of NW_024040817.1, from coordinate 27,431,679 downwards.
ACAACAAAAATAATATTTAAAAAATATGGGACGTCTAAAATGCTATCATTAAAAAAAATGGAAAAAAAGAATATCCAAGTTACTTGCTAGCATCAAATGATACAGAAATCACTGACAGGGCTTCAGATGCTGGGGAATTCAATAAATACTTCAATGCTGGTCCGGGACTGGCAAGGGATATTCCAAAGACGGGTAGTAGTGATGGAGTAGAAAGTAAGTTATTTGTTGAAGAAACAATATTTATTAAAGTATATTATTATATATAATATTTATAAGAGGGACTGATGAAAAAGAACTTATCGATATTGTAAAAAAAAATTAAGAGTAAGAAGTCCACCGACTGCCATGATATTTATGTGTCAGTCCCTACAAACCGATAAATTGGGGATTTTATAGGGGCGGTGCGGTGGTGCAGGTTACTGCTGTCGCCTCACAGCAAGAAGGTTGTGGGTTCAAACCCCAATTGCCCTGGCTTCTCTGTGTGGAGTTTGCCCCATTTTTAGACTCTGATGGAGCTCAGGATTGATCAGGAGGGCGGCTGCTTTACTCCCAACAGTTTTACTGTGTGAACCTGGACTGTGTGTGAGACCTTTTGGATGTGTAGAAGAACACAGAACATGAATTAACATTAGATCCTGACCGATCCTGTCGGGGTGTCGGGAGATTTTTAATTATTTCTTTATGTTGCTGTGGCTCGTGCAGAAATGCGCAAGGCGTTTCTGGAGAGGCACTTCATCCAGCGACTATTCAGTGTTCATTTTTCCAATCCTGCAGCCCATCCACAGAGATCTATGCTCTAAGACAGAAGCCAAGGAGGCAGTTCACTGAGGAGTGATGGTTAAAATCTGTAATTGTAAATGTCACTCTGATTGGCATTATCAACCGGTTTTGACGCTATTATGCAGCTGCCCGTTATTGTGCATGCCACACCTGTGGTTAGGCCTACTGGCAGCAGATGCATTTTAATACCACAGGGCACATAAGTCTGGCTAAACAAGCAGCTAAACAAATTATCATCTTGTAGTTATTGGTATTTTCCATAATTATGGTCGTGATCTGACTTTATGCTGCACACAACATGAGTCTGCGAATAGCGAAAGTGAAAGGAGTTGGTTGGCTGAGCAGGTTGAGGTGTGCAGCCTGTCACCTGCAGCTCTTTATCTAAAAGCTCACTGTGTCTGCTGCTCCTGACTGTTGCATTACTCACTGCAATATTTCAAACGGGTCCGCTGTCAGAAAACTGTTGAAAATGACAGCTGTCTTGTTGTGTAGCTGCATTTTTGAAGCAGGGCTTCAGCATTACAGTAAGAAGTGTTGGTGTGCTTTTAGCATGACTCAGCATATTTGCAGAAATGTTTTGGCACAGACACAGAAAAACTGGAACACAGAGTTTCAGATGTCAGTAAATTACATCCCTGTATTGATGAAAATTCCCCTTCACTTAGTCACTTGATCCACTTAACATAAAAACTATTCAGAAGGTAAAAGAAGATTTGACTTTTGTGGTGTGTCTCAAGCGCAGCAAATTGAATGTTGCCCAACTTGAATAAATTGTCTTGTAATTTATCATTTCCGAACACATGTAGCAGTCAAAAAAGGGGGCTGCCTGCCAGTATGTTTCATTCAGGATACAGCTATCCAGCACATTTTCTGTAGCGAACCTGACAGTATAATGTATGGTCTCTTTCAGTGGTGGACAGTAACTAAGTACATTTACCCAAGTACTGTACTTAAGTACAAATTTGAGGTACCTGTACTTTGCATATTTTTATTTTCTTGACACTTTCTACTCCACTACATCTCAAAGGGAAATATTGTACTTTTTAGTTCACTACATTTATCTGACAGCTTTAGTAGTTACTTTATAAATAAAGCTTTTTACACACAAACATTTGAGTTATATAAAATATGATGTTTTGTTATAAATTAAACTACTGCAACAGTTTATTCAAGTACAGCTAAAACGATTAGTCGGTTGACAGAAAATTAATTGGCAACTGTGTGAACTCATGATCATTTAGGTCATTTTTCATGTAAAACATTTCATGGTTCAAACTTCACAAGTGTGAAGATTTGCTGATTTTCCTTTTAATGATTTGAATAATTAGAATGTAGTGTTAATAATGTTGACGTTTGCACTTTTGGTTGGATAAAACAAGATTTGTGAAGGTGTCGCTTTGAGCTCTGGGTAGCTGTGATGGCATTTCTCACAGTTTTCACCATCAATCAGTCGATTAATGGAGAAAATAATCAGCAGATGAATTCATAATGATATAATTTGATTAGTTGCAGCCCGATACAAAATAGTTCTAAATGAGCTCCACCTGAACCACCTTCATCAGAAAAATCCTGCTTTACATGAATGCATGAGGAATAATAATCTACACAACAGTCACTGGGGACATTTTCTTTTAATACTTTAAATACATTTTCCTGATTACACTTGCACAATTTAACTTCAGGAACATTTTCAATGCAATGTGCTTTTACTTGTAACAGACGATGTCTACAGTGTGGTATTAAAACTTTTACTTAAGTAAAGGATTTGAACTCTTCCTCCACCTCTGGTAACTTTTCTTTCCATATTAAGTCTTTAAAGCTGCATTAATTGTGGCGGAATAAGCTGTGGAGGACACAATCACAGAAAACAAACCAAGATTGTTATGACATTCACATCAGCTTCAGCTGCATTGGTGTTTAGTACTGATGTATGATGAAATGTTAGGATGGAGCCCTGTGGCCAAGTACTACCCCCACATAGCTGCAAGCATGGCTGTAGACTCTATCTAAACCACAGGCTTCAGTTTGGCAGCTTCAACTGATTTCTGTTTTTCTTTTCACAACTTGTACAGATAGTGCTTATTTTGCCAACGAATATTTGCGAGTTAGTGAGAAAGAAGCAGACAGTTTTGCAGTTGCATTGTGCATTTGAATGTTGTCTTCAGGCTGTCAAACTGGCTCAGGCTGACGTGAAAAAAATAAAGACAGAAGCTAAAGAATACTGATCAGAGTAAAAGTGGACCACCATATCACCTGAATATTGAGAAAGAGGACAGCGATATCAACACTGTTCATGTACAGCTGGGTAGGTCTCTATTCACTATTATAATCATTAAAAAGCAGAACAGTAGGGCTTTATAACGTTACATTCAGTAGTATGTTAGTAGTAGTGATTGTAATTATTAGTGTTTGACCATATCTTGGCAAAATACTGCAAAAGAAAGCTAGAAAACGACCCCTTTTGCATTAGAGTCAATGGAGCGCAGCCATGAAAGTGTCGGACCTCAGTTATAGCGAGCCCTATCCTGCGCTGTGATTGGCCAGCTGTGTCCAGGAGAAGAGCTTTTGCTCAGTCTCGGTCTACCTTTTCTATGGGGCACATTTAGAACAGACATCAGGATAATCTTTTCACATCAGACTGTAATGCCGCACTCAGTCAACTCTAAAGAGAAGGGAGGCAAGTGATCAACCTGAGGGCAAGAGACGTACAGTATGTACATCTGAGAGACACACGTGGTTGAGCTAGATGCCGGTACAGCAGGGTTACCCTGTCTGGTCACTGCTTTCAGCATGCCTCTCCTTCTCCCTGTCTCTCTGTACTGCCTGTTTTGTGACCAGATACCATTATTTTACCAGAAGAACAGTCACTGAGCTGGATGATCATTTTAATTTGATACATTGAATATTCTGTTTGTATCACTGGTTTGTGGATAAAGAACAGTGTACATGCAGCCCTGTCTGACAGGTGTCTGTGACTGTTATTATCCCTCTCTTCAATGCTCCCAGACTCCTTTAGACAAATTTTACCATGCAGAACACAGGAGTTGCTGGTCTACAGCTGCCTCAATTAGTTAGTTTGTTTATGTTATTGTGTGACCAACTGAGACAGGTGTGGGTTCCAGATGTGTCTATTTGTGAATGTTGGTAGGGCTTGTGAGCATGTCTGTATGTACATTAGTTAGAAAAAGGAAAAGAACACAGAGGAAGGTATACAAGATCCTACACCGCACACAAACCGTGGAATTTACAATCACTTAGCAGGTTTTGGATTCCACTCCTGATAGTATCGCTATTGTCTCAAGATTTAACACAAGCAAAACACAGATCTTAATTACATGGTAAAACATCAAAAGTGGTTTCAACTTTGAGGTGTGAATTAACAGACAGAGAGATTTTGGTGCTGCTTTCTTCGTTACATGCCATTTGTTATTTAGAGGCCACTTTATGAAGGCTTTGCCATAGGATGAGGTTCCAACGTTTTTTAATGATCTACTTTACCTGTAAGTGTGACACGTTTGTTCAAAAGCCATAACGGCATATCTGGTTTCCCTCAGGCTCAGTTACTAATTGGGATTCAAATATTTCACCTATAAACTCAGTGTCATGCAGTCTTGATTGTTGTTCCATGAGTAAGTGCTGCAAAATGAGTTCCAATTAAGAGGTAATTGCAGTGCTGTTGAGCAGTAACAAGTTGCTAATGAAAATCCTGGGCTTATGATGGAACTGGGAGATTGCTTTTAAAATTAGGCTGCTTCACCAGTTTTGCTCTCTGTGGATGAAGGAATTAGACAGCATGGGTCTGGGAAGTCCTGGCTAATTATTATTATTAATTGTGGCAATTATTGCCCTGTGATTGCCTTTGTACCATCTCATCTCACAAAGCTGCTCACAATTTCTATTTGAATTTCTCACAAACTGTGTTGTTTTGGCACCTTTACACGTATTGGCACCTTGCCAAATAGTTGTTTTTAGTAATTTGAGCCCAAGATAATTGACTGATAATATTTAAAGGTACAGTATGTAAGAATCTACTACTCTCCACCTGTTGTTCACACTCCAAAAATATAGTATTTCACACATCAGGTCAAAATTATGACAGTTTAGGCTGCATTTCAGATAATATTTAACCAAATACATGTTGTGAGATGTGCAACATTCTTTTCTTATCTCTGATAAAAGCCTGATTAATTTAATGGGGCGTGATTTACTGTGTAAAATGCATGCTACTCAGAGAGGAATCTGGATTTATTAAGTGCCTGTACCTGTGCTTTATGGACGGTAGCTGCACAAGGACACACACCCTTCCATGCCGACATGCTAATCCAGTCCGCAGCTGGGGTCTGAACCTGAACGGAGTGCCCCTGTGGGCGCTTCCTGATTTATGGGAGATTTCATGTCTGCTCCCCACAGGGGGGTCTTGTCGTCAGACCCAGGGCAGATAAGTTTTAAGCTTACACATTTATGATGTTATGTAGTCTTGTCAGTAGTTTTGTGTCTTAGTCTTAATGAGTTATCTTAAATAGGTTTTAGTAAATTGACATCTGTTAGAGGTGTCTCTTGTCACAACAGGCAACCCCTCGCTGGTGACAAAGGGGGCCTTCTGCCTCCCCCTATTGGTAGAAGTGGTTCTGACCAGCTTGTGGTTTGGAGTGGTCCTTATTAAATGTGGAGCATTCTTAAATGGTTGCTCAGTAGTTTGCAGTGTACAGGTTTCTGTGCGTTCTGTAGTGGTTCTTTTAGTGTGTGCAAAGTTCCCTTGCAGTGCTGTGTTATAGGGTGGAAGGACAGCCCCGGTGACCATTAGGGGTTGACCTTTGTGAGGGCTCTCTGCCTTCCTTGCTACATTTCACTGGGTTTTTTTTGGGGGATGATTCATTGGGGGGTAGCATCTGTGTAGTGAAGCTTCATTTAATGTAAAGTAGCAAGTAGCTTAGCTTACTACATTTTACATGTAGCTTTCCCAACACTTTTAATAAATTTGTTCAGTTGTGTGTCAAGAACTATCTACCACAAGAACCCATACCCTAAAGTCAACAGGAAGTCGGCCATTTTGAATTTTACGGCCATTTTTGGATGATTTACACACTCCGTACTTTAACGAACTCCTCCTAGGCATTTAGTCGGATCGACGTCAAATTTCTGCTGTGCCTTCTAAAGGCATTGACGATGAAAAGTTGTGCTATTTGCGAGTTTTCGTCAATGTAGCGTCGATGATTCGCCATGAAACAGGAAGTTGTTGTAACTTCAGTGTACATACACCAAACTGTACATGTAGGATGAGAGTCCGCGAGGGCCCGCCCAACGCTGCTTGCAGCTTTAATTCAAAGTGCTTTTACATATAACATAAGCAACAGGGAAATATAAAAGTTTAAAAGCAACACAATAGGGAAATTGAAAAAACACATTAAAAAAATAATAAAAGTTACAGTGCAGTGTACAATCAGGGTTAAAAGAATTATATGGAAAATAAAAACAGCCTGAGGGGTTGAGCAAGTAATTATTATTACAATTATTTTGAAACAAGAATAAACAGAGAAGTACACTTAATCTACTCTCTCTTGCTAGTCTGTACTCGGGTCCATAGCAATCTTTGGGTCCACTGAAACTCCAAAAACCTTCAGACACTACAGAGAAACCAGGACATGTCTGTCAACAGGCCACTTTGATCCAGTTATACTCTGGACCCACCTGTGCATTTACAGGTGGACAGAGATTCCTGCAAATCACTCAGGCGTGAGATTTAAGACCACTTCCTTCACTCTGTTCCAGTGCAGTGTCAGTTATCATTCTACTAGTTAAAGGTAGTGGTAAAAAGAAAAATCTTTAGTCTTAATTTAAAAGAACTGACAGTTTCAGCAGACCTTCAGTTATCTGGGAGTTTGTTCCAGATATACGGAGCATAGGAACTGAGCGCTGCTTCTCCTTGTTTAGTTTTGACTCTGGGGACAGAAAGCAGACCTGCCCCAGATGACCTGAGAGGTCTGGATGGTTCATAACGAAGCAGAAGATCAGAAATGTATTTTGGCCCTAAACCATTTAGTGCTTTATAAACTAACAGCAGGAAATAAATTCTTTGACATACAGGAAGCCAATGTAAAGACCTCAGAGCTGGAGTGATGTGATCCACTTTTTAGGTCTTAGTGAGGACTCGAGCAGCAGCGTTCTGAATCAGCTGCAGCTGTCTGATGGATTTCTTAGGGAGCCCTGTAAGGACGCTGTTACAGTAGTCGAGTCGACTGAAAATAAATGCATGGATAAGCTTTTCCAGGTCTTGCTGAGACATAAGTCCTTTAATCCGTGATATATTCTTCAGGTGATAGTAGGCTGACTTTGTAATTGTCTTAATGTGGCTCCTCAAATTCAGGTCCGAGTCCATGACTACACCAAGATTTCTGGCTTGATTTGTGGTTCTTAACATTACAGATTGAAGTCGAGCACTGACTTTCAATCTTTCCTCCCTGGCTCCAAAAACAATAACTTCAGTTTTATCCTTGTTTAATTGAAGAAAATTCTGGCACATCCAGCCATTGACCTGCTCAATACAGTTACTCAGCGCCTGTATGGGATCATAGTCCCCTGGTGAAATGGTTATGTAAATCTATGTGTCATCTGCATAATTATGATAATATATTTTGTTGTTTTTTATAATCTGAGCCAGTGGAAGCATGTAAATGTTAAACAAAAGAGGTCCAAGAATGGAGCCTTGGGCAACTCCACATGTCATTTTTGTCAGCTCAGATGTGTGATTACCTATAGACACAAAGTAGTCCCTGTCCTTTAAGTAGGGTTCAAACCATTTTAGTACTGTGCCAGAAAGCCCAACCCACTTTTCAAGTCTGTCTAGTAATATGTTGTGGTCGACCGTGTCGAATGCAGCACTGAGATCCAATAATACTATTACTATACTACTCATTGATGGCGGGTGTTGAGGAGAAAGCCTCAATAAATTTTTCACTAGTGTTTTCAGTGATATGCCGTTTTGTGATCGCCTCTGTTTGTACATTTGTGTGCACGCAGATAGCACTTTCAAAGAAAACACAGGAATGATCAGAGAGAGCAACGTCAGTCACCACAACCTTGGAAATGTTCAGGCCCTTGGAGATGACCAAGTCCAAAGTGTGCCCCTTATTGTGCGTGGGCCTCGTCACACGTTGAGTCAGTCCCTCTTTCCTGGGGCTTGACAACATGGATGTTAAAATCACCAACAATAATCACACAGTCAAAGTCAATACAGATTATAGACAGCAGTTCACCAAAGTTTGCACAGTATTTAGGGGGCCTGTAGATATTTAGAAAAATAGCTCGAGAAGAGGAATTCAGCTGAAGAGCCACATATTCAAAAGAAGTAAAATTCCCACAAGACATCTTTTTGCATTGGAGGGAGTCATTAAACAAAATGGCAACTCCACCTCCTTTATTATGCACTCTAGCTTCACTCAAAACTGAAGTTGGGAGGGGTAGACTCGATAAGGACAGCTGCACTGTTATCTTGGTCCAACCAAGTTTCAGTTAAAAACATGACAATTAAGATTGTGAGTAATTATAAAATCACTGATTAAAAATGTTTTTCCTGCCAAAGACCTAAAATTTAACAAAGCTATTTTTAGTGTGTTAAAAACATTATCTGGCCCACTTTTTTCGACAGGCTGCAGCTGACGAGGAATTAATACTAAATGTTGAGTGCTTCCTGTTTCTTACCTTGACATGTACTGAGAGCAAAAACAGTGATTGTGTGCCGGATCCAGACACATCTATGAGCACATTGAGCTTATGGGGGTCCAGCTGGTCCTTTGATGTTTGAATGCTCTGTGATTTCCCTCTGAGCGTGGATCAGGCCAGTGTGTCTTTTCCAAATATTAGTGTGGCCAGGTCTTGGGTGAAAAGAGAAACACGTGACTTGTTGAGTCTTTCATACATTTTCTTTGGGACTGTCACATCAGAATCAGCAAGAGCAACCAGGGTAGGAGAAAGAAACAAACAGGGGTATTATAACAGTGATTCGAAAGTAAACACCAGATACTACTGGATTATATGAAGTGGTCATACATACATACAAACAAGCAAGTTAAAGACATCTTTGAGAGAGGCAACAATCCCATGAATAAAGAAATACTGTATAGGATTAGCTGATTTACCATAATGCCTTATTGCTGCATTTACCTATTTGCCAGTTAATGTTAGATATTTCTGAAATATGACCACTGTTATTAGTGGTTGAGTGAGTTTGTATCTAGTTTGAATTAAGCCTCAGTTATGACACCAGTTAAGTCATGTCTAACAGAAATGTGATTTAGTATGGTAGTTATATTCTATAATGGTAAGGCCTTAATCTGTTGAATACATATAAATTTTACTAATTATTTGATTTATCTGTGTTGTAGAAGCACACACATACAAGTCTACTCAGCTTGTGTTTTAATAAATAACTAAAAGGAACATCTTGTCTGGACTGCAAAGCAAGCGATGACCACTTAAATTATATACAGTCCTTTTCCAATCACCAAAACGCAGATGCTTAGCTGATGCTTCGTATTAGCTTCAGGTAAACTTTAGAATTAATTTATACAAAAATTACAACTTAGCTGATGCTTCGTATTAGCTTCAGGTAAACTTTAGAATTAATTTATACAAAAACTACAACTTTAGATGGCCCATATGATCTTTACAGACCATATGGGAAAGAATAATGATTACTGTGACCAATAACCTCCTCAATATAAACATGGATATGTGGGTATTCTATTAATGTAGAAAATAAAAATGTCAACCTATTCTTCAGCATACAGGTAGCTATATTAATTTAATTTATACTCTACTATATTAAAGGCCTTACTGATCAGCCTAACTAACTAGCTAAATGAAGTGCTCATACACACACCTGCACAGGCTTAAATCACTTCTATAACGTATCCAACGAAAGTTGAAATCAAGGGCAACTGGACTTGGTTGAAGATACTGGAAGACGTTTTGTCCCTCATCCAAAAGGACTTCTTCAGTTCTGCTGCAGTTCTGAACTGAAGAAGTCCTTTGGCAGACGAAATTCACTCTCTCGATTATAAAGCTATTCAGATGGTAGTCAAAGTTACATCAGTAGTTAATTCACATAATAAAATCCATGTGTTAGCTAGTTACATATATAGCTAGCATTAGCTAACATTAATGTTAATGTACACCAGTACTATCCACATAGAAAAAATAGTGTGAGCTCAACGTTAGTAACTTACAATAATAAACTTACCACCAAGAAGGAGTATTTTCGCAGGCAGTGTTTGCTTCTGTTCTCTCCTGCTTCTACTTGGCAGGCACACCTCTATGTAGCCTTCTTCACATTGAAGTTGTTCGCGGGAGCTGACCTGATATTCCAGTCTTCTGTGCTCTTTTCTTATAATATCGGTGGTGTCCACCTTCGCCAAGTCCGAGTCGGGAAAGTAATATAAAGCAAACTTGGGAAACGACATGATTTCTGGCAATTATTATGTTTGCTTTCCTCTCAGTGACTTGATAGTGACCTGACTGTACTTTCATGCGGCGAACTTTCACGTGCTGTGATTGGCGCATCTATTTGAAAACCTTGTTTCTGATTGGTCAAACTGAATGTACTGCGCCATAAAAACTCTCCACCGCGGTAATGGACTGGGCGGGAGGGCACACACTCGCTGTACGGAAGATGTTGACAAGATGGACAGCCAGCTGAGGAGACAAAATCTACAAACAAATGGGTAAGACTGTGGAAATTTTATCATTTCAAAGCGGCACAGGATGGAATAAAGGCTTAAAAAAGATTAATTAATTTACCATTTTCCTTTTTGATAACATTGCTTTGTGGTAGAGGGCTGCAGTTTGCACATCATTGCTACTGACTAAAAATAAGTTACTATTTCAGCTAATCTGCATATATAATTCCATAAATAGAAGTTATTATCACTGTGTCTGATTGGAATAATGTGGCAAGATGAAGAATGAGTATTGTTCTATTTAGCACTTAACGTTAGCTTTGGCAATTTGATGTGATAATGTTATTTTAAATGATGTAATTTTAATGGCAGAATAAATTAAACATAGGCTACAGTGTTACATAATGCATATCATTCTCTCAGAAAAACCAATGCCCACTGACAGACACGAAGAAATACAAATCTTACCTTGAGGCACCTGATAAATAGGTTCCAAAAACCACAGGCCTTAGACGATTAAAGGAGATCGATAAGGTAATGTGTTCTGCAATGTTTAAAGAATGTATCAATGGATTTGCAACAAATATTTTATATTATTTCTTCTTGATTGCTTATGTTACTCCAAGCACTGCAAGATATTTGTCTGATACAACCAGGTGTGGACTGTTTTTGCCAATCTCTTTTCAGAGATCAGCTCGACCTGTTTACAAAACATTTGTGTGTATAAATGATTCAGAGGTAACAAGAACAAGTGAATACCGGAAAAGGAACACTACTACTAAATTATTTTGTGTTGTATCGATGGTTACTGGAATATGGATGTGTTTTGTAGCCTTTACTGTGACTGCATTAATCTGGATTAGGGTGTATTTATGACAGTACCTAAATTTGGGTTACTTTAAAATCTAAAACGAATGTAGAAGTAATGATTAAAATCAAGAGCTCTCTGATCATAAAATATGTAAACAAGACTGAATGCATTTGATGCTAGCAAGTACATATACATACACATTTATGTGTATACCAAAAATCTATTGGCATTTGATACCCGTTTGATAACCGTCGATTTGCATAGGTTATTTCAATAATAATTTAATAAGCAGCCTATACTGTGTAGTGAAAAAAATATCAATTAATACTGAACATATATTGACATCCTCAATAGTTCTTTACTTAACTTTTTAAGGAGATGATTAACACATCTTGACATCTATTCTATCCACCATCTAGCTCCCTATTCATTGAATAACAATGAAAATGACAGTGTACACAGTTCTCAGTGCCAAAGACCTGCTAAAAGATACAGAATGGAAAGCCATGTGCAGGTAATTGTTGTGGTGGCAGCCCGGCTGACGGTGAGTGTCCTGTTTTTTTTCTCCTTTTTATCAGTTATTCTGCTTTTTCCTTGGTTTTCTGTTCTCTGCCTGCCTCGCTGTGTTTTCTCCCCTGTGTGCTCTCTCTCTCCCTCTGCTCCTGAGCCCAGCCAACTACCTGCACCTGCATCTCATCAGCCACCTCGTCAGCCTGCCACACCTGCCAGTAATCAACCTCATGACTGCCTGTATTTCAACCCCGGTTCTCCACACCATCCTCGCTTGATCGTCGTTGCTCCATACCCGGTGCCATCTCCGTGTTCAGGCTTTCATGTTTCTTGTTTTTTCACATTTTCCCTTGCCTTGTCGCCGTCATCCCTAACCCCCTAGTCTCTCTGTCTGTTTCCCTCCCAGGTACACTCACCCTCGTCCTCCGTTCAGTCGGCTGGGCTCATCCACTGGCCCTCTCCTCCTCAGACTTCCCTCACGGTGTCCTCCCTGTTCTCCCACCGCTCCTCGCTTCCTCAGCCCCAGTGTTCCCCGGCTCCCTGGCCCCCTGTCTCCTTGGTTCCCCGTGCCTGTGCTTCCCCGACATCCACCTCTTCCTCCACTCCAGTCCCTCTACCCCTTTCTCCCTCAATAAACCTCCTTCCCTCCGAACATTGCATTTGGGTCCTCTCTGTCCCCACACCACACAACCCCATAACAGTAATAGCTGCCAATGTATGTTTGTAATACCATATCTAAACCAGTTAATTTTTTGTTTGATACAAAGGTGAATTTATTGACCAACCTCATTTTATCCTGTTTAGAGTGTTTATGACGTGACCAATAATAACAGAAGAGAGCAACCCCATGGGACCTACTTGTGTGAACCTCCTGAGATGCACTATCAAGAGTCAACCACAAATGTTTCACTGTAAATACATTATTGCATATTTTCCACAAGCACAATTCAGGTGTGTGGCATGATGGCTTGAATCAGACCAGCTGTGTCACAGTAGAAAAGTCATGTTTCCTGGCATTCTTGGCTTTTAGCAATGACGTTTTAGAGTTGTAAAAGGGTTAGATGGGTTTTTTTTCACAAGCTTTTTTGCACATAAAATAACATAGTAGTTCATAAAGATATTGTAAGAAAATGATAAGATAATGTATTTGTATTGGTGCTCAACTAAAACGTGTACTACTCAGATAACAGAGGCCTGACAACGGCTGTGGAGAAGATTTTCACCCGACCACAGGCTCGCATGAAGCCCCAGAAGCACACAAACAGATCAAATCCACCACAGTTAATTTACGGTATGATAATCATCTTTTGATTGTACATGCAGCAAGCTATATGACTTTTCATTTTTATGTTTTAAACTGGTCTAACAAAATGGCTACAAAACAGAATCTCCATGGCAAGGACTTACTATTGTAGAGCACAATCTATTTTGGGACAGCAATGGGGTTTTTGTTTTGCTACATCTCACTATCTGATTGATCAATGTTAATATACAGTCTGTTGCAGATGGAACTGAACAATGATTTACATAAGGGGATTGCCCCACCAGACTACAAAAATACTTTTAACTGTTGAGACTGGTTGCTGCAAAGCAGGCATAAACCAATCACAGGTCATTTAATACTGTTAAAAACACTTTTCTAAATTCCTTTATATGAAAGTTGTTTAATGCGCTTACACTGATTAACCACTCCTATATGTTCCACAGAATATGCAAGAAACATCAAATATTGGTTGTGGAGAACACCATGGCCACACTACTGATTTCCAACCAGCACCAGAGGTTCCTCAACGGCAACAAGGTCCAAACTCAAATGCATCACAGGTACTGACATGAAGTATACATACACATGTGCTATGTGAGCGAAGTCATCGCAACTGTCAGAGAGCAAAGAGAGCAAAATGGAATAAAATGGACAGATACACAGAACCAGCAACATTCATCCAAGGTGCATGCCTTGATTTGTAGTTCAGACTCTGTGGCTCGTCCACAAATTCGAAACGCAAAACAGTTTAATGGCGAATATGGTTGTGACTTTTGCTACCATAAAGGTGGGAGTTCATACTATTACGTAAGTCCCGAACCTCCTCTCAGATCTGAATCAGAACATTTTCAACATGCAATGGCTGCAACTCCTCAGCAGCCTGTAATGGGAGAGAGAGGTCCCTCACCTTTTAACGAAGCTTTCAAAGTTTCAGATGGTCAGTGGGTTTGTGCCTGAATACCAGCACAGTGTTTGCCTGGGGGTAACACAGCAGCTAATGACATTGTGGGTGGAGCCCACTAACCATAATAAACCATGGTACATTGGAACAAAAACTGAAATAATTGATAAGAAGTTGCTAACCATCCAGCCTTCAGTAGAATTAACTAGAGCATCACGTTCTTTAAAAGAAGGAAAATTGGTGTGTGTGTGTGTGTGTGTACACACACACACACACACACACACACACACACACACACACATAAACATTATTAAAAATAATTACTAAAAACAATAAAACACACACAAAGGGAACACTTAAACAACACAATGTAACTCCTAATCAATCACACTCCTGTGAAATCAAACTGTCCGCTTAGGAAGCAACACTGATTTCACATGCTGTTGTACAAATGGAAGAGACAACAGTTGGAAATTATAGGCAATTAGCAAGACACCCCCAATAAAGGAGTGCTTCTGCAGGTGGTGACCACAGACCACTTCTCAGTTCCTGTGCTTCCTGGCTGATGTTTTGGTCACTTTTGAATGCTGGCGGTGCTTTCACTCTAGTGGAGTCTACAACCCACACAAGTGGCTCAGGTAGTGCAGCTCATCCAGGATGGCACATCAGTGCAAGCTGTGGCAAGAAGGTTTGCTGTGTCTGTCAGCGTAGTGTCCAGAGCACGGAGGCGCTACCAGGAGACAGACCAGTACATCAGGAGACGTGGAGGAGGCCGTAGGAGGGCAACAACCTACCGCTACCTCTGCCTTTGTGCAAGGAGGAGCAGGAGGAGCACTGCCAGAGCCCTGCAAAATGACCTCCAGCAGGCCACAAATGTGCATGTGTCTGCTCAAACGGTCAGAAACAGACTCCATGAGGGTGGTATGAGGGCCCGACATCCACAGGTGGGGGTTGTGCTTACAGCCCAACACCGTGCAGGACGTTTGGCATTTACCAGAGAACACCAAGATTGGCAAATTCGCCAATCTGGGTCTTCTAGCTCTTCACAGATGAAAGCAGGTTCACAATGAGCACATGAGACAGACGTGACAGAGTCTGGAGACGCCGTGGAGAACGTTCTGCTGCCTGCAACATCCTCCAGCTTGACCGGTTTGGCGGAGGGTCAGTAATGGTGTGGGGTGGCATTTCTCTGGGGGGCCGCACAGCCTGGGGCTGCTCACAATTTCTATTTGAATTTCTCACAAACTGTGTTGTTTTGGCACCTTTACACGTATTGGCACCTTGCCAAATAGTTGTTTTTAGTAATTTGAGCCCAAGATAATTGACTGATAATATTTAAAGGTACAGTATGTAAGAATCTACTACTCTCCACCTGTTGTTCACACTCCAAAAATATAGTATTTCACACATCAGGTCAAAATTATGACAGTTTAGGCTGCATTTCAGATAATATTTAACCAAATACATGTTGTGAGATGTGCAACATTCTTTTCTTATCTCTGATAAAAGCCTGATTAATTTAATGGGGCGTGATTTACTGTGTAAAATGCATGCTACTCAGAGAGGAATCTGGATTTATTAAGTGCCTGTACCTGTGCTTTATGGACGGTAGCTGCACAAGGACACACACCCTTCCATGCCGACATGCTAATCCAGTCCGCAGCTGGGGTCTGAACCTGAACGGAGTGCCCCTGTGGGCGCTTCCTGATTTATGGGAGATTTCATGTCTGCTCCCCACAGGGGGGTCTTGTCGTCAGACCCAGGGCAGATAAGTTTTAAGCTTACACATTTATGATGTTATGTAGTCTTGTCAGTAGTTTTGTGTCTTAGTCTTAATGAGTTATCTTAAATAGGTTTTAGTAAATTGACATCTGTTAGAGGTGTCTCTTGTCACAACAGGCAACCCCTCGCTGGTGACAAAGGGGGCCTTCTGCCTCCCCCTATTGGTAGAAGTGGTTCTGACCAGCTTGTGGTTTGGAGTGGTCCTTATTAAATGTGGAGCATTCTTAAATGGTTGCTCAGTAGTTTGCAGTGTACAGGTTTCTGTGCGTTCTGTAGTGGTTCTTTTAGTGTGTGCAAAGTTCCCTTGCAGTGCTGTGTTATAGGGTGGAAGGACAGCCCCGGTGACCATTAGGGGTTGACCTTTGTGAGGGCTCTCTGCCTTCCTTGCTACATTTCACTGGGTTTTTTTTGGGGGATGATTCATTGGGGGGTAGCATCTGTGTAGTGAAGCTTCATTTAATGTAAAGTAGCAAGTAGCTTAGCTTACTACATTTTACATGTAGCTTTCCCAACACTTTTAATAAATTTGTTCAGTTGTGTGTCAAGAACTATCTACCACAAGAACCCATACCCTAAAGTCAACAGGAAGTCGGCCATTTTGAATTTTACGGCCATTTTTGGATGATTTACACACTCCGTACTTTAACGAACTCCTCCTAGGCATTTAGTCGGATCGACGTCAAATTTCTGCTGTGCCTTCTAAAGGCATTGACGATGAAAAGTTGTGCTATTTGCGAGTTTTCGTCAATGTAGCGTCGATGATTCGCCATGAAACAGGAAGTTGTTGTAACTTCAGTGTACATACACCAAACTGTACATGTAGGATGAGAGTCCGCGAGGGCCCGCCCAACGCTGCTTGCAGCTTTAATTCAAAGTGCTTTTACATATAACATAAGCAACAGGGAAATATAAAAGTTTAAAAGCAACACAATAGGGAAATTGAAAAAACACATTAAAAAAATAATAAAAGTTACAGTGCAGTGTACAATCAGGGTTAAAAGAATTATATGGAAAATAAAAACAGCCTGAGGGGTTGAGCAAGTAATTATTATTACAATTATTTTGAAACAAGAATAAACAGAGAAGTACACTTAATCTACTCTCTCTTGCTAGTCTGTACTCGGGTCCATAGCAATCTTTGGGTCCACTGAAACTCCAAAAACCCTCAGACACTACAGAGAAACCAGGACATGTCTGTCAACAGGCCACTTTGATCCAGTTATACTCTGGACCCACCTGTGCATTTACAGGTGGACAGAGATTCCTGCAAATCACTCAGGCGTGAGATTTAAGACCACTTCCTTCACTCTGTTCCAGTGCAGTGTCAGTTATCATTCTACTAGTTAAAGGTAGTGGTAAAAAGAAAAATCTTTAGTCTTAATTTAAAAGAACTGACAGTTTCAGCAGACCTTCAGTTATCTGGGAGTTTGTTCCAGATATACGGAGCATAGGAACTGAGCGCTGCTTCTCCTTGTTTAGTTTTGACTCTGGGGACAGAAAGCAGACCTGCCCCAGATGACCTGAGAGGTCTGGATGGTTCATAACGAAGCAGAAGATCAGAAATGTATTTTGGCCCTAAACCATTTAGTGCTTTATAAACTAACAGCAGGAAATAAATTCTTTGACATACAGGAAGCCAATGTAAAGACCTCAGAGCTGGAGTGATGTGATCCACTTTTTAGGTCTTAGTGAGGACTCGAGCAGCAGCGTTCTGAATCAGCTGCAGCTGTCTGATGGATTTCTTAGGGAGCCCTGTAAGGACGCTGTTACAGTAGTCGAGTCGACTGAAAATAAATGCATGGATAAGCTTTTCCAGGTCTTGCTGAGACATAAGTCCTTTAATCCGTGATATATTCTTCAGGTGATAGTAGGCTGACTTTGTAATTGTCTTAATGTGGCTCCTCAAATTCAGGTCCGAGTCCATGACTACACCAAGATTTCTGGCTTGATTTGTGGTTCTTAACATTACAGATTGAAGTCGAGCACTGACTTTCAATCTTTCCTCCCTGGCTCCAAAAACAATAACTTCAGTTTTATCCTTGTTTAATTGAAGAAAATTCTGGCACATCCAGCCATTGACCTGCTCAATACAGTTACTCAGCGCCTGTATGGGATCATAGTCCCCTGGTGAAATGGTTATGTAAATCTATGTGTCATCTGCATAATTATGATAATATATTTTGTTGTTTTTTATAATCTGAGCCAGTGGAAGCATGTAAATGTTAAACAAAAGAGGTCCAAGAATGGAGCCTTGGGCAACTCCACATGTCATTTTTGTCAGCTCAGATGTGTGATTACCTATAGACACAAAGTAGTCCCTGTCCTTTAAGTAGGGTTCAAACCATTTTAGTACTGTGCCAGAAAGCCCAACCCACTTTTCAAGTCTGTCTAGTAATATGTTGTGGTCGACCGTGTCGAATGCAGCACTGAGATCCAATAATACTATTACTATACTACTCATTGATGGCGGGTGTTGAGGAGAAAGCCTCAATAAATTTTTCACTAGTGTTTTCAGTGATATGCCGTTTTGTGATCGCCTCTGTTTGTACATTTGTGTGCACGCAGATAGCACTTTCAAAGAAAACACAGGAATGATCAGAGAGAGCAACGTCAGTCACCACAACCTTGGAAATGTTCAGGCCCTTGGAGATGACCAAGTCCAAAGTGTGCCCCTTATTGTGCGTGGGCCTCGTCACACGTTGAGTCAGTCCCTCTTTCCTGGGGCTTGACAACATGGATGTTAAAATCACCAACAATAATCACACAGTCAAAGTCAATACAGATTATAGACAGCAGTTCACCAAAGTTTGCACAGTATTTAGGGGGCCTGTAGATATTTAGAAAAATAGCTCGAGAAGAGGAATTCAGCTGAAGAGCCACATATTCAAAAGAAGTAAAATTCCCACAAGACATCTTTTTGCATTGGAGGGAGTCATTAAACAAAATGGCAACTCCACCTCCTTTATTATGCACTCTAGCTTCACTCAAAACTGAAGTTGGGAGGGGTAGACTCGATAAGGACAGCTGCACTGTTATCTTGGTCCAACCAAGTTTCAGTTAAAAACATGACAATTAAGATTGTGAGTAATTATAAAATCACTGATTAAAAATGTTTTTCCTGCCAAAGACCTAAAATTTAACAAAGCTATTTTTAGTGTGTTAAAAACATTATCTGGCCCACTTTTTTCGACAGGCTGCAGCTGACGAGGAATTAATACTAAATGTTGAGTGCTTCCTGTTTCTTACCTTGACATGTACTGAGAGCAAAAACAGTGATTGTGTGCCGGATCCAGACACATCTATGAGCACATTGAGCTTATGGGGGTCCAGCTGGTCCTTTGATGTTTGAATGCTCTGTGATTTCCCTCTGAGCGTGGATCAGGCCAGTGTGTCTTTTCCAAATATTAGTGTGGCCAGGTCTTGGGTGAAAAGAGAAACACGTGACTTGTTGAGTCTTTCATACATTTTCTTTGGGACTGTCACATCAGAATCAGCAAGAGCAACCAGGGTAGGAGAAAGAAACAAACAGGGGTATTATAACAGTGATTCGAAAGTAAACACCAGATACTACTGGATTATATGAAGTGGTCATACATACATACAAACAAGCAAGTTAAAGACATCTTTGAGAGAGGCAACAATCCCATGAATAAAGAAATACTGTATAGGATTAGCTGATTTACCATAATGCCTTATTGCTGCATTTACCTATTTGCCAGTTAATGTTAGATATTTCTGAAATATGACCACTGTTATTAGTGGTTGAGTGAGTTTGTATCTAGTTTGAATTAAGCCTCAGTTATGACACCAGTTAAGTCATGTCTAACAGAAATGTGATTTAGTATGGTAGTTATATTCTATAATGGTAAGGCCTTAATCTGTTGAATACATATAAATTTTACTAATTATTTGATTTATCTGTGTTGTAGAAGCACACACATACAAGTCTACTCAGCTTGTGTTTTAATAAATAACTAAAAGGAACATCTTGTCTGGACTGCAAAGCAAGCGATGACCACTTAAATTATATACAGTCCTTTTCCAATCACCAAAACGCAGATGCTTAGCTGATGCTTCGTATTAGCTTCAGGTAAACTTTAGAATTAATTTATACAAAAATTACAACTTTAGATGGCCCATATGATCTTTACAGACCATATGGGAAAGAA
The DNA here is from genome assembly GCF_014851395.1 of Micropterus salmoides. NCBI lineage: Eukaryota > Metazoa > Chordata > Actinopteri > Centrarchiformes > Centrarchidae > Micropterus > Micropterus salmoides. The sequence continues at coordinate 27,411,788 of NW_024040817.1, read as the reverse complement.
TAATGATTACTGTGACCAATAACCTCCTCAATATAAACATGGATATGTGGGTATTCTATTAATGTAGAAAATAAAAATGTCAACCTATTCTTCAGCATACAGGTAGCTATATTAATTTAATTTATACTCTACTATATTAAAGGCCTTACTGATCAGCCTAACTAACTAGCTAAATGAAGTGCTCATACACACACCTGCACAGGCTTAAATCACTTCTATAACGTATCCAACGAAAGTTGAAATCAAGGGCAACTGGACTTGGTTGAAGATACTGGAAGACGTTTTGTCCCTCATCCAAAAGGACTTCTTCAGTTCTGCTGCAGTTCTGAACTGAAGAAGTCCTTTGGCAGACGAAATTCACTCTCTCGATTATAAAGCTATTCAGATGGTAGTCAAAGTTACATCAGTAGTTAATTCACATAATAAAATCCATGTGTTAGCTAGTTACATATATAGCTAGCATTAGCTAACATTAATGTTAATGTACACCAGTACTATCCACATAGAAAAAATAGTGTGAGCTCAACGTTAGTAACTTACAATAATAAACTTACCACCAAGAAGGAGTATTTTCGCAGGCAGTGTTTGCTTCTGTTCTCTCCTGCTTCTACTTGGCAGGCACACCTCTATGTAGCCTTCTTCACATTGAAGTTGTTCGCGGGAGCTGACCTGATATTCCAGTCTTCTGTGCTCTTTTCTTATAATATCGGTGGTGTCCACCTTCGCCAAGTCCGAGTCGGGAAAGTAATATAAAGCAAACTTGGGAAACGACATGATTTCTGGCAATTATTATGTTTGCTTTCCTCTCAGTGACTTGATAGTGACCTGACTGTACTTTCATGCGGCGAACTTTCACGTGCTGTGATTGGCGCATCTATTTGAAAACCTTGTTTCTGATTGGTCAAACTGAATGTACTGCGCCATAAAAACTCTCCACCGCGGTAATGGACTGGGCGGGAGGGCACACACTCGCTGTACGGAAGATGTTGACAAGATGGACAGCCAGCTGAGGAGACAAAATCTACAAACAAATGGGTAAGACTGTGGAAATTTTATCATTTCAAAGCGGCACAGGATGGAATAAAGGCTTAAAAAAGATTAATTAATTTACCATTTTCCTTTTTGATAACATTGCTTTGTGGTAGAGGGCTGCAGTTTGCACATCATTGCTACTGACTAAAAATAAGTTACTATTTCAGCTAATCTGCATATATAATTCCATAAATAGAAGTTATTATCACTGTGTCTGATTGGAATAATGTGGCAAGATGAAGAATGAGTATTGTTCTATTTAGCACTTAACGTTAGCTTTGGCAATTTGATGTGATAATGTTATTTTAAATGATGTAATTTTAATGGCAGAATAAATTAAACATAGGCTACAGTGTTACATAATGCATATCATTCTCTCAGAAAAACCAATGCCCACTGACAGACACGAAGAAATACAAATCTTACCTTGAGGCACCTGATAAATAGGTTCCAAAAACCACAGGCCTTAGACGATTAAAGGAGATCGATAAGGTAATGTGTTCTGCAATGTTTAAAGAATGTATCAATGGATTTGCAACAAATATTTTATATTATTTCTTCTTGATTGCTTATGTTACTCCAAGCACTGCAAGATATTTGTCTGATACAACCAGGTGTGGACTGTTTTTGCCAATCTCTTTTCAGAGATCAGCTCGACCTGTTTACAAAACATTTGTGTGTATAAATGATTCAGAGGTAACAAGAACAAGTGAATACCGGAAAAGGAACACTACTACTAAATTATTTTGTGTTGTATCGATGGTTACTGGAATATGGATGTGTTTTGTAGCCTTTACTGTGACTGCATTAATCTGGATTAGGGTGTATTTATGACAGTACCTAAATTTGGGTTACTTTAAAATCTAAAACGAATGTAGAAGTAATGATTAAAATCAAGAGCTCTCTGATCATAAAATATGTAAACAAGACTGAATGCATTTGATGCTAGCAAGTACATATACATACACATTTATGTGTATACCAAAAATCTATTGGCATTTGATACCCGTTTGATAACCGTCGATTTGCATAGGTTATTTCAATAATAATTTAATAAGCAGCCTATACTGTGTAGTGAAAAAAATATCAATTAATACTGAACATATATTGACATCCTCAATAGTTCTTTACTTAACTTTTTAAGGAGATGATTAACACATCTTGACATCTATTCTATCCACCATCTAGCTCCCTATTCATTGAATAACAATGAAAATGACAGTGTACACAGTTCTCAGTGCCAAAGACCTGCTAAAAGATACAGAATGGAAAGCCATGTGCAGGTAATTGTTGTGGTGGCAGCCCGGCTGACGGTGAGTGTCCTGTTTTTTTTTTCTCCTTTTTATCAGTTATTCTGCTTTTTCCTTGGTTTTCTGTTCTCTGCCTGCCTCGCTGTGTTTTCTCCCCTGTGTGCTCTCTCTCTCCCTCTGCTCCTGAGCCCAGCCAACTACCTGCACCTGCATCTCATCAGCCACCTCGTCAGCCTGCCACACCTGCCAGTAATCAACCTCATGACTGCCTGTATTTCAACCCCGGTTCTCCACACCATCCTCGCTTGATCGTCGTTGCTCCATACCCGGTGCCATCTCCGTGTTCAGGCTTTCATGTTTCTTGTTTTTTCACATTTTCCCTGTGCCTTGTCGCCGTCATCCCTAACCCCCTAGTCTCTCTGTCTGTTTCCCTCCCAGGTACACTCACCCTCGTCCTCCGTTCAGTCGGCTGGGCTCATCCACCGGCCCTCTCCTCCTCAGACTTCCCTCACGGTGTCCTCCCTGTTCTCCCACCGCTCCTCGCTTCCTCAGCCCCAGTGTTCCCCGGCTCCCTGGCCCCCTGTCTCCTTGGTTCCCCGTGCCTGTGCTTCCCCGACATCCACCTCTTCCTCCACTCCAGTCCCTCTACCCCTTTCTCCCTCAATAAACCTCCTTCCCTCCGAACATTGCATTTGGGTCCTCTCTGTCCCCACACCACACAACCCCATAACAGTAATAGCTGCCAATGTATGTTTGTAATACCATATCTAAACCAGTTAATTTTTTGTTTGATACAAAGGTGAATTTATTGACCAACCTCATTTTATCCTGTTTAGAGTGTTTATGACGTGACCAATAATAACAGAAGAGAGCAACCCCATGGGACCTACTTGTGTGAACCTCCTGAGATGCACTATCAAGAGTCAACCACAAATGTTTCACTGTAAATACATTATTGCATATTTTCCACAAGCACAATTCAGGTGTGTGGCATGATGGCTTGAATCAGACCAGCTGTGTCACAGTAGAAAAGTCATGTTTCCTGGCATTCTTGGCTTTTAGCAATGACGTTTTAGAGTTGTAAAAGGGTTAGATGGGTTTTTTTCACAAGCTTTTTTGCACATAAAATAACATAGTAGTTCATAAAGATATTGTAAGAAAATGATAAGATAATGTATTTGTATTGGTGCTCAACTAAAACGTGTACTACTCAGATAACAGAGGCCTGACAACGGCTGTGGAGAACATTTTCACCCGACCACAGGCTCGCATGAAGCCCCAGAAGCACACAAACAGATCAAATCCACCACAGTTAATTTACGGTATGATAACCATCTTTTGATTGTACATGCAGCAAGCTATATGACTTTTCATTTTTATGTTTTAAACTGGTCTAACAAAATGGCTACAAAACAGAATCTCCATGGCAAGGACTTACTATTGTAGAGCACAATCTATTTTGGGACAGCAATGGGGTTTTTGTTTTGCTACATCTCACTATCTGATTGATCAATGTTAATATACAGTCTGTTGCAGATGGAACTGAACAATGATTTACATAAGGGGATTGCCCCACCAGACTACAAAAATACTTTTAACTGTTGAGACTGGTTGCTGCAAAGCAGGCATAAACCAATCACAGGTCATTTAATACTGTTAAAAACACTTTTCTAAATTCCTTTATATGAAAGTTGTTTAATGCGCTTACACTGATTAACCACTCCTATATGTTCCACAGAATATGCAAGAAACATCAAATATTGGTTGTGGAGAACACCATGGCCACACTACTGATTTCCAACCAGCACCAGAGGTTCCTCAACGGCAACAAGGTCCAAACTCAAATGCATCACAGGTACTGACATGAAGTATACATACACATGTGCTATGTGAGCGAAGTCATCGCAACTGTCAGAGAGCAAAGAGAGCAAAATGGAATAAAATGGACAGATACACAGAACCAGCAACATTCATCCAAGGTGCATGCCTTGATTTGTAGTTCAGACTCTGTGGCTCGTCCACAAATTCGAAACGCAAAACAGTTTAATGGCGAATATGGTTGTGACTTTTGCTACCATAAAGGTGGGAGTTCATACTATTACGTAAGTCCCGAACCTCCTCTCAGATCTGAATCAGAACATTTTCAACATGCAATGGCTGCAACTCCTCAGCAGCCTGTAATGGGAGAGAGAGGTCCCTCACCTTTAATGAAGTTTTCAAAGTTTCAGATGGTCAGTGGGTTTGTGCCTGAATACCAGCACAGTGTTTGCCTGGGGGTAACACAGCAGCTAATGACATTGTGGGTGGAGCCCACTAACCATAATAAACCATGGTACATTGGAACAAAAACTGAAATAATTGATAAGAAGTTGCTAACCATCCAGCCTTCAGTAGAATTAACTAGAGCATCACGTTCTTTAAAAGAAGGAAAATTGGTGTGTGTGTGTGTGTGTGTGTGTACACACACACACACACACACACACACACACACACACATAAACATTATTAAAAATAATTACTAAAAACAATAAAACACACACACAAAGGGAACACTTAAACAACACAATGTAACTCCTAATCAATCACACTCCTGTGAAATCAAACTGTCCGCTTAGGAAGCAACACTGATTTCACATGCTGTTGTACAAATGGAAGAGACAACAGTTGGAAATTATAGGCAATTAGCAAGACACCCCCAATAAAGGAGTGCTTCTGCAGGTGGTGACCACAGACCACTTCTCAGTTCCTGTGCTTCCTGGCTGATGTTTTGGTCACTTTTGAATGCTGGCGGTGCTTTCACTCTAGTGGAGTCTACAACCCACACAAGTGGCTCAGGTAGTGCAGCTCATCCAGGATGGCACATCAGTGCAAGCTGTGGCAAGAAGGTTTGCTGTGTCTGTCAGCGTAGTGTCCAGAGCACGGAGGCGCTACCAGGAGACAGACCAGTACATCAGGAGACGTGGAGGAGGCCGTAGGAGGGCAACAACCTACCGCTACCTCTGCCTTTGTGCAAGGAGGAGCAGGAGGAGCACTGCCAGAGCCCTGCAAAATGACCTCCAGCAGGCCACAAATGTGCATGTGTCTGCTCAAACGGTCAGAAACAGACTCCATGAGGGTGGTATGAGGGCCCGACATCCACAGGTGGGGGTTGTGCTTACAGCCCAACACCGTGCAGGACGTTTGGCATTTACCAGAGAACACCAAGATTGGCAAATTCGCCAATCTGGGTCTTCTAGCTCTTCACAGATGAAAGCAGGTTCACAATGAGCACATGAGACAGACGTGACAGAGTCTGGAGACGCCGTGGAGAACGTTCTGCTGCCTGCAACATCCTCCAGCTTGACCGGTTTGGCGGAGGGTCAGTAATGGTGTGGGGTGGCATTTCTCTGGGGGGCCGCACAGCCCTCCATGTGCTCGCCAGAGGTAGCCTGACTGCCATTAGGTACCGAGATGAGATCCTCAGACCCCTTGTGGGACCATATGCTGGTGCGGTTGGCCCTGGGTTCCTCCTAATGAGAGACAATGCTAGACCTCATGTGGCTGGAGTGTGTCAGCAGTTCCTGCAAGAGGAAGGCATTGATGCTATGGACTGGCCCGCCCGTTGCCCAGACCTAAATCCAATTGAGCACATCTGGGACATCATGTCTCGCATCCATCCACCAACGCCACGTTGCACCACAGGATGCTTTAGTCCAGGTCTGGGCGGAGATCCCTCAGGAGACCATCCGTCACCTCATCAGGAGCACGCCCAGGCATTGTAGGGAGGTCATACAGACACGTGGAGGCCACACACACTACTGAGCCTCATTTTGACTTGTTTTAAGAACATTACATCAAAGTTGGATCAGCCTGTAGTGTGGTTTTCCACTTTGATTTTGAGTGTGACTCCAAATCCAGACCTCCATGGGTTGATAGATTTGATTTCCATTGATAATTTGTGTGTGATTTTGTTGTCAGCACATTCAACTATGTAAAGAAAGGAGTATTTAATGAGATTATTTCATTCATTCAGATGTAGCATGTGTTATTTTAGTGTTCCCTTTATTTTTTTGAGCAGTGTATGTATGTGTATATATATATACATCATTTTTTTATCCTTAACCTTTTCTTATTATTATACTCATATTAGTCTATCCACAGATGTAGGGTCATAGCTGTGAGATTGTTTAGTGATCTCTGTTTCCCAAAACATAGAAACCTAGACTGTGTAAATTATTATGTATCCCTTTGCTCTGGGCCAGATGCTCAAAGCTGCTCAATCCCTCATTAGCAATATACAATTTCCCAATACTGTTCAAGAACCATTGAACAGTGTTTATTCTTTAATACGTTATTGTTTGTTTTTTAAGTTAACAACATGTGCTGCTTCCTTCTTGGCCAGTTTACCCTGATGAAAGAGGTCTCTGATTTCAACTAACTATTTACCTGAAAATTTTAAAGAAAGAATTGGAAAAAAAAACAACAACAAACAAATAATGTGCTTTAGAAAAATACATTTGACTGTTAAAAAAATTTGTTTTAAAAATCATACTTCTGGAAATCAGGCTGAAACATGTGGCACTTACATAAAAAATTACAATATTTTGCAGTAGCCTACACAATGAAGCATATTTGGCATAAATATATTTTTAACCCACTACAAGTGTAATTGTTTAAAAATGTACTTCCACAAAGTACACCTAAATAGTATTTACTAAGAGTTAAATAAATATATTTTTAATAAATAGACTAAAATGTTGTAAAAAAATATATACTTTTATTTAAGCATATTTATTAAAAGTTTAATGAAATATATATTTATTACCAATTTATTCAAAGAAGACTTTTGAGAAGTATGTTAAAGCTCAGGAAAATTTATATTTAATTTACTAAGTATGAATGTACTATAAGCATATTATTTGAATTTCAAGTATATTTGTAGTGCCTTTAAGAGCACTTCTTTTTGACCTGGGGTATCATTTAATACTGGTGTCAGAGGTAACTAAACAATGTTCTATGTGTTTATTTGTACTGAGGCAAGTTGTGACGACTTGCCCCAAACTGACATGTGTATTAATGTTGGCTAAATCTCAAGGTTAGCTTAACATAGCACTTCAGCGTGTCAAAAGACACATTATTATTCATACCTACTCATAACAAAGTTGTATTACATAAAATGTAAAGTGCCAATGTTTTACTTTTGAAGTAAAAAAATAAATAAAATTGTGCTCATGTCAGATTAGACTTTAACCACATGTGAACAGGAAGTTGAATAGATATACATACATAGAACAAGAACTCACACAGGGATAAGCTTTATTGCCACATTATTTTTATTATTTATTTTATTTTACCTTGCCAAAAAATACGGAGCCATGGTGGGGGTTAATAAACCGAGAAAAAAATCCTAGATCAGATTTATAAGAACAAAAATCGGACCAAAAAATCTAAATCACTGGTGTTTTCTTCTGAATACCACCAATCCACGTAAAAGTCTCTAAGGTGCATGATTATATAGCCTAGTGATTGTGGGCTAAACCAAAGTCCTTTTAGGCAAGTCATGCCACTCGGCCCCCATCTTGGCAATGCCTCTGGGCAGCTATTTCGGACTAACAAGACCAGGCTCCTATCTAAATGAATGGGGAGAGAGCCAGATATACACTTTCACTGGTCACTGGGACATAAAAACTATGAATAGAATCAGCATTTAAATCTGATAAAACTTTACCCCAAAATAAGGTTTAAAAAGCATTTTTCCCGACCGGTTCTACTTCTACTACGCATGCAGTAGAAGTAAAACAGACCCTTACATCAGTGGAACCACACAATTGGCTGAAATATGTTTCCCGCTTGGCTGTTAAAAGCAGACGATTGGCTTTCTAGCGCCAACTTTACCATTACTGGTAAAGTTGCCAATACTGGTAAAGTTGTATTGAGAATGTGATTGAGTGGCATGTCTCCTCTAAATGTCTTGTCTCTGGCTAAACTCACCTATTTCCTCACTGCTAAATCTGATTGTGAAGTCTAATATAATTTTCCACTGCATACATAATACATGGCAGAGGTGATGTTGCAACCTTGCAAAGTGAAGCGATGTGGTTCCTTGAAAAAAATAAGAGAAGACTAAATCATACCTGTATGTGTGCTGACTCAGCAGGGATGGTATTATATGTACTAAAAGTTGATCTACAGGAGAATATATAATTGAAAGCAAAACAGAATGCCTGAGAGCTTTACTGCAGTATATTCCATTATAGACTAGTTGTTTCCCTTTACATAAATTGACGTTTCCACCATACACTGATGCAGAAAAGGCAGACATCTGGTCCAGAAAAATTCACCAGAATGCAAGAAATGTGAAATGCGTATAGACTGTATAAAACAGGTTTGATGCTTAAAATTTAATGGGAGTGGATCCCGAGAAATATGTAACTATGATGACGAATGTCCTCTAACCTTAAAGAAGTTAATGATTTTAAACCAAACCAAGTGGTCATTTTAACTTAAGCCATGGTCTGACCATAACCACCTTGTTTATGACTAACCTAACCAAACCTTACTGTCAGTATGTTGTTCTGGAGGCCATGGACCAACCACATATTTATTTGTATTTCATTTAGAAGACATTCTTCTCTTGTTAACTGATCAGTTGTTTTTTTTTTAATATATATATATATATATATATATATATATTTTTTTTTTTTTTTTTTTTTTTTTTTTTTTTTAATAAATTATTTGCTATCAAGTTTATGAATAGTTTAAATGCTAAGAGAAAGATCTACACCCTGTAAAAAACTTGATCTTTTGTTGCTTAGCTAGCTCCTCGATAATTCCATACTCATGACTTCCAGGATGTTTTCCAGTTTTAAACTTTGTGTCTTTGAGTTTTTTCCAGTAATGATTCCAGTTTCCATATTTGTCTGCTCCATAACCGAACACATGGACCTGTTGGATAAGAAAAATAACAACAAAAACATCTATTAACTAACAGAATTACATAATGTATGTACATAATGAAACACTGCCTTTGCAACAAGTGCCACAACTTTCAAGATGTTAATTTTGTAATCACACTACATAAGCAGTACTGGCAGCGGGACTACTGAGTGGGCCACAGCATTCAAAGTGAACTGTCTATCAAGCCAGTCAGGCCACGAGTCTGCGTTAGCCAATGCAGGTCTGATTAAGCAGCAGAGCTCTTTGCTAGGGTGAATGTAGGATTCAATGGTGGTTTAAGGGAAGTAAGGTCTGAGTTAGAGAATAATGTCACCTGTCTTTGGGCTCAGTCGATTTGTGATGGCACAGCCTGATACCCATTAAAGGATTTAATTATACAGTGAGGAAAATAAGTATTTGAACACCCTGCTATTTTGCAAGTTCTCCCACTCTTTATTATCCTAAATTAGATGCACCTGTTTGAGGTCGTTAGCTGCATAAAGACACCTGTCCACCCCATACAATCAGTAAGAATCCAACTACTAACATGGCCAAGACCAAAGAGCTGTCCAAAGACACTAGAGACAAAATTGTACACCTCCACAAAGCTGGAAAGGGCTACGGGGAAATTGCCAAGCAGCTTGGTGAAAAAAGGTCCACTGTTGGAGCAATCATTAGAAAATGGAAGAAGCTAAACATGACTGTCAATCTCCCTCGGACTGGGGCTCCATGCAAGATCTCACCTCGTGGGGTCTCAATGATCCTAAGAAAGGTGAGAAATCAGCCCAGAACTACACGGGAGGAGCTGGTCAATGACCTGAAAAGAGCTGGGACCACCGTTTCCAAGGTTACTGTTGGTAATACACTAAGACGTCATGGTTTGAAATCACGCATGGCACGGAAGGTTCCCCTGCTTAAACCAGCACATGTCCAGGCCCGTCTTCAGTTTGCCAATGACCATTTGGATGATCCAGAGGAGTCATGGGAGAAAGTCATGTGGTCAGATGAGACCAAAATAGAACTTTTTGGTCATAATTCCACTAACCATGTTTGGAGGAAGAAGAATGATGAGTACCATCCCAAGAACACCATCCCTACTGTGAAGCATGGGGGTGGTAGCATCATGCTTTGGGGGTGTTTTTCTGCACATGGGACAGGGCGACTGCACTGTATTAAGGAGAGGATGACTGGGGCCATGTATTGCGAGATTTTGGGGAACAACCTCCTTCCCTCAGTTAGAGCATTGAAGATGGGTCGAGGCTGGGTCTTCCAACATGACAATGACCCGAAGCACACAGCCAGGATAACCAAGGAGTGGCTCTGTAAGAAGCATATCAAGGTTCTGGCGTGGCCTAGCCAGTCTCCAGACCTAAACCCAATAGAGAATCTTTGGAGGGAGCTCAAACTCTGTGTTTCTCAGCGACAGCCCAGAAACCTGACTGATCTAGAGAAGATCTGTGTGGAGGAGTGGGCCAAAATCCCTCCTGCAGTGTGTGCAAACCTGGTGAAAAACTACAGGAAACGTTTGACCTCTGTAATTGCAAACAAAGGCTACTGTACGAAATATTAACATTGATTTTCTCAGGTGTTGAAATACTTATTTGCAGCTGTATCATACAAATAAATAGTTAAAAAATCATACATTGTGGTTTCTACGATGACAATTTCAGACCCCTCCCTGATTTCTAAGTGGGAGAACTTGCAAAATAACAGGGTGTTCAAATAATTATTTTCCTCACTGTAGGTCAAAACATAATTTGCATCCACTTGTTCATACAGCAACACTAGTGACATTCAAAAGGATAATAATTAACTCACCTCGTCACAAATATGGAGGGCAAGAATCAAAGCCATAAAGCCAGTGGATGGATAACTGCCCTTCTTTTGCAGCCACGTCTCATAAACATACCTCATGAAAGCTGGATTGATCACCATCACCTGTTATGAATCAGAATTAGCCTTTACACTTATTTTTAGGAGCTGCTGCCTTGTATCCAATACAATGTGTTGTTGAATGCTTTCAAAATAATACTCACCAAATCCTTGTTAGCTTTGATATTTGAATTAACTGGCAAATGGGACCTGTTGAAAATACAACATTAAGTAAAGGATACTGCTTTGTGTTTTTTTTCAGTAAAATTATATACTGGGCATTCCAAAACAAAACTAAAGCAGTTTTAATTTTAGTTAATTTATGTATTCCATTTCTGAACTCTAATAACTTTTCAAGCTATTTAAACAATGAAAGTGGATGAGCCCCATTCATTCTCACAGGTTTTAAGGTTAGATAATATTCTAAACACAGCTTCTGCTCTGCTTGTTTTTTCGGACTCCATCGGGCATCCAGAGAATAACACATAGCTAGAAAAGTTTGAAACTCCAAATAAAAGTAGGCGATTTATTCAAAAGAAACGATTATCAATTCCCAAATTCATAGTAAATTTTTACCCAACGGAAAAATGTATAATGATCACTTTTACTCAAAAATAGTCAGATGCAGAATCAACCCAGAATCGCTCAGCCCCCACCGTCACACTCTCCTTCACTCACTGCGCTGAGCAAGTGTAATGTCTGTAGTGGGAAAGGCGTTGCCAATAGCAACATAGAATGTTTATCTAAACATGACAGACTCTCTAGGGGTAAATTTTACCTGCTGGCGCTTATAGGTAGCTATAAATGCCCATTTCTTTTTAAATCTGGCTTTATCTTGACATTTTTTAACAATAGGGAGTGCTACATAACACACTAGCTAAAAAATTCAGTGAGTTATAGTTGCTGAAGCAAAAAGTGTTACAACCATTCCCTGGTCTTAAACCTAAACCTGTAGCCTGTTTTTCACTCACAGAGTAAAACCATAGCCTGATGTACAACTCCTCTAGAACTATTCACAGTTGTCACAGCTTATAAACTACTGTAAGTCAACACAACCCCAGCCACCGTTAATAATTAACACTGATGGCAGCCAGTGGGCCTTAAATGATTAACTTAATCACCCACCACTAGTTTGGCAAGCAAACAAACGCTCATTCATCTTTTCATAACACAATGCTGAGCTAAACATGTTTACTAGCCTCAGGTTACTAACCTATTTTGCGTTTGCCTTTGTTTGAGTCTTGTAAGAAGTTTTAAAGCCAAAGTTTGATGAATGGCACAGCTGGCAGTGTTTGTTGTCCTCTCTCACTTCGCATGCAGCAGATCCGTAGTACAGGTGCTGGTCATATAATTAGAATATCATCAAAAAGTTTATTTATTTCAGTAATTCCATTCAAAAAGTGAAACTTGTATAATGTCTACATTCATTCCACACAGACTGATATATTTCAAATGTTTATTAGGGCCCGAGCACGGCAGGAAGTGACCTTTAACGAAGCAGCCCCCGCCGCACGTTTCACATACGTGCACGAATTTTCTGTGGTATGTGTATCTTGTCCAGACGTACCAAATTGCCTCTTGAAGCGATGCCCTAAAACCAACAGGAAGTCGGCCATTTTGAATTTTACGTCAAATTTTGGATGACTTTCACACTCCGTACTTTAACGAACTCCTCCTAGAGATTTAGTCCAACCGACGTCAAATTTCTGCTGTGCCTTCTAAAGGCATTGAAGATGAAAAGTTATGCTATTTGCGAGTTTTCGTCTATGGGCGTGTCCGTGGCGTGACGTCAAAGATTCTCTCTTTGCCATGACACAGGAAGTTGTTCTAACTTCAGTGTACATGCTCACATCTGAACAAAACTTTACGTGCTTGATAATTCTCCCACCCCGAAGACACCTACATGCCAATACTGATTTATATTCATAGCAGCAAGTGCTATGTGGCTCCACATAGGGGACACAGGAAGTGACACCTTCAACCGCGTAGCAAATTCACAGCCGCACCGGCAGAGCTCCAGAATGTGCAATGCGGCCGGCTCACACCCGGACACGCTACAAGTGCGAGGGCCCGCCCAACGCTGCTTGCAGCTTTAATTTATGCATGTACTTCTATTATTACTATATATATATATATATATATATATATATATATATATAACCAGTTTGAAATGTATGACATCAACAATTTGAGAAGTGGGTTGGAAATGGGTTTCCTACTAATGAATCAGCTAAAGAAATGTTTGAAGAGAAAATAAAGGATAGATGCAAAAGAGTGTTCAGCCTTGTTCAGAAAAAAAGGGAAAGGAGTAGCAAATTGCAATTCAGAGAGATGAGAAACCAAGGAGTAAAGACCCACTGCTGGTGCACAGAAGGAAATGTGCTACGGTCCAGTAAAATCTGATAAAGGGAAACATTGGCTCTCATTCCAGATGCCCAAAGATAGAAATGCCAGGAATAAAAGGAATATTGACATTTTGACAATGTTGAAGCCATGGCTCACGTGACCAGCCAGGCTGAAACCTTTGACAGATCCACACACAGCTGGAGCAGTTTGGATAAGTTTGTCAAGGCATATAGCCCACAGTGACTGAGATAACCATGGCTATGAGCCAGTCAGCTCAAGCATGACTAAAATATGACTTCCAAAAATGAGACTGATTACCATCATCATATATACTTAACTCCAACCATACAAGAAGGAAAATAGTTTTATGCATGCTGAGTACAACAATGGACAATGCACAGTACAGAGATAATACCACTATGGACGTAGTTCTGCCTGTGAGATGCAGGCCAGGCACAAGGAATCATGTTCACATGCAAGACGTGCAAGAACAGACCGAATCATGTAGGACTCTCCTAGTCCACATGATCATCACTTTATGACTACAGCGGCGTGAAATGAGATGCAATGACACCCTATAAAGTTCTGAGCCGGATTACTCCAGAAATTGCTGCTGGAATAAGAAAGAGCATTTCACAGCATGGCACATCATGGAAGACAGACATGCTGATCAAGCAGAATATCAACATGAAGACAGAGGACAAAGAAAGAAAATAGCAGTCAAAAGAAGCTGAAGAATGCTGAACTATATCAAGCTATTACGGTGCAAAGAAATGGAAGGTGCAGTGGGCAGCAATGGACATTTCCACAGAGAAGGGATCCAAAACAGACTGAGGTGGGGAAAAAAAGGAAAAGAGAATAAAAGGATTGAGCTGGAGCTAGTGACAGAATCTAGCAAAAAGCACACACTGGGTGAGTTACAACCTTTCACAGATGAAATAAAAATGAAATAAATTAAACACACTGAAGCTAAAATTAATGCCATATTAATGTCTTAGTAAGTAATACAAAACCTGAACAAGCCTACATTTGTAATGAATAATGACCACGAATGGTTTAGGACATTGCCAGAGAAACTGTTAATTAGTTTAAACCTAGCAGGTGATTTCTACATTGTCTGTTTAAAACTGCCCAAGAGGAGTGGCATATATTGCAAATATAGTATCATGTGGCAAACAAACCTTTTCATCTATTCCAAAACCAATCATAAAGAGGTGATGATGATTTTGTAGATCCTAATTACTAATAAAGATATAAAAAGAGATAAATCTCTCTCCCATGATTGAAAACTGTGTAGCCTGCAACCTGAAACTGATGAAACTAAGCTAACGGAGCCTCACTGACTGAAAAGGCTCTCCACAGTCCACTGTACTCGGGAACTACCAAGACCTGCGTTCCTACTTTCCTAGACAATTACAAAGACAAAGACCTGTTCTGATACTACGTCTTGGGGTGAAACCAGATGCCTGGTGCTTTGTTGTCCTGTTGCTTAATGTTTTGTTAGCTATTTTATACTGAACTGGATGTTCACATTTTAATGATTAAGTGTTAAGTACACTAACAGATTCCCACAGGAGAAGCCAGAACTGATGATGACCACTCATACCTAATTCAAACCCCCCTCAACCTCCTCCGGCCAGTTCACTAAGGCAGGGCCTGGGACTGCATGTGGATATGAATGATATGGCACATGTCCACTCCTCCCAAACATGTATAGTAATGCACACAGGTTGTCTCAACAAATCCGTTGTTAGGCAAAGATAGAATTGTTATCAACACCCTCACAGACAGTAACGCTCCATCACAGACTGTGGTTGGAGATGGTTGGATGTTTTTATTACAATCAACAGTCAAAGCTAGTGATGGTTAAATATTGAGGTAATAACAAAAAAAACTAATTGAATTCAATCTAAGGAATAAATATACCAAACTCATTATTATCCATTTCATTCATGTGACAGGGCTACTAAACTGATGAGAAAAAGCTTTTTGGCTTTTCTCCTCTCCTTTATTGAGTTATATATCTTTTTTGTGCATGTAACAGGTTTGCAAAGTGAAAAAGCCCAAAGTCCAGCCCAAAGGGAGTTCCCATCCCCCACAGAAAGCTCTGCTCTGAACTACCTGAAAACAGTTAGTTTGTAGTCCGGCCCTTGTGACGTCACAATGAAATAAAGCATAAAGCTTGCCAAGCGGCTAGCGGGGTCAGGCCAAGCTAGTCTGAGTCTTGTTGTTGATGTTGCGAAAAAATCATTTGATCATGTGTAATGCTAATTCAAGTAGTGCGGGAGATGTATCTTTGATTCGTGTATTGTAAGATTTATTGGGGCTTTGTTTGTTTTAGTTTCACGGTGCGTGATGGAATAATGAAGATATATTGCACCGGTCGAACTTTACGCGGGTTTATTGATGCCAAGAGCTGCTACAGACAGTTTTACAAGAAGTGATGGCGGAACAAAAATGTGCTTGAATATTTTTGGAGTTGAGGAGCTCCGCAAGTGGCTGTGGGGGGGAAGCCTGTGCCAACCCGCGGGAGGAGCGTGTGAAGCCGGCCAGCCGCCCGCTCACAGAGCCCTCTGCTCCCGCCGTCACACAGACCGCTGCAGCAACAACGGCAGAGGAAAACACAGCTGGAAGGTTTTCATACCGCTTATCTGACTTTACATTCTGAGTAATGAGAAACGTTTTAACTTAAAAAAGAGAAAGCTGTGTGGATCGCTGGTGTGTGTGTCGCATTGAACATTATGTTTAGGCAATTGTGTGTGGCGTCGCTATGACAACAAGCTACATACTATCTCTGGGTACTTTCTGCAATGGAAAACGGAGCAGGGCCGAGTAGAGTCCAGTCTATCGATTTGCGCTATGGTAGCATTTTTCGGCAAGGCAGCATAGATCGTCAGAACATCTGCAACAGTTCAACGTTTAGTCCTAAAAGACGATGCAACTCCGACTCTGTTTGGGCCTGGAAATTCACAATCACAACCTGTAAGTATGTTTTATTGGTTGTGAATTATATTTAAAATAAACACGTCAACGTAACTTCACAGACTGTTCAAGTGCGGAGTTGTTGTAAACGTTAAAGTTACAGGTAAAATGCTAATGTTACACCTGATGTGAAACCTACTGAGCAAACATTCAAATTGTTTGTCACCAATTTTTATGTAAAACTGAGATGAAATATGGTGATTTCTGTAGTGGTTTATTGTAAGATGTAGAACAATGATGTTGTGGACTTGGGAGTAACTTACACCATCTGCTAGGTTACGCTCGCAGTCTGAAGCGGCTTTGATTTGGATCACACTACCTTGTTTCTTACGACCCGCCCTTCTCTGCTTCTGATTGGCTAGTAGTCCTTACCTGGGAACTGCGCATGTGCAACTCCCAACAAAGATTTTGTACAAGTAAGATGCATCACTCTGTAGCTCAAGAGCGGAGCGTACAACACACAGGGTGAAAAGAGGAGCTGCAGCAATGTGCAGTATGAGAAAAATATGGTGTTTTTTGAAAATTAAACCATGTAAACTTGTTCTGGTACAATCCCTAAATAAAATTTTGAACCTGAAAATGAGCATAATACCACCTCTTTAATAAATGATTAAAAGACAACAGTTTGTTGTAACTCAATTATTTACTCAATACCTCACCAGCGATATATAATTTCCACGTTACATGATGTCATATTTATTTATTTTATATTGAACACATTAGGGCTAAATGGGGGGTGGGGAGAAGTAAATTAATAAAGATCTGACTCACCTTCCAGTAAATCCAGTAGAGAAGGCCTTGATGAGCCACTCGAGATCTTGTATCTTGAATGGAAACAGCACAAGATGAGTGTTGTTATCCAAGTCCACGGCACTCTCTGGATACATGACATGATGAGTTGTTCTGGTCCCGACATCTGCTTCAAAGCCTTTGGTAGGACCATGGTTAATTCTAAATAGAACAATGGGATGTTATCTTATATGCCACTATCATTGACAAAAATACACTACATTAGGGTACTGCTGTAATTTTTAACACTGAGGAAAAAACGTGTTTGTTTATCCAAGCAGCAACCTCCAGGACAGAAAAATGCAGTTCCTCAAATGGACACTTGAGGCCGGCTGTAGCCTGGTTTTGGTATCTAATTTCCCAGTTCCTGACAACTGTGAGAGAGTGAATTTTTATATAACTCACCTATTTAAATAATATTAAGGCTTACAGTTATGCACTATTAAGAGCTTCACAATCCTTAGCTGAAAGATTTACCTTATGATGACATCATGTAAATCTATGAGAGGTCCATATCGTGATCGCTTCAAATGACCAGAATTCCCCACCACAGCGCAACTCCTGCAGAGGTCAGGGCTGGGTTTTATGACATCTGGACTGGATGGGAACATCTCAAACAGCCTGTCCACTGTTTTTTTATAGGTACTAAAGTTGCGGCTTTCAACCTGTAAGCGCTGACACACAAACCAAACAAACATTTCTGTTATACTACTTGTGAAATGTATTGCTTAAGTAGTTGTTTAACTAAAACAAATGTTGCATTTGTGATATAATTGTGTTTCACTTCCTGATCCTGATCTGATAACTGCAGGCTGAGAGACTGTTCCAGAAACTTACCTTCCACCAGTTGAAAGCATCCTCTGAGAGATTGTATTGCGCTGACAAAAATGGTTCAACAGATGTGTGGAAACGCGGCATAGACCACAGATCATCTTCTGATAAGCATTTGTCACAAGCACAGGGGTTTGTGTCCTGGAGCTGGTTGAGGTGTTCTGAAAACCCTCTTGAAACATGTCCTCTCAACACCCAGATGCCAGTCACACACAGCAGGACAACAAACATCCTCACTTTTGCCTTCATCTTGGCTGTGTGAACCTTGTGATTCCACTCTGTAGACAAAGAGTGTGGTGAAATATGTAAACTGTCGTATTGTTTATTTTAGTCTAAAACCAGCAACAGCAAATAAAGCAGATTGGTACATTATGTCACATCATTTTAATATCAGGCAAACACAGCTGCTAGTCATTATGAAATCTTTCATGAGGACTTGTTGAGGATTGAGAATGAATGCAAAAACATTAAATAACTTTATAATTACAAACATGGTTATCATTAATATTAATAATATGAATAATAATAGTCTAAATTCTTTTTTCAGTTGATTTCTGTTATTATTTCCATTCATTTCATAAGCCAAAATATAGCATACCTAAAATCTGTGACAATTATGTTGTCCATTAAAATTAACCAACAAAGCTGAATCCGTTCAAACGTAGCCTGTTGATTTTATTTTTGTCTTACCTGATCAGAGAATAATCCACCTCTACTACAGTTCAGTTGAGTAAACATAGCCTATATTTACATCAGAGCATCTGAGGTTGATGATAAAGAACTAGTGGAATGCCTGCTGCTCCACTTCAGTAATAATAATAATAATAATAATAATCCTTATTTGTAGAGCAATTTTCAAAAACAAGTTACAAAGTGCTTTAACAAGTTTAAAGAATAATACAAAAAAACATGAGCATGAAAAATTTATATAAAATTAGTAAAATACAATAAATTAAAAGGGATAAAATAAAGTCAAATAAGATCGGGAAAAGCTCTCCTATAAAAGTATGTTTTAAGAAGGGACTTAAAAGAGTTCACTGACTCAGCCGACCTGATTTCCTCGGGCAGGCTGTTCCAGAGCCTCGGGGCCCTGACAGCAAACGCTCTGTCCCCTTTAGTTTTCAGTCGAGACTCTGGAACAGACAGCAGACCTCTGCCTGAGGATCTCAAGGTACGTGCTGGTGTGTATGGGACTAAAAGGTCAGAAATATAACAAGACGAGAGGCCATGAAGAGCTTTAAAAGTGATCAATAAAGTTTTAAAGTCAATTCTAAAACATACTGGGAGCCAGTTTAATGAAGCTAAAATAGGAGTAATGTGGTCATATTTCTTTGTTCTGGTTAAAAGCCTGGCAGATGAGTTCTGGACAGTCTGGAGTCGATCAATAGATTTTTGGGTTAAACAGGTGAAAAGGCTGTTGCAATAATCCAGGCGTGATGAGATGAAGGCGTGTAAAATGGTCTTGGTGTCCTTAAAAGTTAACATAGATCGAATTTTTGCTATATTTCTAAGTTGATAAAAACATGATTGAACAAGCTTTGTGGTGTGCTGCTCGAAATTTAAATTACTATCAAACCAAACACCAAGGTTCTTTGCCACAGGCTTAATGTGATTTACTAGGGAACCAGCAGATGGCAGTATTTGATTTGCCATCTGCTGGGACCCGATGACCAGGATTTCTGTTTTGTCTGAGTTCAGCTGGAGGAAATTATTTGACATCCATTTTTGAACTTCACAAAGGCAGTTGTTAAGTGAACTCAGCATTCCAGGGTCTGTGGATCTGATGGGCAAGTATATTTGCATTCAGCATAAATATGAAAAGAAATGCCATGTTTATGGATAATATGTCCAAGGGGAAGCAGATACAAGGAAAACAAAATGGGTCCTAAGACCGACCCTTGAGGCACACCATATTTAACTGGACAGAATGAGGAGACATAGTTGTTTACAGACACGCAAAACTTCCTATTTGACAGGTAGGATGAAAACCATTCTAGGGCAGTACCAGAGATCCCCACCCAGTGCCTCAGTCTGTTTAACATGTTGTTGTGATCAATGGTGTCAAAAGCAGCGCTAAGGTCCAGGAGTACCAGGACTGAGCACATGCCTTCATCAGCAGACATTAAAAGGTCATTGGTGACTTTAAGCAGGGCAGTCTCAGTGCTGTGGTACTTCCTAAAACCAGACTGAAACTTTTCAAATATTTAGTTATTTTCCAGTACAGTGAGCAGCTGTTTGGACACAATTCTTTCTAGACTCTTTGCAATAAAAGGCAGTTTTGAAATTGGTCTAAAATTATGTGGGAGGGAGGGATCTAAACCAGGTTTCTTTAAAAGTGGGTTCACGCAAGCCGTTTTAAAATAATCAGGGACACAACCAGTAGATAGGGAGCTGTTGAAAACAGAGATCAAATGGGGCCCAACAGAATCTATTACTATTATTGTAGGTATGACATCAAGTGGGCTGGAGGACACTCATTTGTGATACTGTTTTTAAAAGCTCAGACAAGTCGATGGGATAAAACTGGTTAAAACTCTCTTGTTGCTGGTGAGGGACCTCTGAGTAAGAGGCAGTGGGGGTAATAGAGGCTCTGATTGACACCACCTTATTGGTAAAATAAGATAAAAACAATTCACAGTCATCATTACTTCCAGCAGAGGCACAAGGAGGGGGTTGGGTTTACCAGCTGATCCACAGTCTTAAACAGAAACCTGGGATTGTGTTTATGTGTAGTAATGAGTTCAGAAAAATAGTGTGTTCTCGCATCCTTAACCATGTTATTGTAGTTAATTAATAAATCCTTCAGTGTTCATTAAAGATGCGAGAACACACGGAGCTTGGTGAGGCGGCATGAGTAACAGGCGAATCGCAGCTAAAAACAATACATCTGTGGTCAGATATGGTCATGTCCACTAATTCCACAGAGGAAATGCTGACACCCAGGGTAAAGACCAAGTCCAGTGTATGACCACGTTATGTGTTTGCCCTTTGACATGTTGTTTGAAGTTAAAAGAAGTGGCCATATTTAAAAAGTCAGTTGCATTAACATTGTTGGGTTCATCAACATGAATATTAAAATCGCCACAAAGAACAATTCTGTCATAATTTAAAACCAGAGTAGATAAAAATTCAGGAAGTTCTGATAAAAATCCTCCAGGCGGTTTTGGGGGGCGATAAATTATAACAAATATGATAGGTTGCAGCCCTCCAACATTAAGAGTGAGAACTTCAAAGGAGTTAAATTCATCACAGCGTACTTGATGACATTTTAAATTTTTCCTATACACGCTCACTAGCCCACCACCACGACCACTGACCCTCGGTTGAATAAAACAATCATATTGAGGCGGACACAGTTCAGCTAGCTGGCTATAGTCATTCATTTGCAACCAGGATTCAGTTAAAAACATAAAATCTAGATTTGCAGACAAGATAAAATCATTTAAGATAAAAGTCTTACTTGAAAGTGATCTCACATTGAAGAGAGCCATTTTAAATGAGTTTGTTCTGGGTGCTGGAGTTGGTGCAGTTGTCCTAATCCTTAAGAGATTACTATTATTTCTGTGTGGGATGTGCACATTTCGGTTTACTGGTCTATGCGTGATGATGACAGGAATAGAAGTCTTTGGAACAACGCTGGGAGCAGACGGCTTTACATGCCAGCAGGTGGAGACAGTTGTTTGTGGCAGTGAGCCAGAGATCTATTCAGTGAGCGGTGGAGTGTCCAGGTGTGCTGCATGAATGATTAGTCATTCACGTAAGTCATGTGTGGATCGCACCACATGCTGTATGTGCGCAGAATCTGCTTCAACACTGTGTGCGGACTGAGGATGGAGTGTGTGAGCTGTTGAGTGTTGTGTTGGAGTAGCAGTAACAGACCTGAGAGAAGGGCTACCTGACGGTGCAGGGTAGAGATGGCCTCCGGAGCGTCTGAGCACAGCCTCCTTCAGGATCCTACGTCGGGAAGCGGAGTTTTTTGACCGGGATGACGGCCGCCGATCAGGCCCGGCGGCAGACCGGCGGCCCAGTGCAGGAGATGTTGCCGGTGGAGGAGATGCAACAGTATCGGGAGGCACTGTCCGCCGAAAGAGATCCGTATCAGGGAGACTCGAAACCGCAGGTGCATCCGCTGGATGGACCGGAGTGTCGTTAGACAGGACTGCATAGCGGTTGGAGAGGCCGATGGACGGAGGAGAGGCAGCCCCATCCGAGCCTCTCTTGCAGCCACGGACCACCACTTCAGCCCAGGTTGACTGATGCTTCGGAGTCGAGCAGGATGAAAGCCTCAGAAGGCTGGAGGGGTCCCATAACACGGTGTCCTGGATGTTAGCGGTTGCGCTAAGAGAAACAATCTGTTTGGCTTGTACTGAAGCCACATCCATAAAGCCAGGCAGCAGGGAATCTTTCTCTTTGAGTTCCTCTGAAAGTTGTCGGATGTCTTCCATAAGGTCAGCAATCTTCTTGTTCGCTTTCTTAAGGAGTAAGCATGACTAAAATCCTTAACCCACGTAAAACTTAAACAAAGTTAAGTTAAATAAAAAGGATATAAAAAATGTAACGAAAAAGAGTGAATTAAAACTGGATAAGAGTCCGGTTTAAGACGGAGCTTCCGACAGATGGCTACAGACGCCAACGCATGCGCAGAGTGCAGATTACGTCAGCAATCTTGTGACAAGATGATGCAAGCAGATTTTAGAAATAGCACAAAGAAGTCTTCTGAGAGTAGGACTGGCACGTCTCTGGCAAAGGAGTTTGACCAAAGGCATTCAAAGATGCATACAGACGTTAATGACGAGATAGAACATTTCCAATCAGTGTATGGATCATTCTTTGATTTTTCTGTTTAAAAAAGGGGGAAAGAGAGAAAAATCTGGTTTTGTTTTGTGTGATATCTAGGCCTACGGTGGTCCAGATCATCTGGTGGTGTTCCCCTGTGTGCGGCAGGTGTGTCACGCCTTTTCAGGACCACTTGTCGACTAACCAGGAAATAACATTCTGATTACACATTCTCACAGTCATCTGTCGGTGTCTTTTGAGAGGTTAGCCTTTACTTTGCTTGAACATTACTTTTTGTATTGGCAAAAAAGTTACATATTAGACCTCTTCACTACGAAAACATGCCCATGGATATAAAGAGAATGTGACTGGCATGCTCTGGAGACATTTAGGAAGAAGATGAGACAATCACATTGCCAAACCCTTCACCAATAAAACCTGAATGCACAATGTGAGTGAGTCGTGGCAGCTTATTGTAAATTGTAGCCAGACAATACAGAAATAAGCTACTGCTGCTTTTTCTACATTGTTTCATTTAGACCCACAAACACCAAACTCTTAACAAAAGCAGCACACCTGCTCTCACGGATCAGCCTACATGGTTCTATTTTTCCTGCCTGGGGCCGTGGTTCCGTTCTTTTCCCGGTTTCTGGTTTTGGAAGTCTTGGAAGGTATATATGTAAATCATTAGTTAATCAAACTCACTCTTTTCATCAGATGAAGCTCCTGGTAAAACAGCAGCGCCTGATCTGTCTCTCATGCAGTCCACGGAGTCCTAAAATGGAGTGTGAATTGAAAGATATAGCCCCTATAAAAAGGGAAATTGTCACGTGACCCGCTTTACTTGGAAGTCTTGTAAGCTTTTTTATGGCTTAATTACTTGCATGTAAAACTAAGGTTACCTTCATACTGCAGGCCTAAGGCTACGTTACACTGCAATCTTTAATGCTTTATCTAAACTCCCCTTTCTTTTATTTATAATTATTAAAGATATATGGCAATAAAACAAACAGCCACAGACAATTAGCTGAAGTTGCAGAGCATCAGAATTTTTATTAAATTTATTATTTTGGAACAACTTAAAGTATGTTAAGTGTTCTTTTAGAAATATTTAAACTCAACTTTAAGATAATTGCACATAAATGTGTTCCCTGAACATTATTATTAGCATTTTGAGCTTATTAGTAATTTATTATTAGTATAGTCTAAGAGCCACTATTAATACACTACGAAGCTGCTTTCTGAAACCATTCAGTATGACAATAATTCATTACTAATGCATTAAAATACATTGCTAAATGCCCTTATAGCATAATAAGTATCAGTAAATATGTATTTTAAAACACACACATACAGACTAAAACTTTAATCTTGTGTACAAAAATAAATTCCTGTACAATAAAAAGTACAGCAGACCAAAACACGTTCAAATTAAATAAAATGAAATGACCATTATTACTTAAGAGCAGTGTTGGGCAAGCTACTCAGAAATTGTAATATATTACTAGTTAGGCCTACTTATTACTCTTTAAAATAGTAATATTATTACTTATTACTGGGTGATAAAACTAACTATAGTTACTAGTTACGTTACTATAATACTTTCCAATGTTTCCCACAGAATGACTGTGTGTGGGGGGGGGGGGGTTATTCTAACGTTGGACAGGGGGAGAGAGAGAGAGAGAGAGAGAGAGAGACTTTTTTTGACTTTTTAAAACCACTTTAATAAAACATCACTGATTCACAAACATAGCAACACTCAATAAGTCAGAGAATCAAAACCGGTTGACATTTAGAAAAAAGAAAAACCTTCCACACGAATAAAAACATCAAATTAGCTGAAAACATGACTAAAACTTACTTCTTCATTCACCACAGAACAGATGACATCATCATAACACCACTGACGTACAAACACATCCAAGCTATTCATCAGCTGATGGAACTTAAAATCCACTAACACTCTGGCTTTGACCAGAGAGGTGAACACAGGGACTACGTCTCCACACAGCCGTCCTTCTACCTGCTTCTTCCTACTCAAGTATATGGACAGTTTGGCTTCTCCTAAAATAAAATTTAACAGTTGCCACTTTGTTGCATTGGTCTTCCTGTAACCTGCTCCAAAAACAAAAGCAGTGTTAGACCACACTTCATTAAAAGAAGAAAACAAGCACCCCAACACATTGAACAGTTCCCCCAGTCTGCTGCACTCTAAAAAACAATGAACAACAGTTTCCAGCAGCCCACAGAAAGGACAGCCGTCAGAGACAGAGGGATTAATCACAGAGATAAAAGAATTCACTGCAACAGCCCCATGTAATATTCTCCACTGTAAGTCACCTGTACGCTTCTTTAAAGGAAGTTTGTAAAAGACTCTCCAGACCGGCTTCACAGCGTTACTAACCCCCAGTTTCTCCCTCCACACTGTGTCACTTCTACCATTTAACTTGTTTTTACACAACACCTTCACACAACACCTGTAAATCATTTTAGCCGTCACCGTGTGCAGATCTGGGACCTTCTGATGCCTGACATCCAACAATAGACTAGAACAACAGTCAAGATTGGGTACCAGTCCCAACTCTGGAAAAGGGTCCTCTTCGTCCGGAGCTTCCTCACCTTTCCAGTACATCCTCAACAGCTCATTATCCGCTGCTGTTAGTTTGTTAGTCCAACCATTCAGAATGTTCCTCACGTGACGCACAGATTTTAGTCCAATTAGTGCAGCCACAGCCTCAGTGTTCATAAAACCAGGTCCAGCTACATCCACTATCCGTCTGAGAGTTGTAGCGCCAGCAGAACGGAGTGTGTGATGGAGGCCTGGTGTACCACTGTCCTGTATGTCCATTGTGGATCCACCGATCAGAGGCTCGTTCAGTAACCAGTACAGGGAGACTGATGGCTCCAACCGTCTCTTCTTAAAAAGGTGCCAGGCCTTAAAAACTCCCTTATAAAAATCAGGCAATACAGACAAATTTAAATAACCAACATCCATTAAAAACAAAGCAGTGTCAAGTCCTAACCTGTCTGCTCTCCTTAAAATGCTGCTTGCAAACTCTTTCCACACTGGGTATTTAAAACCAGTCAGATATCTCTGTGCAAACTGAAATCGAAAAGTTGCCACTCTGCTTGCTAGGTGTACCAGGCCTTGCCCCCCTTCTTCTTTTGGTAAAAAAAGCACTCTGTGGTACCCAGTGTAACCTGTCCAAAAAAAGTCCACTAAAACTGCTTGTAGTTTTGAGAGTAAGCCAGCAGGTGGCTCCATACAAGCTAAACGATGCCACAGTGCTGAAGCTACAAGGTTGTTGATTACTAGAGTTCTTCCTCTAAAGGACATCTGAGCAAGCAGCCATTTCCACTTTTTCAGCCTTCCTTTCATCGTCTCTATCATGCCCTCCCAGTTTCTTTTCACCATTTCTTCTTTGCCAAGATAAACACCTAGATACTTTATACCATCATTTCTCCATCCCAACCCCCCCGGCAGGACCGGAAGACCACCAACCCAGTTTCCAACTGCTAGAGCTTCACTTTTTGTCCAATTCACTTTTGCAGCAGAGATAAGACCAAACTCAGACACAATATTTCCAACAATATTAATTTCAGCTTGATTTCTGACCAGGAGCATGACATCATCAGCATAAGCAGATAAAACGTGTGGTGTGTTAAAACCTGGTAAAACCAAACCATGAATACAGGACCGGATTCTGTGTAACAAGGGCTCAATGGACAATGTATACAGCATCCCAGACAGAGGACAGCCCTGTCTGACACCCCTGCCTACTGTGAAGGGAGCACTCAGACCCCCGTTAACCTTCAGCACACTCTGAATGTCTCTGTACAAAACTTTTATCATAGCAATGAGACGTGGGCTGAGACCAAAACGCTCCAGAACTTTCCAAAGATAAAGGTGCTCAACCCTGTCAAACGCTTTTTCTTGGTCTAACGAAATGAGACCAAGGTCAGTGCCCAAAGAACTAGAGACATCCAAAACATCCCTGATTAATGACACGTTGTCTGTGATGGACCTACCAGGCACACAGTACGACTGATCCAGGTGAATGATTTCCTCCATCACCTGCTTCAACCGGTTAGCCAGAGCCTTGGACAAGATCTTGTAGTCCGAACAGAGGAGGGAGACTGGGCGCCAGTTTCTGACGTCCTGGAGGTCTCCTTTCTTCGGCAGCAGAGTTATTACAGCTCTCCTGCAGCTCAGAGGCAGGGTCTGATTTTCAAAACTTTCATTGAACACATCTAACAAGTCCTGACCAAGCTCTTTCCAGAAGGTCTTGTAGAACTCGACAGGAAGACCGTCAATACCTGGGGCCTTCCCTCCATCCATCCCCTGCAGGGCAGCATGCAGCTCTTCCAAAACCAGAGGCTCCTCCAGCTCAGGATGGTCATCTCCAGAAATTCTGGGCAGGCCTTCACTGAAACACTCAAACAGTTGTTCATGCTCCACATGCTGCGCTTTATACAGCTCAGAGTAAAACTGCACCACCCGTCTCCGGATCTCATGAGGCTCCGTGAGTTCTTCCCCATCAGCTGACTGTAATGTGTGGATGTACCTGCTCTGCCCATTTGTC
The DNA here is from genome assembly GCF_014851395.1 of Micropterus salmoides. Lineage (NCBI taxonomy): Eukaryota > Metazoa > Chordata > Actinopteri > Centrarchiformes > Centrarchidae > Micropterus > Micropterus salmoides. The sequence continues at coordinate 27,384,412 of NW_024040817.1, read as the reverse complement.
TTTTCTAAGCCAAAGAAAAACTTGGACGGAGCGTCCATCTGGTTGATGCTCTGGAAACGTGAACGAACCAGTGCTCCCTGGGCTTTGGTGCCCAGCAGGTCTGCTAACAAAGCTTTTTTAGATTTGAGGGCTTCAAAATGCTCTCGATTTCCTGTGGACTCAATCAAGCCTAAAAGTTCCACTATCTCAGTCTCTAGAGTCGTCATTGATCTAGTAATGTCCCTCATGACATTCAGAGTGTACTGTAGACAGAGCTGTTTGATTTTAACCTTCCCACAGTCCCACCATTGTCTTAAAGAAACAAAACTGTTCCTTTCAGCCCTATGCACCTTCCAGAAATAAACCACAACATCTTTGAAATTAGCATCACTGAGTAAATTGGTGTTAAAATGCCAGTATGCACTCCGTTTTTCAGTTTTTGCAATAAAAGCACTGCAGACCACTAAAAAATGATCACTAAAATGTACAGGTAAAATACTACATGCCTTAAAAACACTAAAATGATGTTTAAAACAATAAAACCTGTCCAGTCGAGCCAAAGAAATAAAATTTTCTCTTGTATGCACCCAGGTGTACTGTCGGTCTTCAGTGTGCAACCTCCTCCAAACGTCCACCAAATCATGTGTTTTTATTACTTCATTAATTGCCTTTTTCGAAGCAGCATGAGGTTCAACATGATTCCTGTCCAAAGAATCATTCTGAGTACAATTAAAATCTCCCCCTAAAAACAAAAAATCATCTGAACCAAAACTAGTCAGAGTGTCACTGAGAGTATTAATAAAACGGACTCTGTCTGAGCCGACATTTGGAGCATAAACATTAATGAATGTGAGAGTGAAACACTCAAACTTGGCTCTGACCATCATCAGCCTTCCTTCTATCACTTCTTTAAGTTCATAAGAAATTGGCAGAAACTTTTTAGAGAAAAGGATGGCTAACCCCCCGCTCACTGAGGTCAAGGAGCTTAACACGACCTCGCCGTCCCATTCTGATCTCCAGTCAGTTTCACTGGACCTGTCGCTGTGTGTTTCCTGGACAAACATCACATCAACACTTTTCAGCTTCATCAGCTCATATAGCTGCATCCTTTTTCTGATGTCCGCAGCGCCATTTAAATTCAATGAAGCAACTTTAAAATCACTCATTGAAAAAATAAAAAAACAACCAGACAGCACACACAGACTGAGAAAAAGAAAACCTTTAGTTTGATTCCTCTCCATCTTCTTCATTAAGTTCATGTCTGATCTTCACCACTATTTTCCTCAACCTGTAAACCTCCTGCTCAGTTAAACCCTCTCTTCCTTTGGCCCTCAGCTGTGACTTGACTGAGTTAAGAAAAGCCTCTTTGTCTGGAAAGAAACTTTCAACTTTTACCCCTTTTACGTTCTTTGTTTTCTGTAGAAACAGTTTGATTTTCTCAACCCCATAAATCTGTTCATTCAGCTCTCCTGGTGTTATTTTGTTCAGTGAGACATCACTCTCACTGTCTGCATCAAAACGGCCTTCCACACTGGAGTCATACTCCGCCATCGACTCCTTCACAGTCTGCTTCTGTTTGTCTTTGCTGACTGTAACCTTCTTTGCTTTTGAGCCTTTACTGTCGATTTCAGATTTTCTTTTCTGCCGAGTGATTGTCAGGCTGCTCTCCTCACCAACCATGTCTATATCTGCACTTCCTGCCAAAATCTCCTCTGGCCCAGCTGTCTTACTATTTTGCGTCTCATCCCCCTCCTCCTCCTCATCTTCATCCTCCCCATTTTCCTCCTCCTCATTATTTTCAATATCAGCACCCACAGTCTCACAGCTCTGTTGAGACTCACCTGCCTTGTTTCCTTCATCACTGATGCTTTGACAGTTTGATGTGTCCTTTTCTCTGCAGCTAACAGTTTGATTTCCTCCCTCCATCTGTTCACCATCACCACTGTTGTCTCCAGCTGTTTCCTCCTCCCTGTTCTTCATTTCAGCTCTGCCTCTTTGCTCCTTGTCACTTATTCCTCCCTTTTTTCCAGCTTCCTTCTGCCCTGATGTTCCCTCTCCAGCAGTCTGACCAGATTCAGTACCAGCAGGTTTTTCTGGACACACTCGGATCACATGACCCTCCTTTCCACAGCCGAAACACTTCATAACGTCTGACGTGGCAAACAGAACATAATCAAACCCATCAATTTTCAGCCGAAAAGACAAGTTCAACTCTTCCTTGCTGTTATTCAGGATCATGAATAACTGTCTCCTGTGAGACACCACATGCTGGAGCAAAGGAGACTTACACCCAGACAGGGCTTTTTTAATAGGGGACACTATTTTCCCATGCCTGGAGAGTTCTCTCTCCAGCACTTCATCTCTGATGAACGGGGGGACGTTAGACAAAACCACCCTTCTGGCCGGTGAGGCCAGAGGCAGCACTGGTACGAACGTTTCATTCACAACAATACCGCTTGTGATGGCGGCGTTAGCTTTTTTTACTTCGTCCACAAAGATCACCACCGCCCCGTTCATCCTGGCCGCAGATCTCACGCTGCCGGCCCCGACAACCTCCGCCACCGCTAACGCACACTCCTCTACGGAGCAGCGGAAACCCGGACAGATCTTAAGTCCGTGTTTCCTCGTCAGCCTGGAGAACTCCATGCTGCCGAGCAGCGAAACGCTGCCCGACACAAAAAAACACGACAACAAACAAACACACACACCTGACAACAACAACTAACCTTAGAACTACACACAGTAACACATTAAACTGACATGAAACAAGAAAAAGTTTAGAAAAACACTCACTCGCTCCGCGAACTCACACTCACTCCACACTCACGCATCCACTCAGAGACAGAGAGAGAGAGAGAGAGAGAGAGAAGGGGGGGGGCCCTAGTGCCTGTGAACTGTTTAACAGCACATACCTATACAGATGGAGCCCAGACAGCATGGGAGAGTACCAAAAGACACTGGAAAATCAAAACATACATGATTTAACTCATTTATTTCTAACTGAAACATTTCCCCAGAATAATTCTGGTGTAAATTTTGCTGTGGACAAAATCAATTCAATATTTCATCATTTGGCAAATGGTTTGACACTGAATGCAAAGACCTAAGGAAAACTTTAAGGAAATTATCGAATGAAAAGCATAGGGACCCAGATAACCACAACATACGCTGTCAATATGAGGCCACTCTGAAACAATACAAGTACACCCTAAAAACTAAGAAAGAACAACACAGCAAGAAACAGGTCTATGAAATTGGAATCCTTAGAGTCCAACCAGTTCTGGGAGAAATAGAACAACCTAAACAAAACCCAGCAGGATGAATTGGCAATCCAAGATGGAAATACTTGGATTAATCACTTTAGTGAATTATACAGTAATATTACAAAAAATGATGATCAGTACAAGATATTCACGAAATGGAAAACTCTGGAGGTGGTGATAAAAAACAACCAAACCCCTCTAGATTACCCTGTGACAGAACAAGAATTAACAGAAGTCATCCAGTCCCTGAAAGTAAAAAAGGCCTGTGGTATTGATGGAATCCTCAACGAAATGATCAAATACTCAAGTTTTTCAAATACTCAACTAGCAACTGGAACTTTTCCAGACATCTGGAACAAAGGTTTAATAAACCCAATTCATAAATCCGAAGATAAATATGACCCAAATAACTACAGAGGAATATGTGTATCCAGTAACCTGGGAAAAATATTCTGCAACATCATTAATAAACAACTTGTCAGCTTTGTTGATAACCAGAATATTCTGCATAAATGCCAAATTGTTTTTTTTGCCAAATTGCCGCACAACAGACCATATATTTACCCTCCAGACTCTAATTGATCAAGAATTAAACATTAAGAAAAGAAAGGTATATGCCTGTTTTGTTAACTTCCAAAAAGCCTTTGATTCCATCTGGCACGAGGGCCTCTTCTATAGGCTACTTGAAAGTGGCACTGGTGGAAAAACATATGATTTGATTAAGAACATGTATACAAAAAGTGAATGTGCCATAAAGATTGGAAACAAACAAACAGTGTTGTTCTCCCAGGGCCGGGGAGTGAGGCAGGGATGCAATCTCAGTCCAATTCTCTTCAACCTATATATCAATGAATTAGCAAACCAATTAGAGAGTTCCACGGCACCTGGCCTCCTCCTGAACGACACAGAGATCAGAGCTCTGCTGTATGCAGATGACTTAGTGTTGCTCCAGGCATCAGTGACAGCAGCTTTAGTCTGGGGTAAGTTTCACAGATACTGCAGATACTTCAGTAAATCAGATGTAGAAATGTTTGCTGAAAGCTTTTTGCTGGCCGCACATGTATAGATGGCAATGTTCTTTGCTTCTTAAGGCCCATTTATACTCCTGCGTAGGGTCTACGTGCTTACCTACGCTGTAGGCTACGCATTAGGCTACGCACGTAGCCATGCATTTATACTTCTCCGTAGGTGTGTCTGGCATTCTGCAATTACACCCCCAAAAGCTAGTCGGCAGTAGCCGGCCGAGCAGGCTAACTTCCGGTTTAGTGCTCTGCTAACGTAAATGGGGGTAAAATTGTAAACGTGCGGCTGGTGTAGCTTTTTCAAATGTTCCCGACCGAATGGATCACATTCTAGCGAAACGAGTCATTTTGCTCAGGTTGTGACGTACAAATATATTGATTCACTGTGTTACAGCCACCGTTTTGGCCGCTAGTAAAAGTTACTTCAAAGCGCGGGATACTTCCGATCGGCTCGGAAGCATTGCAAGGCTACCCAGCTGACCAGTCACAGAGCTTATGGTCCGCGTCGACTCGACATGTAGTTACATTCTGGAGGAGTTGCACGTCAGGCGACAGCGTAGCCTACGCTATCTTTGAGTAGTGCTTGTTGCATTTTCTGCGAATGAGGGCTTGCACAGCAGACTCTGCGGTATTTGGAAACTGCCTTATCACAGCATCTGTAAAAGAGGAAAAATTAATTTGTTTATATCAAAGCAAAATTAACCTCTAATTAACTAACTACCACTGTCAGATTTTTTATTTTGTTCAAAGTTGCTGAAACCCAAAATGACATCACGTCTCACTGTTCTAATAATGCTAACCGTTTACGTTAAGGTGAAATGTTTTTCCACAAAGAAACCCAACCATTTAATGCTCAGTTCTTCCATTACAACATGATCAGAAACAATACATAAACACTACTATACATTCAGCCAATGAGCTGTATATGATAAAATGTTATTAAACAAGAACAGCAAAACAAAACATTAAGACCTGCTTAACAGCTGTGCTCTCTACATGTCATTTCACATTAACACAGCAGTCAATTTGTACCTTACCACAAAGAAGGATGATTTTTGCCGGCAGTATCTGCATTAGTGATGTGCGGATCAATACTAAAGTATCGATATTTCTGATACCAACGTTTCCTGCTCTAGGATCAATATTCATATAAAGGATCAAAATTCAGTCATTTGGAGCGAGTGTGTGTTTTATTATAAGTATCTTATTGTCACCAGGATGGTCTAATGAACTACTTTTCCTTCCGCCTGTTAAAGTCATGCTTGCACTACGGCTCTGTGACAGAGCTTCTTTGAAGTGAGCCGCTGCAGCCCTTTACTTTTTCCATGACTGAATACTGACTATGGCTCACTGTAAAAGCTGTCACGTCTGGCTGTGTGGTGTTTCCCCTTCCTCTGTTCTTTTTTGTTTCTTTGTAGCCTCCATCCACACTCAGACCCACTCACTCATAATGAACTAACTAAGCCTATTCATCAGCTGACTTCGGTGTCTTTGTTTTTGGCAAGTAACTCTAGTAAACTATCACTGTCACGGTATTTTAGTTGATATTAAAATGCTGTCCAAGAAATTACATTTCTTATGCTATATGGATGTTGTAGGAAGGGGGTTGAGAGGGATGGTGGGGGGAACAAAACACAAGCCTTTGATACCAGCGACTTGGGTTTGGATCCTGGGTCCCTAGTGTGGTTAGATTTAGGCAACAGAACTAGTCAACATTTTGAACATACAGCCATAAAACATTTTGAAAAGCTGACAATGCCACCCTGGGGGATACTTTAAGACACAGGTTCTTTAAAATCACTGTTGGAGCAGAGTTGAAAACCACACAGAAATCTAAAATTGTTTTAAAGGCCACTAGCGGTGCACTTTTAAGATTGCAACCAGGCATGTGCTCGTACAAGTGCTTGAACCATAGGCTTGAAAGGGGCTATATGTAGTTTTCAATTAAATCACTTATTAATAAATCTAATGTTTACTGCCTTATTGTCAATAGGCTGTAACCTCACTTAGAAATGAAGCACACAGCTGTTTTCTCTGTTGCTTGGAACATTATTACACTATATATTACACGATTTTGCTTTTCATGTGAAGGTATCGGGTTGGAATGTAGCTAGATGTCCGAAACATGACTGCTATCTGACACAATTGTGTCGAAATGGTTCAGTACTCGACGCTTCATTCAGAAAATGCACACCACAGTCTGCTGGTGAATACAATGTAATGCAACAAAGCCGACAACCACAAAATGCATAACCCAGAGGAAACTTTTATTGCTCAGGGGTTGCTCTTTTAAAGCTCAGGAGACAAAAAAGCAGCAGGAGTCAAAAAAACCTCGCTCAGGCTTAATAAATGGCTCATCTTTTCTCCTTAGGAAAAGAAAACAACTTATACCACTGCAAAATCCACCTGCACAATCAGTTAATGATTGTTTTTCAATATAGCACAATTTTCCTTCACTTAAGGAAAGTAGAAATACTATATTTACCATGAAAGTTGTCAAAATTCTACTCAAGTAAAGGTATCAAAGATTTCCATTGTGAGTGTACTTAAGTAACTAAGTATGGCCTGGATGGCATCGCCTTGGCCTCCAGCACCACTGTGAGGAATCTTGGAGTTATCTTTGATCAGGACATGTCGTTTAAGTCCCACATTAAGCAAATTTCAAGGACCGCCTTTTTTCACCTACGTAATATTGCGAAAATCAGGAACATCCTGTCTAAAAATGATGCAGAAAAACTAGTCCATGCATTTGTTACTTCTAGGCTGGATTACTGCAATTCCTTATTATCAGGCTGCTTGAAAAAGTCCATTAAGACTCTTCAGCTGATCCAGAATGCTGCAGCACGTGTTCTGACAGGAACCAGGAAAAGAGATCACATTTCTCCTGTTTTAGCTTCTTTGCATTGGCTTCCAGTAAAATCCAGAATAGAATTTAAAATCATTCTTCTTACCTACAAAGCTCTTAATGGTCAGGCACCATCTTATCTTAAAGAGCTCATAGTACCTTACTACCCCACCAGAGCACTGCGCTCCCAGAATGCAGGGTTACTTGTGGTTCCTAGAGTCTCCAAAAGTAGACTAGGAGCCAGAGCGTTCAGCTATCAAGCTCCTCTCCTGTGGAACCAGGTTCCAGTTTGGGTTCAGGAGGCAGACACCATCTCCACATTTAAGAGTAGGCTTAAGACTTTCCTCTTTGATAAAGCTTATAGTTAGGGCTGGCTCAGGTAGTCCTGAACCATCCCTTAGTTATGCTGCTATAGGCCTAGACTGCCGGGGGATTTCCCATGATGCACTGAGCTCCTCTCTCCTCTACTTTCTCTCCCTCTGTATGCAACCTTATCCCATTATTGCATGTTACTAACACAACTTCTCCCCTTTCTGGTATTCTTGTGCTTTCTCGTCCCTCTCCTCTCTCCTCCTATCACTTCCTGCAGGTGTTTCTGGCTCTGGATCTGTGGCTGCGGGTCGCCTGCTGCCCCCGTGTTCCTGCTCGACACCCTCTACTGCAACGACTATTGTTGCTAGTCTTATTGTTATTGTTATTATAATCATTAACATTATGATGGTTACCATTAACACTATTATAAATATCTGTACCATTTTTCATTTAGTTTATAGCAACATTACCTTCGCTGTCTGTACCTCTGTGTGTATATTGTGTAGGCTGCCTCCCTCCCCTCTCTCTCTCCTTACATCCCTCTCTCTCTCTTTCTCTCTCTCTCTCTTTCACTCTCTTTCTCTCTCTCTCTCTCTTTCACTCTCTTTCTCTCTCTCTTTCTCTCTCTCTCTCTCTCTCACCCCAACCGGTCGAGGCAGATGGCCGCCCACCCTGAGCCATGGTTCTGCTCGAGGTTTCTGCCTCTTAAAAGGAAGTTTTTCCTTGCCTCTGTCGCCTAGTGCTTGCTCTTGGTGGGAACTGTTGGGCTTCTGTTAATATCATCACAGAGTACGGTCTAGACCTGCTCTTTTATGAAAAGCGCTGTGAGATAACTGTTGTTGTGATTTGGCGCTATATAAATAAAATTGAATTGAATTGAATTGAAAGTATCAAAAGTAAAAGTTCTCATTCTGAATGATCAGTTGTTGCGTTCATACAATCCTTAATTAATTAATCTCCAAACAGAACTGTCTCCAAAGTCTATAGTGAAAAGCAATGTCTTTTTCTTTTTTTTTCTCCAGTTCACCAGTTTTGAAGAATATTCTCTTGCACACAACGATGACAATCCAAACACTGAATACTCTAACTAACGGTTTCCCCACAGTTTGGCTTTAGTTTTACGAGAATAACACCCTCCAAGATTCCAATCTGTTAAACCTGCAGTGGCCTGTCAAAGCAGTCATGTGTTTTATAAGGTGACCAGATTTCTGAAATGAAAATCGGGGACATTTTTGGTTTGGTTATTATATATGAAATAAAAAACGGGGGACAATTTCAGTTTTATAATCTCAAATAAAAAGTAGAAGCTGCAATCACTTTCTGAGTGGATGCAGAATACGAGAGCGAAGAAGAGGGGCTGGACCGTGTGGATATTTTTGGAAATGCTGGCAATGACGTGGCAATGATGTGTGGTCCCGCTTCTGAAACTCTGCTAATTAGCACCACTTCACTAGCAAGGACCACACAATCAACAAGTACGATTAAATGATTTATTGATGATCAAAATAGAAAGATGTACGAGGCTTGCAGTTGCTGAATAGACATTCGAAAGGGCTGTGGGGAAGCTACGATAGGGAAATCCACCGTAGCACCCGGGCACGATGGACCCCCAAAAGCTTCTAGTTACGTGAGAGCATTGGCTGATCTAAGATCTGAATGAGTGTCGTGATGGTACGTTTGGGAGGACCAGCGGTTCGTGATATGTATCAGGTGCTCAGGAATGAGGCTGAAGGGTAGCTCTAACACTGAAGGAGGGTAATGGATGGGAGAAAAGCATGACAATAGAGTGCTTGGCGGAAGTGGCGGTGGCACCAGGAATCGAAAGGCTACTGGAACCGATCCGACGTGCAATTGGTTCACAAGGGTCTTGCAAGGGTTCGGGGTCACTGGACTCCGGGGAAAAGACGAGTGTAAGCTGGCCTAATTCATATGGTTGCTTTAAGTAGAACGCAGTGTTGTTGTGAGTGAATGTAGCTTTTAAGGCTTGGGATGACTAAGTGATGCGATTACGTTTTACTAGTTGTGACGGTGGCAGGAGAGAGAGCTATGCTGTTAATGTTAAGGTTTTGGCGACCATTCTGTTGCAATCCATCTATCCTTATACAAACCCCAAACCATGGACTGGAAGCGAGCAGCAGGAGGCTTTGGTGTCCCAGTGCCGAAAGCCCCTTCTAATTTGTAACGACTGTTCCTTTGACACGACTTTAATTGAAACTTCTGTTCTCTTGACCAGTGGCACAGTCAGGTTGACAATGACTGGGAATGAGCTCTGGCATCCCAGTGCCGAAAGTGTCAGATATGGTTTAAACAGAACCCAGAAATAGACGAAGACGGGAGGCCTTTCACAGAGTTTATTGAAGAGCAGTCAAGACAAGGTGGGAGCGAGTGATTCAGCTGCGTAGCAGGCTCAAAGACAGGCAGGGGAGACAGGCTGAGTGTAATCCTCCAGAGAAGCAGGCAGGTATGGCCACAACGGGAGGCGTCCTCTCCAGACTAAGACATCCAAAGAACAGAGATGAAATTAACCACAAAACGTTACAGGAGGTACAATGTAGCAACAAGGCCGGGTGCCGGCTAGAGACCTACGGTATACAACGTAACAATCCAGCGAAGACTGAGGAGAACTGCAGGGCTTATGAAGCAGCACAGAAAGACATGATAGAATCAGGTGTGCTAATCAGTCTGCCAGACAGGTGAGTGAGCCAGCCCCATGCTTCCCCACCAGTCACGCCACCTGCCAACCTGCAAGGGTAGAAACTAGGTAGAGCCACAAGGAAGAGAGAGAGAAAGGCGGAGCGACAGAAAAACCAAAACACACCAGCCAGCCTCACACGCTCAAAAACAGAAAGTAACAAAACACAGCCATCCACACACAGACCCTCCCAGCTTAGTCATAGTTGAGACATCGTGACAGAAAGACCCTTTTAGTTCCAACGACTGTTGGCTCGAAATGATTTTAGCCTAAAACGACTGTTGAAGTTCTGAAAAAACTTATTGTTTGGATTGTTGGCTTGAGACAAATTTAAGCTCGAAACAACTTTAGCTCAAACACTTGAAAGACTGTTCACTCAAAGGATTTTGGATTGAAACGATGGTCCAGATGTAATGACTGTTGGCTCGGTGATAGCTCTAAAGCTGTTAGTTTGATGTTCGCTCGAAACGACTGTATGCTCAACGTGAGCTTGAAGCGACTGAGCGTTCGAAGCGACTTTAGCGCAAAACGACAATCACGCGACGTGAGTGACTTAGCCTGGGTTGAGTTTGGTTAAAACAACTGTTAGCTTGACCTAAGCTCAAAATGACTGTTAGCTTGATGTGAGCTTGAAACGAGCGAGTTCGAAGTGACTGACTTGACGTGGAATCGAAGTGGCTGAGCTCGTAGTGACTTTAACTAAAGGTGACTTTGGTTTAAAATGACTGTGAGCCGGATGTTCTCCCGAAACGACTGTGAGCTGGATGTTAGCTCGAAATGACTGTGAGCCGGATGTTAGCTCGAAATGACTGTGAGCCGGATGTTAGCTCGAAAACGACTGTGAGACGGATGTTAGCTCGAAATGACTAAGATCGGAACGACTGTGAGCTCAATGTTAGTTCGAAACGACTGAGAGCTCGGTGTTAGCTTGAAACGACTTTTGGCATCTCGGTGCCGAAAACCCCTACTGCAGCCAGCTGCTGTGGTTGCTTGAGGTGCAAAGCCTCTTTTCCACTACACAGTACCAGCTCGCCTCGCCTTGCCTTTTGGTTTTCCATTGTGGAAAAGTTGTACCTGTACCTGCTTCCAGGTACTTTTTTTCGTATCACCTCCAAACGAGCTGATACTAAAATGTGACGTGAAAACACGGCAGACTACTGACTGGTCAGAGAGAATCGTCAATATTCACCGCTTGACAGAGGCCAGCAACAGAAAGTTTTATATTTTACAATTTTCATACATTATTTTGTAGTGTACCAACAGTGTGGATTTGTGCATTTTATACCAAATAAATTTAGACTACTCCAAATTCTCTCTCTCTCTCTCTGGGAGAAAAAAAAGGAGGGGGTGAAACTCAACTCAAAAGGCGGCTGAAGAGACCCCTAAGGAGGGGGGTTGAAAGATTGCTTTCCCTAAGTGCTATTTCTGGGATAAGCCTCTCGGTGCCTGACTGTTAAAATGACAAAAGAAACTAGCCAGAGATTACAACAGCCTATCGGAACTCTTCTTAAGAGAGGGCAAGAAATCCTAAACTGCCTCCCACACACGTAACAATGGCAACTGACCTTCCTCTTTGTTTAATTACTTCACATCAAAGGATATTCTCCTCTTCACGCCCAGGTGTGAGGAACTCCAGGACACCCAGGGACAGCCTAAAGAGTACTGTCTTCTCAAGACTCAAAGCATTACCTTGTTTGATTAAATAATCTTTTAGTTACTTGATTACGTTTGCCTCCATTTGAGTAGATATGTAACCATGTTGGTGTATTTGTTGTTGAAAAGAATCCAAATTAAAGCTGCAAGCAGCGTTGGGCGGGCCCTCGCACTTGTAGCGCGTCCGCGTGTGAGCCGGCCGAGTTGCACATTCTGGAGCTCTGCCGGTGTGGCTGTGAATTTCCTACGCGGTTCCAACGCCGCATGAAGGTGCTATATGTCACTTCCTGTGTCCCCTATGTGGAGCTACATAGCACTTGCCGCTATAAATATAAATCGGTATTGACGTGTAGATGTCTGCGGGGTGGGAGAGTTATCAAGCACGTAAAGTTTGTTTCAGATGTGAGCATGTACACTGAACAATAATGTACACAAACAATAAAATAAATTAAAGCTGCAAGCAGCGTTGGGCGGGCCCTCGCACTTGTAAGCGCGTCCGCGCGTGAGCCGGCCGAGTTGCATATTCTGGAGCTCTGCCGGTGCGGCTGTGAATTTGCTACGCGGTTCCGACGCCGCATGAAGGTGTTATATGTCACTTCCTGTGTCCCCTATGTGGAGCTACATAGCACTTGCCGCTATGAATATAAATTGGTATTGACGTGTAGATGTCTGCGGGGTGGGAGAGTTATCAAGCACGTAAAGTTTGTTTCAGATGTGAGCATGTACACTGAACAATAATGTACCCAAACAATAAAATAAATTCCTTTTATATTTCCCTGCCTTGTTGTTTATGTGTACATACAGAGGAAGAATGTGAGAACAGCACACATTTCATCGTTACTGTGTGTTAGAGCATGGGAGAACAGTAGATACTTTTAATACAGCCCACACCCCTAATACTGTGTAACTATAACAAGTAGAGAACAGAAGAAAAAGATGTTCTTTCTTTACAACTGTCTGCATAGCTTATTCATATTGTGTAATGAATGAAAATAAATAGGCCTACTAGGCTCCTCTCTACTTTGACATTTAAGATTAGCTGGTTTGATCCACCTTCATACACATGTGACATTACTGTACAACTTGAGAAAGGTGAGTTGTTTTCTGCTCCAGCCTGCCTAAAAGAAAAGCGTTTTTGGGATTAAATGGACTTTATTAGCTGCTGCAGTGCAGGATGAACTCAGAATAGACCCATTTCTCACCTTATTATTCTAAATCATGCAACGAAGAAGAAGAAATGCATAATAAATCCTGGGACAAAATCTGTCCACAGCATGTAGTCTGATGAACAAGACTTGTGTTATAGCTGACTTGGGCAGTGAAATGTTTAATTTTTTTAATTCATGTGGTCATAGTTGTCCACAACTCAAGTCAGAATATAAGAAGAAATGTTTTATACCACCTCAAGAAGGCTTCCTATCAGAAAGTTAGGAAGGTATTTCAAATGTACAACTGCAGTACTTAATTCTAAGTAAAGTAATTTCCCTGACATTACAGTGTTACGCATGTAACAGGTTTTATACTTCCTGTGAGTATAATCCAATCAGTCTTATTTTCATACTGTATATCCGTTGTGTAATTTGATAAATTGTGTTGTATGTGGTGCTCGCATCGGGTACTACTGAGACTTCATTGCCCTCTTCAGAGAAGACTCTGACTGCAACATGCGTCTTTGTAAAGAGAGAAACGGACAGAAAAAGTCTCTAACTCTGCCTGTCAGCTCGCTCTGCTCCGTTAAAACTGAATTTACCATACAGAATTGAATACGAGTGCACTCCAGATTTAGCTGCAGCCAGCTGACCGTGTGCTTCTCTCTATACCGCAGTTCTGTGTCCATGCATGCAGCAAACTGAAAGCACTGTCTGTCGGAGCGTCTACATGAAAAGAGAAGGAAGACATTGCTGGTAGTATTGTCTTCAGAGTTGTTAAACACCTCAGTACACTGAAGGAAGCCATCTGACTGTGTGAGGGGCAAGATCGTTGATGTCTGCAGGCAGAGTAAGAGCTCTCCTGTCTGACTGGTCCACCAATAGCAGAGAAGATGACCCCTTGAGTTATCAAGCACGTAAAGTTTGGTTCAGATGTGAGCATGTACACGTAAGTTACAACAACTTCCTGTGTCATGGCGAAGACTTGATCTCTGACGCCACGCTACGCACACACCCATTGACGAAAACTCGCAAATAGCACAACTTTTCATCTTCAATGCCTTTAGAAGGCACAGCACAAATTTGAGGTCGGTCGGACTAAATCCCTAGGAGGAGTTCGTTAAAGTACGAAGTGTGTAAATCATCCAAAATTTGACGTAAAATTCAAAATGGCCGACTTCCTGTTGATTTTAGGCTATGGCTCCAAGAGGCTTTTTTGTGCGTCTGGACAAGATACACGTACCACAGAAAATTCGTGCACGTAGGTGAAACGTGCGGCGGGGGCTGCTTCGTTAAAGGTCACTTTCTGTTGCCAGCAGGTGGCGCTATGACTGTGGGTGAATGTCGGCATGTACATGTGTTCAGGGCGGGACTCTCATCCTACATGTACAGTTTGGTCCAGATGTGAGCATGTACACTGAAGTTACAACAACTTCCTGTTTCATTGCGAATCATCGACGCCACGGACACGCCCATTGACGAAAACTCGCAAATAGCACAACTTTTCATCGTCAATGCCTTTAGAAGGCACAGCAGAAATTTGACGTCGATCCGACTAAATCCCTAGGAGGAGTTCGTTAAAGTACGAAGTGTGTAAATCATCCAAAAATGGCCATAAAATTCAAAATGGCCGACTTCCTGTTGACTTTAGGCTATGGGTTCTTGAGGCTTTTTTGTGCGTCTTGATACGATACATGTCCCCAGAAAATTTCGTACATGTAGGTTGAACGTGAACGAGGGGCTAATCATTTCCAATTTTCAAGGTGGCGCTAGCGAGTCATTTTGCCACGCCCATGTGCGAAACTTGTAGAATACGAAATTTTTCACCGGTTCTGACATGTTTGCAAATTTTGGTGAGTTTTCGAGTATGTTTAGGCCATGTCATTTGGGCCTACTTTGCAGAAAAAAAAAAAAAAAAAAAAAAAAAAAAAAAATAATAATCCGAGCAGATTCAATAGGGACCTCGCACGGTCGTGCTCGGGCCCTAATTAAAGCTGCAAGCAGCGTTGGGCGGGCCCTCGCACTTGTAGCGCGTCCGCGTGTGAGCCGGCCGAGTTGCATATTCTGGAGCTCTGCCGGTGTGGCTGTGAATTTCCTACGCGGTTCCGACGCCGCATGAAGGTGTTATATGTCACTTCCTGTGTCCCCTATGTGGAGCTACATAGCACTTGCCGCTATGAATATAAATCGGTATTGGTGTGTAGATGTCTGCGGGGTGGGAGAGTTATCAAGCACGTAAAGTTTGTTTCAGATGTGAGCATGTACACTGAACAATAATGTACCCAAACAATAAAATAAATTCCTTTTATATTTCCCTGCCTTGTTGTTTATGTGTACATACAGAGGAAGAATGTGAGAACAGCACACATTTCATCGTTACTGTGTGCTATACCGCAGTTCTGTGTCCATGCATGCAGCAAACTGAAAGCACTGTCTGTCGGAGCGTCTACGTGAAAAGAGAAGGAAGACATGGCTGGTAGTGTCTTCAGAGTTGTTAAACACCTCAGCGCACTGAAGGAAGCCATCTGACTGTGTGAGGGGCAAGATCGTTGATGTCTGCAGGCAGAGTAGGCCTAGAGCTCTCCTGTCTGACTGGTCCACCAATAGCAGAGAAGATGACCCCTTGAGACACAGCCCCTCCTCATTTGCATAATGAGGCAGAAATGCATACAGAAATTTAAAAAGGACAGGCAGAAATAAATACCATGGGTGAAAATAAATAAGGTAGAAAAATACAAAGGAAGAATAAAACAGACAAAATATTAAAACACACATAAATAATATATTAAAAAATTAGTAATAAATAAAGTTGAAGATTATAAGGGAGAATAAATAAATAAGGTAATTATAACAAAGGTGAATAAGTAAAGGCACTAATTAAAATATATACATTTATGTCTCCTTGTATAATTTAATTAATACCAACATTTATTTATTTACTTTATTTTTTTGTGTATTTAATTGGAAGCTTATTTATTTATTGAGCATTTATTTATTTCTGTATTTATTTCTGACTGTGTCAGGATCGGTCCTCCATAGCGGGGTGGGAGAGTTATCAAGCACGTAAAGTTTGGTTCAGATGTTAGCATGTACACTGAAGTTACAACAACTTCCTGTGTCATGGCAAGACTTGATCTTTGACGCCACGCCACGGACACACCCATTGACGAAAACTCGCAAATAGCACAACTTTTCATCTTCAATGCCTTTAGAAGGCACAGCAGAAATTTGAAGTCGGTCGGACTAAATCCCTAGGAGGAGTTCGTTAAAGTACGAAGTGTGTAAATCATCCAAAATTTGACGTAAAATTCAAAATGGCCGACTTCCTGTTGGTTTTAGGGCATCGCTCCGAGAGACTTTTTTGTGCGTCTGGACAAGATACACGTACCACAGAAAATTCGTGCACGTAGGTGAAACGTGCGGCGGGGGCTGCTTTGTTAAAAGTCACTTCCTGTTGCCAGCAGGTGGCGCTATGACTGTGGGTGAATGTCAGCATGTACATGTGTTCAGGGGGGACTCTCATCCTACATGTACAGTTTGGTGCAGATGTGAGCATGTACACTGAAGTTACGACAACTTCCGTGTCATGGCGAAGAGCTGATCTTTGACGCCACGCCACGGACACGCCCATTGACGAAAACTCGCAAATAGCACAACTTTTCATCTTCAATGCCTTTAGAAGGCACAGCAGAAATTTGAGGTCGGTCGGACTAAATCCCTAGGAGGAGTTCGTTAAAGTACGAAGTGTGTAAATCATCCAAAATTTGACGTAAAATTCAAAATGGCCGACTTCCTGTTGGTTTTAGGGCATCGCTCCAAGAGGCTTTTTTGTGCGTCTGGACAAGATACACGTACCACAGAAAATTCGTGCACGTAGGTGAAACGTGCGGCGGGGGCTGCTTCGTTAAAAGTCACTTCCTGTTGCCAGCAGGTGGCGCTATGACTGTGGGTGAATGTCAGCATGTACATGTGTTCAGGGCGGGACTCTCATCCTACATGTACAGTTTGGTGCAGATGTGAGCATGTACACTGAAGTTACGACAACTTCCGTGTCATGGCGAAGAGCTGATCTTTGACCACGCCACGGACACGCCCATTGACGAAAACTTGCAAATAGCACAACTTTTCATCTTCAATGCCTTTAGAAGGCACAGCAGAAATTTGAGGTCGGTCGGACTAAATCCCTAGGAGGAGTTCGTTAAAGTACGAAGTGTGTAAATCATCCAAAATTTGACGTAAAATTCAAAATGGCCGACTTCCTGTTGGGTTTAGGCTATGGCTCCAAGAGACTTTTTTGTGCGTCTGGACAAGATACACGTACCACAGAAAATTCGTGCACGTAGGTGAAACGTGCGGCGGGGGCTGCTTCGTTAAAAGTCACTTTCTGTTGCCAGCAGGTGGCGCTATGACTGTGGGTGAATGTCGGCATGTACATGTGTTCAGGGCGGGACTCTCATCCTAGATGTACAGTTTGGTCCAGATGTGAGCATGTACACTGAAGTTACAACAACTTCCTGTTTCATGGCGAATCATCGACGCCACGGACACGCCCATTGACGAAAACGCGCAAATAGCACAACTTTTCATCGTCAATGCCTTTAGAAGGCACAGCAGAAATTTGACGTCGATCCGACTAAATCCCTAGGAGGAGTTCGTTAAAGTACGAAGTGTGTAAATCATCCAAAATTTGACGTAAAATTCAAAATGGCCGACTTCCTGTTGGGTTTAGGCTATGGCTCCAAGAGACTTTTTTGTGCGTCTGGACAAGATACACGTACCACAGAAAATTCGTGCACGTAGGTGAAACGTGCGGCGGGGGCTGCTTCGTTAAAAGTCACTTCCTGTTGCCAGCAGGTGGCGCTATGACTGTGGGTGAATGTCGGCATGTACATGTGTTCAGGGCGGGACTCTCATCCTAGATGTACAGTTTGGTCCAGATGTGAGCATGTACACTGAAGTTACGACAACTTCCGTGTCATGGCGAAGAGCTGATCTTTGACACCACGCCACGGACACGCCCATTGACGAAAACTCGCAAATAGCACAACTTTTCATCTTCAATGCCTTTAGAAGGCACAGCAGAAATTTGAGGTCGGTCGGACTAAATCCCTAGGAGGAGTTCGTTAAAGTACGAAGTGTGTAAATCATCCAAAATTTGATGTAAAATTCAAAATGGCCGACTTCCTGTTGGTTTTAGGGCATCGCTCCAAGAGGCTTTTTTGTGCGTCTGGACAAGATACACGTACCACAGAAAATTCGTGCACGTAGGTGAAACGTGCGGCGGGGGCTGCTTCGTTAAAAGTCACTTCCTGTTGCCAGCAGGTGGCGCTATGACTGTGGGTGAATGTCAGCATGTACATGTGTTCAGGGCGGGACTCTCATCCTACATGTACAGTTTGGTGCAGATGTGAGCATGTACACTGAAGTTACGACAACTTCCGTGTCATGGCGAAGAGCTGATCTTTGACACCACGCCACGGACACGCCCATTGACGAAAACTTGCAAATAGCACAACTTTTCATCTTCAATGCCTTTAGAAGGCACAGCAGAAATTTGAGGTCGGTCGACTAAATCCCTAGGAGGAGTTCGTTAAAGTACGAAGTGTGTAAATCATCCAAAATTTGACGTAAAATTCAAAATGGCCGACTTCCTGTTGGGTTTAGGCTATGGCTCCAAGAGGCTTTTGTACGTCTGGACAAGATACACGTACCACAGAAAATTCGTGCACGTAGGTGAAACGTGCGGCGGGGGCTGCTTCGTTAAAAGTCACTTCCTGTTGCCAGCAGGTGGCGCTATGACTGTGGGTGAATGTCAGCATGTACATGTGTTCAGGGCGGGACTCTCATCCTACATGTACAGTTTGGTCCAGATGTGAGCATGTACACTGAAGTTACGACAACTTCCTGTCATGGCGAATCATCGACGCCACGGACACGCCCATTGACGAAAACTTGCAAATAGCACAACTTTTCATCTTCAATGCCTTTAGAAGGCACAGCAAATTTGAGGTCGGTCGACTAAATCCCTAGGAGGAGTTCGTTAAAGTACGAAGTGTGTAAATCATCCAAAATTTGACGTAAAATTCAAAATGGCCGACTTCCTGTTGGGTTTAGGCTATGGCTCCAAGAGACTTTTTGTGCGTCTGGACAAGATACACGTACCACAGAAAATTCGTGCACGTAGGTGAAACGTGCGGCGGGGGCTGCTTCGTTAAAAGTCACTTCCTGTTGCCAGCAGGTGGCGCTATGACTGTGGGTGAATGTCAGCATGTACATGTGTTCAGGGCGGGACTCTCATCCTACATGTACAGTTTGGTCCAGATGTGAGCATGTACACTGAAGTTACGACAACTTCCGTGTCATGGCGAAGAGCTGATCTTTGACGCCACGCCACGGACACGCCCATTGACGAAAACTTGCAAATAGCACAACTTTTCATCTTCAATGCCTTTAGAAGGCACAGCACAAATTTGAGGTCGGTCGGACTAAATCCCTAGGAGGAGTTCGTTAAAGTACGAAGTGTGTAAATCATCCAAAATTTGACGTAAAATTCAAAATGGCCGACTTCCTGTTGGGTTTAGGCTATGGCTCCAAGAGACTTTTTTGTGCGTCTGGACAAGATACACGTACCACAGAAAATTCGTGCACGTAGGTGAAACGTGCGGCGGGGGCTGCTTCGTTAAAGGTCACTTTCTGTTGCCAGCAGGTGGCGCTATGACTGTGGGTGAATGTCGGCATGTACATGTGTTCAGGGCGGGACTCTCATCCTACATGTACAGTTTGGTCCAGATGTGAGCATGTACACTGAAGTTACAACAACTTCCTGTTTCATGCGAATCATCGACGCCACGGACACGCCCATTGACGAAAACGCGCAAATAGCACAACTTTTCATCGTCAATGCCTTTAGAAGGCACAGCAGAAATTTGACGTCGATCCGACTAAATCCCTAGGAGGAGTTCGTTAAAGTACGAAGTGTGTAAATCATCCAAAAATGGCCATAAAATTCAAAATGGCCGACTTCCTGTTGACTTTAGGCTATGGGTTCTTGAGGCTTTTTTGTGCGTCTTGATACGATACATGTCCCCAGAAAATTTCGTACATGTAGGTTGAACGTGAACGAGGGGCTAATTTTTTCCAATTTTCTAGGTGGCGCTAGCGAGTCATTTTGCACGCCCATGTGCGAAACTTGTAGAATACGAAATTTTTCACCGGTTCTGACATGTTTGCAAATTTTGGTGAGTTTTCGAGTATGTTTAGGCCATGTCATTTGGGCCTACTTTGCAGAAAAAAAAAAAAAAAAAAAAAAAAAAAAAAATAATCCGAGCAAATTCAATAGGGACCTCACACGGTCGTGCTCGGGCCCTAATTAAAGCTGCAAGCAGCGTTGGGCGGGCCCTCGCACTTATAAGCGCGTCCGCGTGTGAGCCGGCCGAGTTGCATATTCTGGAGCTCTGCCGGTGCGGCTGTGAATTTGCTACGCGGTTATGACGCCGCATGAAGGTGTTATATGTCACTTCCTGTGTCCCCTATGTGGAGCTACATAGCACTTGCCGCTATGAATATAAATCGGTGTTGGCGTGTAGATGTCTGCGGGGTGGGAGAGTTATCAAGCACGTAAAGTTTGTTTCAGATGTGAGCATGTACACTGAACAATAATGTACCCAAACAATAAAATAAATTCCTTTTATATTTCCCTGCCTTGTTGTTTATGTGTACATACAGAGGAAGAATGTGAGAACAGCACACATTTCATCGTTACTGTGTGCTGTACCGCAGTTCTGTGTCCATGCATGCAGCAAACTGAAAGCACCGTCTGTCGGAGCGTCTACGTGAAAAGAGAAGGAAGACATTGCTGGTAGTATTGTCTTCAGAGTTGTTAAACACCTCAGCGCACTGAAGGAAGCCATCTGACTGTGTGAGGGGCAAGATCGTTGATGTCTGCAGGCAGAGTAGGAGCTCTCCTGTCTGACTGGTCCACCAATAGCAGAGAAGATGACCCCTTGAGACACAGCCCCTCCTCATTTGCATAATGAGGCAGAAATGCATACAAAAATTTAAAAAAGACAGGCAGAAATAAATACCATGGGTGAAAATAAATAAGGTAAATAAATACAAAGGAAGAATAAAACAGACAAAAATATTAAAACACACACATAAATAAATACATTAAAAAAATTTGTAATAAATAAAGTTGAATAAACAAATAAGGTAATTATAACAAAGGTGAATAGTAAAGGCACTAATTAAAATATATACATTTATGTCTCCTTGTATAATTTAATTACTACCTACATTTATTTATTTACTTTATTTTTTTGTGTATTTAATTGGATGCTTATTTATTTATTGAGCATTTATTTATTTCTGTATTTATTTCTGACTGTGTCAGGATCGGTCCTCCATAACGGGGTGGGAGAGTTATCAAGCACGTAAAGTTTGGTTCAGATGTGAGCATGTACACTGAAGTTACAACAACTTCCTGTGTCATGGCGAAGACTTGATCTCTGACGCCACGCCACGGACACACCCATTGACGAAAACTCGCAAATAGCACAACTTTTCATCTTCAATGCCTTTAGAAGGCACAGCACAAATTTGAGGTCGGTCGGACTAAATCCCTAGGAGGAGTTCGTTAAAGTACGAAGTGTGTAAATCATCCAAAATTTGACGTAAAATTCAAAATGGCCGACTTCCTGTTGGGTTTAGGCTATGGCTCCAAGAGACTTTTTTGTGCGTCTGGACAAGATACACGTACCACAGAAAATTCGTGCACGTAGGTAAACGTGCGGCGGGGGCTGCTTCGTTAAAATCACTTCCTGTTGCCAGCAGGTGGCGCTATGACTGTGGGTGAATGTCAGCATGTACATGTGTTCAGGGCGGGACTCTCATCCTACATGTACAGTTTGGTCCAGATGTGAGCATGTACACTGAAGTTACGACAACTTCCGTGTCATGGCGAAGAGCTGATCTTTGACGCCACGCCACGGACACGCCCATTGACGAAAACTTGCAAATAGCACAACTTTTCATCTTCAATGCCTTTAGAAGGCACAGCACAAATTTGAGGTCGGTCGGACTAAATCCCTAGGAGGAGTTCGTTAAAGTACGAAGTGTGTAAATCATCCAAAATTTGACGTAAAATTCAAAATGGCCGACTTCCTGTTGGGTTTAGGCTATGGCTCCAAGAGACTTTTTTGTGCGTCTGGACAAGATACACGTACCACAGAAAATTCGTGCACGTAGGTGAAACGTGCGGCGGGGGCTGCTTCGTTAAAGGTCACTTTCTGTTGCCAGCAGGTGGCGCTATGACTGTGGGTGAATGTCGGCATGTACATGTGTTCAGGGCGGGACTCTCATCCTACATGTACAGTTTGGTCCGATGTGAGCATGTACACTGAAGTTACAACAACTTCCTGTTTCATTGCGAATCATCGACGCCACGGACACGCCCATTGACGAAAACGCGCAAATAGCACAACTTTTCATCGTCAATGCCTTTAGAAGGCACAGCAGAAATTTGACGTCGATCCGACTAAATCCCTAGGAGGAGTTCGTTAAAGTACGAAGTATGTAAATCATCCAAAAATGGCCATAAAATTCAAAATGGCCGACTTCCTGTTGACTTTAGGCTATGGGTTCTTGAGGCTTTTTTGTGCGTCTTGATACGATACATGTCCCCAGAAAATTTCGTACATGTAGGTTGAACGTGAACGAGGGGCTAATCATTTCCAATTTTCTAGGTGGCGCTAGCGAGTCATTTTGCCACGCCCATGTGCGAAACTTGTAGAATACGAAATTTTTCACCGGTTCTGACATGTTTGCAAATTTTGGTGAGTTTTCGAGTATGTTTAGGCCATGTCATTTGGGCCTACTTTGCAGAAAAAAAAAATAATAGCAATTCAATAACCTCGCACGGTCGTGCTCGGGCCCTAATTAAAGCTGCAAGCAGCGTTGGGCGGGCCCTCGCACTTGTAGCGCGTCCGCGCGTGAGCCGGCCGAGTTGCACATTCTGGAGCTCTGCCGGTGCGGCTGTGAATTTCCTACGCGGTTCCGACGCCGCATGAAGGTGCTATATGTCACTTCCTGTGTCCCCTATGTGGAGCTACATAGCACTTGCCGCTATGAATATAAATCGGTATTGGTGTGTAGATGTCTGCGGGGTGGGAGAGTTATCAAGCACGTAAAGTTTGTTTCAGATGTGAGCATGTACACTGAACAATAATGTACCCAAACAATAAAATAAATTCCTTTTATATTTCCCTGCCTTGTTGTTTATGTGTACATACAGAGGAAGAATGTGAGAACAGCACACATTTCATCGTTACTGTGTGTTAGAGCATGGGAGAACAGTGGATACTTTTAATACAGCCCACACCCCTAATACTGTGTAACTATAACAAGTAGAGAACAGAAGAAAAAGATGTTCTTTCTTTACAACTGTCTGCATAGCTTATTCATATTGTGTAATGAATGAAAATAAATAGGCCTACTAGGCTCCTCTCTACTTTGACATTTAAGATTAGCTTGTTTGATCCACCTTCATACACATGTGACATTACTGTACAACTTGAGAAAGGTGAGTTGTTTTCTGCTCCAGCCTGCCTAAAAGAAAAGCGTTTTTGGGATTAAATGGACTTTTTAGCTGCTGCAGTGCAGGATGAACTCAGAACAGACCCATTTCTCACCTTATTATTCTAAATCATGCAACGAAGAAGAAGAAATGCATAATAAATCCTGGGACAAAATCTGTCCACAGCATGTAGTCTGATGAACAAGACTTGTGTTATAGCTGACTTGGGCAGTGAAATGTTTAATTTTTTAATTCATGTGGTCATAGTTGTCCACAACTCAAATCAGAATATAAGAAGAAATGTTTTATACCACCTCAAGAAGGCTTCCTATCAGAAAGGTAGGAAGGTATTTCAAATGTACAACTGCAGTACTTAAATCTAAGTAAATAATTTCCCTGACATTTTTGTGTTACTTTACTTTTAATAGACCCATGTAAGAGGTTTTATACTTCCTGTGAGTATAATCCAATCAATCTTATTTTCATACTGTATATCCGTTGTGTAATTTGATAAATTGTGTTGTATGTCGTGCTCGCATCTCAGAGAAGACTCTGACTGCAACATGCGTCTTTGTAAAGAGAGAAACAGACAGAAAAAGTCTCTAACTCTGCCTGTCAGCTCGCTCTGCTCCGTTAAAACTGAATTTACCATACAGAATTGAATACGAGTGCACTCCAGATTTAGCTGCAGCCAGCTGACCGTGTGCTTCTCCCTATACCGCAGTTCTGTGTCCATGCATGCAGCAAACTGAAAGCACTGTCTGTCGGTGCTTCTACGTGAAAAGAGAAGGAAGACATTGCTGGTAGTATTGTCTTCAGAGTTGTTAAACACCTCAGCGCACTGAAGGAAGCCATCTGACTGTGTGAGGGGCAAGATCGTTGATGTCTGCAGGCAGAGTAGGAGCTCTCCTGTCTGACTGGTCCACCAATAGCAGAGAAGATGACCCCTTGAGACACAGCCCCTCCTCATTTGCATAATGAGGCAGAAATGCATACAAAAATTTAAGACAGGCAGAAATAAATACCATGGGTGAAAATAAATAAGGTAAATAAATACAAAGGAAGAATAAAACAGACAAAAATATTAAAACACACACATAAATAAATACATTAAAAAAAGTAATAAATAAAGTTGAATAAACAAATAAGGTAATTATAACAAAGGTGAATAAGTAAAGGCACTAATTAAATATATACATTTATGTCTCCTTGTATAATTTAATTACTACCTACATTTATTTATTTACTTATTTTTTTGTGTATTTAATTGGATGCTTATTTATTTATTGAGCATTTATTTATTTCTGTATTTATTTCTGACTGTGTCAGGATCGGTCCTCCATAGCGGGGTGGGAGAGTTATCAAGCACGTAAAGTTTGGTTCAGATGTGAGCATGTACACTGAAGTTACAACAACTTCCTGTGTCATGGCGAAGACTTGATCTCTGACGCCACGCCACGGACACACCCATTGACGAAAACTCGCAAATAGCACAACTTTTCATCTTCAATGCCTTTAGAAGGCACAGCACAAATTTGAAGTCGGTCGGACTAAATCCCTAGGAGGAGTTCGTTAAAGTACGAAGTGTGTAAATCATCCAAAATTTGACGTAAAATTCAAAATGGCCGACTTCCTGTTGATTTTAGGGCATCGCTCCAAGAGGCTTTTTTGTGCGTCTGGACAAGATACACGTACCACAGAAAATTCGTGCACGTAGGTAAAACGTGCGGCGGGGGCTGCTTCGTTAAAAGTCACTTCCTGTTGCCAGCAGGTGGCGCTATGACTGTCTGTGAATGTCAGCATGTACATGTGTTCAGGGCGGGACTCTCATCCTACATGTACAGTTTGGTCCAGATGTGAGCATGTACACTGAAGTTACGACAACTTCCGTGTCATGGCGAAGAGCTGATCTTTGACGCCACGCCACGGACACGCCCATTGACGAAAACTTGCAAATAGCACAACTTTTCATCTTCAATGCCTTTAGAAGGCACAGCACAAATTTGAGGTCGGTCGGACTAAATCCCTAGGAGGAGTTCGTTAAAGTACGAAGTGTGTAAATCATCCAAAATTTGACGTAAAATTCAAAATGGCCGACTTCCTGTTGATTTTAGGCATCGCTCCAAGAGGCTTTTTTGTGCGTCTGGACAAGATACACGTACCACAGAAAATTCGTGCACGTAGGTAAACGTGCGGCGGGGGCTGCTTCGTTAAAGTCACTTCCTGTTGCCAGCAGGTGGCGCTATGACTGTGTGAATGTCGCATGTACATGTGTTCAGGGCGGGACTCTCATCCTACATGTACAGTTTGGTCCAGATGTGAGCATGTACACTGAAGTTACAACAACTTCCTGTTTCATTGCGAATCATCGACGCCACGGACACGCCCATTGACGAAAACTCGCAAATAGCACAACTTTTCATCGTCAATGCCTTTAGAAGGCACAGCAGAAATTTGACGTCGATCCGACTAAATCCCTAGGAGGAGTTCGTTAAAGTACGAAGTGTGTAAATCATCCAAAAATGGCCATAAAATTCAAAATGGCCGACTTCCTGTTGACTTTAGGCTATGGGTTCTTGAGGCTTTTTTGTGCGTCTTGATACGATACATGTCCCCAGAAAATTTCGTACATGTAGGTTGAACGTGAACGAGGGGCTAATCATTTCCAATTTTCAGGTGGCGCTAGCGAGTCATTTTGCCACGCCCATGTGCGAAACTTGTAGAATACGAAATTTTTCACCGGTTCTGACATGTTTGCAAATTTTGGTGAGTTTTCGAGTATGTTTAGGCCATGTCATTTGGGCCTACTTTGCAGAAAAAAAAAAAAAAAAAAAAAAAAAAAAAAAAAATATATATATAATCCGAGCAGATTCAATAGGGACCTCGCACGGTCGTGCTCGGGCCCTAAAAAATAATCCGAGCAAATTCAATAGGGACCTCACACGGTCGTGCTCGGGCCCTAATAAATAAATGTAGGTAGTAATTAAATTATACAAGGAGACATAAATGTATATATTTTAATTAGTGCCTTTACTTATTCACCTTTGTTATAATTACCTTATTTGTTTATTCAACTTTATTTATTACTAATTTTTTTAATGTATTTATTTATGTGTGTGTTTTAATATTTTTGTCTGTTTTATTCTTCCTTTGTATTTATTTACCTTATTTATTTTCACCCATGGTATTTATTTCTGCCTGTCTTTTTTAAATTTTTGTATGCATTTCTGCCTCATTATGCAAATGAGGAGGGGCTGTGTCTCAAGGGGTCATCTTCTCTGCTATTGGTGGACCAGTCAGACAGGAGAGCTCCTACTCTGCCTGCAGACATCAACGATCTTGCCCCTCACACAGTCAGATGGCTTCCTTCAGTGCACTGAGGTGTTTAACAACTCTGAAGACAATACTACCAGCAATGTCTTCCTTCTCTTTTCATGTAGACGCTCCGACAGACAGTGCTTTCAGTTTGCTGCATGCATGGACACAGAACTGCGGTATAGAGAGAAGCACACGGTCAGCTGGCTGCAGCTAAATCTGGAGTGCACTCGTATTCAATTCTGTATGGTAAATTCAGTTTTAACGGAGCAGAGCGAGCTGACAGGCAGAGTTAGAGACTTTTTCTGTCTGTTTCTCTCTTTACAAAGACGCATGTTGCAGTCAGAGTCTTCTCTGAAGAGGGCAATGAAGTCTCAGTAGTACCCGATGCGAGCACCACATACAACACAATTTATCAAATTACACAACGGATATACAGTATGAAAATAAGATTGATTGGATTATACTCACAGGAAGTATAAAACCTGTTACATGCGTAACACAGTAATGTCAGGGAAATTACTTTACTTAGATTTAAGTACTGCAGTTGTACATTTGAAATACCTTCCTACCTTTCTGATAGGAAGCCTTCTTGAGGTGGTATAAAACATTTCTTCTTATATTCTGATTTGAGTTGTGGACAACTATGACCACATGAATTAAAAAAATTAAACATTTCACTGCCCAAGTCAGCTATAACACAAGTCTTGTTCATTAGACTACATGCTGTACAGTATTTGTGGACAGATTTTGTCCCAGGATTTATTATGCATTTCTTCTTCTTCGTTGCATGGTTTAGAATAATAAGGTGAGAAATGGGTCAATTCTGAGTTCATCCTGCACTGCAGCAGCTAAAAAGTCCATTTAATCCCAAAAACGCTTTTCTTTTAGGCAGGCTGGAGCAGAAACACAGTAACGATGAAATGTGTGCTGTTCTCACATTCTTCCTCTGTATGTACACATAAACAACAAGGCAGGGAAATATAAAAGGAATTTATTTTATTGTTTGGGTACATTATTGTTCAGTGTACATGGTCACATCTGAAACAAACTTTACGTGCTTGATAACTCTCCCACCCCGCAGACATCTACACGCCAATACCGATTTATATTCATAGCGGCAAGTGCTATGTAGCTCCACATAGGGGACACAGGAAGTGACATATAGCACCTTCATGCGGCGTCGGAACCGCGTAACAAATTCACAGCCGCACCGGCTGAGCTCCAGAATATGCAACTCGGCCGGTTCACGCGCGGACGCGCTACAAGTGCGAGGGCCCGCCCAACGCTGCTTGCAGCTTTAATTTTTTTCTTTTTTCTGCAAAGTAGGCTCAACTGACATGGCCTAAACATTCTCGAAAACTCACCAAAATTTGCAAACATGTCAGAACCGGTGAAAAATTTCGTATTCTACAAGTTTCGCACATGGGCGTGGCAAAATGACTCGCTAGCGCCACCTAGAAAATTGGAAAAAATTAGCCCCTCGTTCACGTTCAACCTACATGTACGAAATTTTCTGGGGACATGTATCATATCAAGACGCACAAAAAAGCCTCAAGAACCCATAGCCTAAAGTCAACAGGAAGTCGGCCATTTTGAATTTTACGGCCATTTTTGGATGATTTACACACTTCGTACTTTAACGAACTCCTCCTAGGGATTTAGTCGGATCGACGTCAAATTTCTGCTGTGCCTTCTAAAGGCATTGACGATGAAAAGTTGTGCTATTTGCGCGTTTTCGTCAATGGGCGTGTCCGTGGCGTCGATGATTCGCTATGAAACAGGAAGTTGTTGTAACTTCAGTGTACATGCTCACATCTGGACAAAACTGTACATGTAGGATGAGAGTCCCGCCCTGAACACATGTACATGCTGACATTCACCCACAGTCATAGCGCCACCTGCTGGCAACAGGAAGTGACTTTTAACGAAGCAGCCCCCGCCGCACGTTTTACCTACGTGCACGAATTTTCTGTGGTACGTGTATCTTGTCCAGACGCACAAAAAAGCCTCTTGGAGCGATGCCCTAAAATCAACAGGAAGTCGGCCATTTTGAATTTTACGTCAAATTTTGGATGATTTACACACTTCGTACTTTAACGAACTCCTCCTAGGGATTTAGTCCGACCGACTTCAAATTTGTGCTGTGCCTTCTAAAGGCATTGAAGATGAAAAGTTGTGCTATTTGCGAGTTTTCGTCAATGGGTGTGTCCGTGGCGTGGCGTCAGAGATCAAGTCTTCGCCATGACACAGGAAGTTGTTGTAACTTCAGTGTACATGCTCACATCTGGACCAAACTTTACGTGCTTGATAACTCTCCCACCCCGCTATGGAGGACCGATCCTGACACAGTCAGAAATAAATACAGAAATAAATAAATGCTCAATAAATAAATAAGCATCCAATTAAATACACAAAAAAATAAAGTAAATAAATAAATGTAGGTAGTAATTAAATTATACAAGGAGACATAAATGTATATATTTTAATTAGTGCCTTTACTTATTCACCTTTGTTATAATTACCTTATTTGTTTATTCAACTTTATTTATTACTAATTTTTTTAATGTATTTATTTATGTGTGTGTTTTAATATTTTTGTCTGTTTTATTCTTCCTTTGTATTTATTTACCTTATTTATTTTCACCCATGGTATTTATTTCTGCCTGTCTTTTTTAAATTTTTGTATGCATTTCTGCCTCATTATGCAAATGAGGAGGGGCTGTGTCTCAAGGGGTCATCTTCTCTGCTATTGGTGGACCAGTCAGACAGGAGAGCTCCTACTCTGCCTGCAGACATCAACGATCTTGCCCCTCACACAGTCAGATGGCTTCCTTCAGTGCGCTGAGGTGTTTAACAACTCTGAAGACAATACTACCAGCAATGTCTTCCTTCTCTTTTCACGTAGACGCTCTGACAGACAGTGCTTTCAGTTTGCTGCATGCATGGACACAGAACTGCGGTATAGGGAGAAGCACACGGTCAGCTGGCTGCAGCTAAATCTGGAGTGCACTCGTATTCAATTCTGTATGGTAAATTCAGTTTTAACGGAGCAGAGCGAGCTGACAGGCAGAGTTAGAGACTTTTTCTGTCTGTTTCTCTCTTTACAAAGACGCATGTTGCAGTCAGAGTCTTCTCTGAAGAGGGCAATGAAGTCTCAGTAGTACCCGATGCGAGCACCACATACAACACAATTTATCAAATTACACAACGGATATACAGTATGAAAATAAGATTGATTGGATTATACTCACAGGAAGTATAAAACCTGTTACATGCGTAACACAGTAATGTCAGGGAAATTACTTTACTTAGATTTAAGTACTGCAGTTGTACATTTGAAATACCTTCCTACCTTTCTGATAGGAAGCCTTCTTGAGGTGGTATAAAACATTTCTTCTTATATTCTGATTTGAGTTGTGGACAACTATGACCACATGAATTAAAAAATTAAACATTTCACTGCCCAAGTCAGCTATAACACAAGTCTTGTTCATTAGACTACATGCTGTACAGTATTTGTGGACAGATTTTGTCCCAGGATTTATTATGCATTTCTTCTTCTTCGTTGCATGATTTAGAATAATAAGGTGAGAAATGGGTCTATTCTGAGTTCATCCTGCACTGCAGCAGCTAAAAAGTCCATTTAATCCCAAAAACGCTTTTCTTTTAGGCAGGCTGGAGCAGAAAACAACTCACCTTTCTCAAGTTGTACAGTAATGTCACATGTGTATGAAGGTGGATCAAACAAGCTAATCTTAAATGTCAAAGTAGAGAGGAGCCTAGTAGGCCTATTTATTTTCATTCATTACACAATATGAATAAGCTATGCAGACAGTTGTAAAGAAAGAACATCTTTTTCTTCTGTTCTCTACTTGTTATAGTTACACAGTATTAGGGGTGTGGGCTGTATTAAAAGTATCCACTGTTCTCCCATGCTCTAACACACAGTAACGATGAAATGTGTGCTGTTCTCACATTCTTCCTCTGTATGTACACATAAACAACAAGGCAGGGAAATATAAAAGGAATTTATTTTATTGTTTGGGTACATTATTGTTCAGTGTACATGGTCACATCTGAAACAAACTTTACGTGCTTGATAACTCTCCCACCTCGCAGACATCTACACGCCAATACCGATTTATATTCATAGCGGCAAGTGCTATGTAGCTCCACATAGGGGACACAGGAAGTGACATAGCACCTTCATGTGGCGTCATAACCGCGTAACAAATTCACAGCCGCACCGGCGGAGCTCCAGAATATGCAACTCGGCCGGCTCACACGCGGACGCGCTTACAAGTGCGAGGGCCCGCCCAACGCTGCTTGCAGCTTTAATTTTTTTTGTAACTAATACTTTGTTCACAATACTTTCTGACACCTCCTTTAGAAATGATGATAAAGAAATGTCATCCTATACTTTCCAGCCTGAATTTAAGGTTGAAAATGACTAAATTCCCCAGCACCAGAAGATTGTTTTAAGATCAATCAGAGCTATCCTCATGTAACCCGAGTGGACAAAATAAGTATTACAGGCCATCGTCTGAGATGCCGTTAATGTATAAATATCACTCTGTATTTTTCATGTCCAATAATCTGATGGCATTCGTGTATCTTGCTTATATTCTCTAAGAACGTGTAACAGCCAATATATCCAGAAAGCTAGTTAAGTTCTTCTCCTCTGATGATTCATTCTGAAATGCTAGCCTCAAAGTTGAACTACTGACAATTATTTTCCTTTTTATCAAGTGCTTAAAACTAAGAACGGTATAACCGTTTGACAATTGAGGTTTGATTGTGGGAGGATATTTGATTACAATACGAACCTATAGCTTTTTTTTTTGATTAACTTTAATATGTCTAAAGAAAGACAGTCTCTCAGGCAAACCGAAGACAAGCCCTCCCTCTTGGGACAGAGGACTGCCCTCGGAGAACCACACCCCAACAGACAAAAGCAGCGACCCACGCTGTCTCTCGTTCTCTCTTGTCCTCTGCTTGTTCTTGGCTCTCCAACTGTGCTTCGGCACGCGCCCAGCGTGCTCCCTCTCCAACCCCCTAAGAGTTCGGCCCGATTATTTTCTTTGGTTTTTGTTTTGTTAAAAGTTATCAGTCCGTTAAGTTGGCCCCCACTGCAAGTCTCTTCAATAAGCCGACAAAAGATGGACCTCCGGAGCAATTCCCTGGCAGAGAAAACCGGCCGACGGTTTTAAGCTGTCTTAACCAAGAACTCACGGATCTCTGCCAGTGTGAGGCCGTTGACCAGCACCCGGCTGGGAGAAGCAACACGCAGTAAGACCAAAACCCTGCATTCTGTGACCAGTGATGTCCCATAGTTGTTAATAGATTATCTTTAACTCTTAAAACTTATAGCTTGCGTTCATTACCTGCCCGTATGAGTCAAATACTCCCACAATTGAAACCCACATTCTCATTGTTTAGCCATTGTTTATTTCTTTGATATATTTAACCGCATTTTTATATCACCTTAGTTAGTTAATAAACTCCACTGTAATCAAGGAATTGTCAAGGAATTATGTGTGTATTGCCTATCTTAAAAGTCCCTGCCATGAGAATTTACCCCTTCGATATGAGACTGACTGACTGATTTAAGATAATTGAGCGATTGTTAACTTACTGATCACTAGTGAATAATTGTCTAATTATTAGCCATACTTAGGGAGTCCTGAGACCCTGGGCGAAGGAATATCGGGTGGTGCCCCTCTAGAGACTTATGAATGAATATTTTCTGAATATTAAAATTCATAATTTGGTATTAATTCTCATAAATTTATTAGATTAAATGTAGTCATGCTACAATTTAATCACTGGATCACTAAATCCACTTCTGAGAAGTTTTGAGGTGAGAAATCAACTGTGTAGATTTCCAATATTGACAGTTTTACGAGAAGTGAAAGTTTTCGGAGTTGAGGAGCTCCACAAGTGGCTGTGGGAGGAGCGTGTGAGGCCGGCCAGCCGCCCGCTCACAGAGCCCTCTGGCCCCACTGTCACACAGACCACTGCAGCAACAACGGCAGAGGAAAACA
The DNA here is from genome assembly GCF_014851395.1 of Micropterus salmoides. Lineage (NCBI taxonomy): Eukaryota > Metazoa > Chordata > Actinopteri > Centrarchiformes > Centrarchidae > Micropterus > Micropterus salmoides. The sequence continues at coordinate 27,351,563 of NW_024040817.1, read as the reverse complement.
CAGCTGGAAGGTTTTCATACAGCTTATCTGTCTTTACATTCTAGTAAAGACTAGTAATGTTGAAACGTTTTAACTTAAATCAAGAGACAGCTGTATTGTTATATTTATGTAAATGCTGGCGATGACGTGGTTGATGTGGTCCCGCTCTTGAAACTCTGCTAATTTGCACCACTTAAAGGTAGTTCAACAGGTAAAAAGGACTGGATTGGTTGGTACACAGCAAGTTAAATAATGTAGAGTCATAAGGATATTTGCAAAAGAGATCATGTCTTTATTTTATATATAACTAAGCAGTTACTCATGTTAATTATAGGCTACAGTCCGTTTTCCAAATATAAACAAGGATTTTAGACATATACGCCTGCCACATAATCCATCAGCAACAACAGGCTTGTTGTCTATGATCATGTAAAGGTCCGGCCTGATTACGCTATAAACTGCATAACAGTTATTTGCCCACAATTGTGGTTGTACAGAGACTGAGCTTTAACGTGCAGCGCAGGCTCCGTGGGAAGTTTACATTATTTTACGGCATAAACCCTGTATGTTCTGCTGTCCAGTCTTTCTGGCCACATAAAATCCATAGCCTACAGTCTAGTGAAAATGTGATTTCAGGGGACTGTCCCCGGGAAAAAGGGACGTCTGGTCACCCTAGTGTTTTACTACCTGAGTGAACCAGTATGTTTGTTTCAGAGTCATTTTTAACACATAATTAATATAATTATGTTGCATTGTTACGCACAAAATTGAATAATGAATTCTAAAGTAGTGTATTGCGCACTTTAAACGTACTGCTATATACACAAAAGTGTAATAACATGCGGTTTGCAAACACTTTAAACAAATAAGGTACTTTTTACCAGCAGTATTCCCTTTACACAGTAGACTTAGCAATATAATATTAATAATTAGTGGTCATCTTATGTGCATGTGTTCACTCGCACAGATTTCACTCTTGAAATGGCGTAACAGGTCGCGGTGGATATTTTACAAGCACGGACCAGGTAACGTTAAATCAGCATTGAACACACAGGGTGCAGATGTTGGTTTCGGGTTGTTTGATAGGCTGCGTCATTAACAAACAAGCAGCTCACCTGCTGCCGTGATAACGGATCGCGGAAATGTCTTTATTTACATAAAAAGGAAACACAAAATTCAGCTGGTAGGTGACCATTCAAAATATAAAAATATAATGCAGTAATCAGCATCTTCTTCTTTTAGCTTAAGTTACTTTTTTTGTTTCTATGTTTACATTGCATGTTTTCTTATTGTGTAAATAAACCTTTCTTAAAACATGTTCAGTTATTTAACATTTTTTATTGCAAGCAACAGTTTTTAACAAATGCTTTTAAAAAGTGTTGGTCTAAGCAAAGAGGTTGAAGGTGTGTCAATTTTGTGTGAAAATGGTGCACTTTTTTAGTCAATATGGATAATAGATAAGAAGTCAGTGATATGGTGCTCATAGAAAATACCTATCATATTTGTAACTTGACCCTGAGGCTGTAGTCCTACAGTCTGACAGTCAGTCTGTCAATGTAGTAAGTATTACCTGAAGGACATCCGCAGGTGAACAGTTCCTGCTGTGCTAATTGATAAGTGTTTTACAAACTGTCAGATGTCTGAACTGCAAAAATTTAACAAAAACAAATATCAATAAAAAACTTGGATTTAGATATGGAGATAAAAAGAGGCCTACTGAGGAAACTGGAAATCCAGCAACTACAAAAAGAAGTGATCACTGCAATGCACACTGTAAGCATGACTGTAACACAATGTATTAATCATTGTTTTCTCTCCCAAGTTCGCAGCAGATGATGGCAGGGAGAGAAAAAAAAGTCACAAATCATTGTGGTGTCCTCCCCCTTTTGTTTCATGAATAAACAGCGCACAAAATAGCCTCCTCATTGAAGTGGGACTATAATTTGGGGGTATTATACAATTATGAAACCTAATGAAAAAAAAAAAATTATACATATATACACACACATATATACAGTATATATAATATGCTATCTCCTATATGGTGTGTGTCCCATACATTTCTTGAGTGACATAACGTCCGGTGCTCACTTTATGGCACAATTTAACATTACAATTATGACAGTTTCAGTTAAGAGCAATGATATTTTTAGCTACTCACACATTCAGTCGTTCCACTATTGTCTGCCACACTTTTTTGTGTCTGTGCCTGTGTTACTTTTTCTTTTATTTATAATTTTTCTTTACATGTCCTTTCATTCCACGTAAACGTACTTGCTGATGCTCATGTGCAAAGTATGTTGTGTATAAATTATGAAACCTAATAACCACAAACTGCTATTTTAATATAGGCTACTGAAAAATATGCAAAACACATATATAAGAACATAGAATAACTGAAAAAAACACATTGGTTTCAGATCAGCGTGACCGCTGACTGAACAGATAAGGGCTAACCTGCCTGGTCTGGAGCAGGCTAGCTGCACAGAATAAATCGCCGTGGTAACTTATGTGCTACTGCTTTCGTGAAACCGAATCAGGGCTTTATTCAGCCAGGATATCTGGAAAATCCTGGCTTAATCTGCTATCTTAGTTTTGTGAAACAGCCCTCTGTTCTGTTAAGGTTAGTCATGTCTGGGGCGAGTTCAATCTCAAAACGTTTTGCACCAGTGTGCATTGTTTTCGGTTTGAACGTCACGTTTCCTCGCAACTTTGTGCAACAGGCTTTGAGGTATGTTTTCTTCTCATTGGTGGGCGTGTCGCAGGTGTAACCAGCAATCAGCTGCGATAAGTTTGTAAACACAGATGTGTTAATAAGGCAGGAAAATGCAGTGCGCTTGCGTACACAACAAGGTGTTCAAGGCACCACCGTTTCTGTTGAAATAAACGTTTTGTCGCCACTGAACTCGCCTCTGGTGTTAGATCAAGCTCTGTCTTCTGTCCTTCTGATTGCCCATCTGTATCACTTATGCTTCACTCTGCCTGCCTGTGTGTGTGTGTGTGTGTGTGTGTGTGTGTGTGTGTGTGTGTGTGTGTGTGTGTGTGTGTGCTCCCGGTCTCGATTGCCTCATGTGTTCCCCCTGTGTTCCCTGTTCCCCTGTGCTCTCCCTACTCGTCTACCTGAGGATAAATGTTTGTCAGTTCTGATCAGTCTCTCTTGTGTCATCATCTTTATGTAGAGTGTCTCTGTCTGCTCTGTAGAGTTCACATTGTGGATGATGTTTTTTGCTTATTTGCTTGGGGCCTCAGTTTTGATAACTACCTGTTTACCTTGGACGTCTGCATGTAAGCGTGATCCCCTCTTTGTTGTTTAATAAACCCTGCAAACTTACCTATTACTCTGCATGTCCTGCACTTGGGCCCAAAACTCTGTTTCCCTGTCTGCACTTGACTGTAGTGACAGAAACACGGGTATAATAAATGAATTATTAATTAATTAAGCCAAACCACGTAATTTTAACTTAAGCCATGAACTACCCATAAGCACCTTTTAGTGCCCAAACAAAACCTTAACCATTTTTGCATGTCGCCCTGTCAGTATATGGTGTCAGATCAGAAAATGTGTGGTTCTGGAGGCCGTGAACCAACCACATATATTTTTTTTTCATTTGGAGGACATGTTGCTTGTAAAGCAGCTTGTCTTGTGAACTGATCAGTTTTGAGTCCCAAGGTAGTTCTAAGAAAACACCTCATTTTCAAATATTTAAAAAAAAAAGTTGTTAGACAGGTTATATTGCCTCTTGAGCTGAGATAGTGTTTTCCTTTATTGTGTCAAGAATAGTAATATTCAGAGTCATAGTTATAGGTCTCATTTAAATGTGTTTCATTTGATAGTCCATACTTTCATGGGCCGAAGTCCATATTCAATGTATTAAAGCAGCATTGTCTGAGTTGTAATGGTTTTAGGAACTTTGGAGCCACTTCTACCAAAATCATCCAGACTCTTATCTGAAAATTCAGATGTCATATCTGAAGCCTACTCCTTACTTACAGTCAGCTCAGAACAAATGGATGTGTCCCTGTAAACGTCCGTATATGTGTGAATGAGATTATGTGTACATTCTTTTGTATGCACACACGCATTCATGTATGATATGTTCCAGCCTGTTCTTCTGCAATGGCTCCATGGCACCTGAGTGGAGATTTAGTGTCCACCAACTGTTTCTGTTTTTTAATGCCATGTTCTGTAATTGATTTTGCTATAATAGCTATATCCCATCCATGCAAATTAAACATGTCTTAACTTCCTATATTTGTGTGTTAATAAATAGACATACTGTAGGAAGGAAGCTGGCTGACAATAAGTGACTGTTTAATGGTGAGTTGATAATAAACCTGCAGGGGTGGACTGTACCATGACTTCACTGCCCACATCAGTGGAGTGATGACGTCCTGACTTCCAGTTATTACAGTAAGAAGTCTAAGAGCACCCTCTATGTTTAAACATGTGTAATGACAGCTTGATAGGCCTAATTTTAAACTCTTTCATCCATTACACAGAAATGTGGTATTCTCATTCATACCAATTTAAAAAATTATTGGTGTCAATATGTGTCCTTTTTTCACTCCTTTACTTGCTTTCTTCATCCTCTTTGTCCCAGAATCCTTTCAAATCTTTGCAGTTTAAACTTTTTAAAAAGACAAGAAAGATTGTAATAAGGGACCTCTGAACAGAGAATGTTTGGATTTATTGTTAATTTAATTTGTGTGTTGCACAATTGAAACCCTGTACATGTCTGATCACAGTTCTGATATTTTTTTCTGTCTGAATTGCAGTACATTTTCCAACTTTTGTTCCTGTGGAGGTCAAATGCACTTTGTAGTTTGCTTTAGACAAAACCTTTTGCCAAATAATAATAACTTTATTTATATAGCACATTTTAAACCAAAGTTACAAAGTGTTTTGCAGTGATAAAATAACACATCCAAAATTTTCTTATAAACTTCATTTAATCCCCCCTCCCGCATTTTACCCCCTCCCGTATGTTTTTTTTTACCTACAATGTCCCTAATGTGCCATCGTACTTAGATACATTTAATAAGGTAACATTTTGGCACAGTCATTAACACGTTTAAATAATCCATCACAATCTTTCAGCAGACAAAATAGTTAATTGTTAGTTGTAAAAAATGTCATCACATAACAGTTTTCAAGAAACAAATCAATAGTCTACACATTGTAACATGCTGTCATTTTCAAATTTTAGAACTTAAATAGCTGGCAAAACATTCATTCAAGATACTACTCTCATTGTCCTTGTGTTTCCATACTATGTATCCATCTATACAATATTTTCTCCTTCTGCTTTCAGCTAGGCAGTTAGTCTTCTCATTCTTGTTTTGCATGGCGAATGATTTGCTATCAAGTTTATGAATAGTTCAAATGCTAAGAGAAAGATCTCCGCCCTGTAAAAAACTTGATCTTTTGTTGCTCAGCTAGCTCCTCGATAATTCCATACTCATGAATTCCAGGATGTATTCCAGTTTTAAACTTTGGGTTTTTGAGTTTTTCCCAGTAATGATTCCAGTTTCCATTTTTGTCTGCTCCGTAACCGAACACACGGACCTTGGAGAAAAAAAAAACATCTCTTAACAGAACAACATAATGTATGAAACATTGCTTTTGCCACAATGTTTAAGATGTTAATTTTGCTCATAAGCAGTACTGGCAGCTGGACTTCTGAGTGGGCCACAACATTCAAACTGAACTGTCTATCAAGCCAGTCGGGCCACGAGTCTGGGTTAGCCAATGCAGGTCTGATTAAGCAGCAGAGCTCTTTGCTGAGGTGTAGGATTCAAAAGTAGTTTAAAAGAAAGTTAGGTCTGGTTTAGAGAATGACTGACATTAGGTATACTGACATAATGATAGGTCACAACATAATTTAACTCTAATGCTGGGCCTCCATAGGAATGTTCACCCAACTGTTGGCCAATATCACCATGTCATTACAGTTTTTCACAATTGCTGAGACACATTTCTTGAAACCTTCATCCATTTTCTCGTAACTTTAAACACAAAACCTAATCTTTACACTACATTCACAAAACCCCTGACTCAAAAATCAAACAACTGTCTCAAATCCATGTGATCTATATGCTTAAAATCAAGTAATGCTTTCAAAGCATAAACACAACCAGTCAATAGGTAAAACACTACAGAGCGTTCTTTAAACACTACATCAAAAATTAAGAACACAGCGTTCAGGGCATGTAGTTACAAAAAAATGGGGTTTTTTGCACATAGGAAACACCTTTTCCAATTTAAAAAAATATATTGATCAGAACTTACAGTACAGTAAATATATAGTATACTGTAAGTACCGCAAGTAATACAGTACTGAATATCTGTATAATCAAGCACTTGCATAAAAATACAGTACAGTAAGAAAACTTTAAATGAAAAGCCTACACATTTACACTCAAAAATGTTGTGCAGCCGCAAAATCAAAGTTTGCGCTGGGTCCGGCCAGAGGACTTGATCTACATCACATGCAGACTTACTGTAACAATTCCATTGCATGCAAGAGATTTCCCTAGTAAATGAATTTCGGTCATACATCTTCCACCACCAGGCAAAGAAATATTCCTTTATTGGATAGAAGTAAGGGCTGTATGGTTGAAGGTAAACATTTGTGAATTACTGGTTGCTGGTTTATGTTAAGCCACTTGCTTAGCAGGACACCACAGTGAAAGCTGACATTGCCCCGAGGTTGAATGAAAGTACAGAACGTGTCCCTAATTACAGAGTTACAACCAACCGTTGTCTTTGAAGAATTTATTTAACAAAATACATAGACAGCTGGTCCAGAGACCTGCCGCCTAGGGTGGCTTGGGGCGTTTGGCCCCGAGCAAAGGGATGCATCATCATTTACACAGTCTAGGTTTCTATGTTTTGGGGAACAGAGATCCTCTCTCTGCCTTGAATGAACATTCCAAGAGAAGAGAGGAACAACAAGAGAGGAAAACACCAAAACAATCTCACAGCTCTGACCTAAACCCTAGTAAATGTGGACAGACTAACACAAGGAGTTTAGGAGAGGAAAGGTTAAGGATAAAAACACAATACATATATCTAATAAGCCATATACAGAATAGTAGATAATAATGATAATATTAAAAGATCATGACAGGACACAATTTTCTGCCATAACATGCAGAATTATGAGTTGTGTGTAAAAGATGACAGCTGTGTTGTAGCTGTGTTTAACTTTTGCTGCATGTATTTACCATTTTGCAACACAAGTGCATCACAGTGCAAAATGTGTTTCAGTAAGTGAGAATTTGCAATATTTAGACTTTTGCAAAAAGAGTGGATGAGATTTGCAAAGAGTGTCTTAACTACCTGAGCTCGACAAATGGATTTAGGCCACTGAGCACTGGGTTCACAGATTGGGGTTTATTTAGCAATTGTGAAAAACTGTAATAACAATGAGTAACATCTGATTGTTAACACTTCTCAGAAGAAACCTACATAAATACAAACTTTGATAACTTGACTTTTTTCAGTCATTTGCATCCACTTGTTAATCATTAGTGTGTTACAGCAACACTAGTGACATTCACAAGGAAATAACAATTTCATAATTGACTCACCTCGTCACAAATGTGGAGGGCAAGAATCAAAGTCATAAAGCCAGTGGATGGATAACTGCCCTTCTTTTGCAGCCACATGTCATGAACATACCTCATGAAAGCTGGATTGATCACCATCACCTGTTATGAATCAGAATTAGCCTTTACACTTATTTCTAGGAGCCGCTGCCTTTGTATCCAATACAATGTGTTGTTGAATGCTTTCAAAATAATACTCACCAAATCCTTGTTAGCTTTGATATTTGACTTAACTGGCGCATATGACCTGTTGAAAATACCATGAAGTATCAAACTTAACATCAAAGCAAACTGCTTTGTATGTATTTATCAGTAAAATGATATACTAGGCACTCCAAAAGAAAACTACAGCAGAGATGATTCTTAACATTATTATATGTTCCATTTCTGAACTTTTCAAACTGTTTAAACAATGAAATTGCTAGCAGGTAAATGGATGAGCCCCATTCATTCTCACAGGTTTTAGGCGCCTCCTCTCCTGCTCCTACTTGCTCTCATGTTTGCTGGTTCCTAAGAGCTCAAACTGGCAGGGAAGCCTGTCCTTAACACACCCTGGATGGAAGATTAGCTGTTTCTCATATCTCAGTGTCTGCACTGCTGTCCTGTAGAGCTGTATATTGTGTTTAGACTACATCCTAGATGGTATGTTGCAGGTTAATGGTGCTGGGATGTGTTACTTTCCTTCTACTGGACCTGTATTGAGCACAGGGAATTAAGCCAACTACACTGTTTGTCTGACACAGGACATGAAGTCCAGTCTCTTGCATGACAGTCAGTCATTACTTTTTGCCTTCCCTACACAAAGGGAAAACTACCTCTTGTACTGGCACTGACTGTTTGTATTGGATGTAAATTGTGTGCTGCAGGATTAATTGCAGCATGAATGTAAATTCCTAAGTGACAGGCACAAGTTGTGGTGAATTCCTTACTGGTGATAATTATAATCCTCATCATTGTGAGCTACGTACTAAAGTCGAGTGGCCATCTCTCACGGTAAGGTGTGGTTGGCACTAGGTTTTATTTATTTATAAGGCTCTTACTGAGTCTTTACTCCCTTACATTACTCCATTGCTGTCTCTTAATGTGGGCCCTTCTCGAACACACTCAAATGATTTGATCACATTTTTGCATTCAACTTTAATAGCTTTACTTATTCTTAAGGTTTTATCATTTTACGTATACTGACTTCTAATTTTTAGAAGATTTAAAAAAAAAATCTTAAAGTTTATTATTTGTGTTTCATGTTGCCTAGGATCTTTGGTTGTTGTGGCTATATTTCACATAACTGACTTTCTCACTTGACAGCCAAATAATATTGTCATTGTGGAAAAAGGGCAAATTTGACAATAAAAAATTTAAAATGTCTTGGAAAATTTCAATTTTCATGCTTATACAATATATCCTGTCAGTATTTATTGATATAATTATTTATGTTGTAATATTTATGTATTTAATATTGAACTCATTATGTCTACATACTAAGGAGTGTGGAGAAAGAAATTAAAAGATCTGACTCACCTTCCAGAGAATCCAGTAGAGAAGGCCTTGATGAGCCACTCGAGATCTTGTATCTTGAATGGAAACAGCACAAGATGAGTGTTGTTATCCAAGTCCACGGCACTCTCTGGATACATGACATGATGAGTTGTTCTGGTCCCGACATCTGCTTCAAAGCCTTTGGTAGGACCATGGTTAATTCTAAATAGAACAATGGGATGTTATCTTATATGCCACTATCACTGACAAAAATACACTACATTAGGGTACTGCTGGAATTTTAACACTGAGGAAAAAACGTGTATGTTTATCCAAGCAGCAACCTCCAGGACAGAAAAATGCAGTTCCTCAAATGGACACTTGAGGCCGGCTGTAGCCTGGTTTTGGTATCTAATTTCCCAGTTCCTGACAACTGTGAGAGTGTGAATTTTTATATAACTCACCCATTTAAATAATATTAAGGCTTACAGTTATGCACTATTAAGAGCTTCACAATCCTTAGCTGAAAGATTTACCTTATGATGACATCATGTAAATCTATGAGAGGTCCATATCGTGATTGCTTCAATTTACCAGAATTCCCCACCACAGCGCAACTCCTGCAGAGGTCAGGGCTGGGTTTTATGACATCTGGACTGGATGGGAACATCTCAAACAGCCTGTCCACTGTTTTTTTATAGGTACTAAAGTCGCGCCTTTCAACCTGTAAGCGCTGACACACAAACCAAACATACATTTCTGTTAAACTACTTGTGAAATGTATTGCTTAAGTAGTTGTTTAACTAAAACAAATGTTGCATTTGTGATATAATTGTGTTTCACTTCCTGATCCTGATCTGATAACTGCAGGCTGAGAGACTGTTCCAGAAACTTACCTTCCACCAGTTGAAAGCATCCTCTGAGAGATTGTATTGCGCTGACAAAAATGGTTCAACAGATGTGTGGAAACGCGGCATAGACCACAGATCATCTTCTGATAAGCATTTGTCACAAGCACAGGGGTTTGTGTCCTGGAGCTGGTTGAGGTATTCTGAAAACCTTCTTGAAACATGTCCTCTCAACACACAGATGCCAGTCACACACAGCAGGACAACAAACATCTTCACTTTTGCCTTCATCTTGGCTGTGTGAACCTTGTGATTCCACTCTGTAGACAAAGTGTGTGGTGAAATATGTAAACTGTCGTATTGTTTATTTTAGTCTAAAACCAGCAACAGCAAATAAAGCAGATTGGTACATTATGTCACATCATTTTAATATCAGGCAAACACAGCTGCTAGTCATTATGAAATGAACATCACAGTATGTGTTATTTCTTTCATGAGGATGAAGTATAAATGCAAAACTGTTCATTAACTGTATTAAAAATTCTGATATGGTTATCATTAATGATAATAATAACGTCTTATTTTTTTTTCCAATTGATTTCTGAAAATATTTTCATTTATTTCATGAACCAAAATATACAAAAAATGATGCTGTACATTAAATAAACAACAAAAGCTTCAGCTGTTCAAACGTACCTATTAAAGTTGATTTTATTTTTGTCTTACCTGATCAAACAATAATCCACTTCTGTTGCAGTTATACTGAATAAACGTTGGGACATTTAGTAAACGTCAGACCTTAAGATCTGAGGGTGAATATAAAGAACTAGTGGAAGACTTAGTCCCGCACATCTCTGGCAAAGGGGTTTGTGCTTCATGTGTTGGTGTTCCCGTTCGTGAGGCAGGTGTGTGGCAGGCGTGCCTTTATAGGACTTGTCGAGGAAATAAACATAAAGGCCTACACATTCTGTCCATTGCCCATGTATAGTTTTCACGTGGCGTCACATTCCAAAGAAATCGCTCCCTTGAAGGTGGAAAAAAAGGCGTTATTCTCCGCTGCCCAACCAGGAAGCAAGTGATGCACTGTTACTTTGAGTTTGTTACTTTTGCGTTGCCAGAATGCTGGATGGTTGTTCTGCTTTCGGGTGCACTAATCGAGGCGGTTTTTAACGGTAGAAACGCGGCAGAATCAGCTTTATAAAGCCAGGTACGTGTTTCAAATGACCTGGCGACGCCCATGGCTCAGACTCCGCAAAGCAGTTAAATTTTAGTTGAACAGCTGCACATAGGGCCTAATACTTAGGCCTATTTATTCCAGCATTCTTTGCACTCATCACACTGTGTACATGTAAATGCAAATGCTCCGTAATGATCCTTTCTAGTCTTTTCGACCACTCAAAGCTCGGCTTTTGCACTACATCTGCATTCACCAGTCATACACATTCATACACTGAGCCTAAGTGCTCAAACGGAATCTAACATTCACACACTGGCGGAAAAGCCTCCAGGCCGCCGACCTTCCGATTAACGGCCAACCTGCTCTACCTCCTGAGCCACATGCTTGTATGTGTATGTGCACCTGTGTATCACATCCACCTCCGACATTTAGGCCTACATAATAAAAGGAATAATGTTTTGACTGTAGCCCCGAATGTAACTCAACAACAGCAAAAAAAAATATATATATATTTTCAATGTATATATAGGCTAAATAAGCAATAATCTTCATGACGCAGCCTGTCTGGCAGGTCTTCAAAGACTCGCAATAATATCGCTACATTGAAGTTCATGTAGCGTGACCCCCCACCGTTACTCAGCCTGCCTGCATTTAGAGACAGCAGGAGAAGACAGAGAGAGAGAGAGAGAGAGAGAGAGAGAGAGCACTGCTTACAGCTTCAGGGCTTTTGTCCGCAACATCATGAATTGTCCCCCGCAAAATTGTAATCAGGCTAAATGTTGTTGGTCAGTGTCTAGTCAATGTAGGCTATTAACACAGACGGTTAAAGTCGGGGTAGGCAAGTTGTTTCTAAAACACCTTTTGTCATATTTGTCATCCCCTTCTCATTCAGGGGAATCCATTTAATTACACATTTCCTGACGGCTATTTCAGAACCTTTGAAATAGCCGTCGGGAAATGTGTGATTGGATTCCCCTGAATCTCTTCATAACAACTTTGTTGAAGCGAATGATTAAAAAACAAACAGAAGAAGAATAACTACTTTGCAGAGAAGAGTGGTTGAACCTGCAACACCTGGAATGCGAGTCATGCACTCTACCAACTGAACTACCAACTGACAGCAAACTGCTATGAAATGATCTTAAAGAAAGGCACCTGCCGACCCCTGTATTCAGCTTGGTTTGTTATCTCGAGATCAGGAGAAAATTATCCCGTTATCAGGAGAAAACAACAGCCGTTATCTCCAGATCATGAGGTAATTATCCCGTTATCACGGGAAAATGGAGTAAAAAAAAATGCGAATGAATGGCCGCTTAGGGCTTATGTAGAAACTGTCTGTATACACCAATACATATCAAAAAGTTAGGTGCTCTTTAGTCCTCTCTGCAATAAACACAGCCACTCATTCCATTCGGGCCGAATGCAAGCTGAGCCAGGGAGAGGTCTACTCAAAGCTGAAGATGAGGGATTTGAGTTTTATGCACACAAACACTGCTCTATTTTATGGGACTGTGTAAAATTGTAGTTTTTGATTATATTGAACTATTTTAGCACTCTGACGGGCTGTACACATGACATGTTGGTAGCAGCATATTGTAACTTAAGTTGGGTGTATTTGAACCATGCAACCATTATTACCCCAGATTTTTACTAACAAAATAAACTCAATCAGCAACAAAAAACTACTTCCTTAAGAGAGAAAGCAAGAATGTACCCCCCCCCCAACCACTAGATGAAACCAGTAAATATTATAACATTGACGACTTTGCACATTAACTACTTAATTTCCTGCAATCTGAACACATTTTCTGCACCACTTTATGGAGGAAATGTCTTAATTTATATGAAGTCTCTCACATCAAAGGCATGCGTCTTATGCACTGCCCCATCACCACCCCCACTGTCACTGTGGCAGCTCTAACATGCAGAACAACGTACATGTTATGAGTCTAACAAGAAATTCATGTTTGTGTAGTGTAACTGATGGAAACGGGAAAATGTGTATCAGCCTGTTTTTAGCTTTGCCCAATGTTACCGCAGCTGTTAGCACAGCTACTTGTTGCTAACAGTTAGCTAGCCAGCTCCTTACTGAATCAAAGTCAGTGTTATCAAGCTATCCAATAATAACATGCTTGATAGTGAGTAGGCTACTAACAGCCGGGTTAGTTGTTTATTTTCATAATGATAAAGTTAGGTGTTTTCTTACCTGTGATCAGGGGCGATTTTAGACCATTTTTAGGGTTGCTGAAGCACCCCTAAAAACTGGATTTATTATATACTGAAAGTATTTTACATGTATTTATATATAGGCATAAATAATATATATATTATAAACAACAGTTTGCAATATGTTTTCACTTAAAGCCAACATCCTTCTGTAAGCGAGGAATCTCTGTATGTCTTTATGTATTTAGCTGTTAAGGTCAGTGGAGATGATGCAGAGGTACAGGGTGATGATGACCCCAGTCATGTTGATGAGGAGGGAGAGAAGAAAAAGAAGGAGGTGCTGCAGGAGCCGCAGGAGGAGGAGGAGGAGGACAATGGAACCAGAAAAAACAGCGACAGGGACAGTGCGCAGGGCTGAGTAGGCAATCATATGATAACATGGTTAAGGATGCGAGAACACACTATTTTTCTGAACTCATTACTACACATAAACACAATCCCAGGTTTCTGTTTAAGACTGTGGATCAGCTGGTAAACCCAACCCCTCCTTGTGCCTCAGCTGGAAGTAATGATGACTGTGAATTGTTTTTATCTTATTTTACCAATAAGGTGGTGTCAATCAGAGCCTCTATTACCCCCACTACCTCTTACTCAGAGGTTCCTCACCAGCAACAAGAGAGTTTTAACCAGTTTTATCCCATCGACTTGTCTGAGCTTTTAAAAACAGTATCACAAATGAGAGTGTCCTCCAGCCCACTTGATGTAATACCTACAAAGTTTTTTACTGAAAGTAATGGATTCTGTTGGGCCCCATTTGATCTCTGTTTTCAACAGCTCCCTATCTACTGGTTGTGTCCCTGATTATTTTAAAACGGCTTGCGTGAACCCACTTTTAAAGAAACCTGGTTTAGATCCCTCCCTCCCACATAATTTTAGACCAATTTCAAAACTGCCTTTTATTGCAAAGATTCTAGAAAGAATTGTGTCCAAACAGCTGCTCACTGTAGAGGAAAATAACTAAATATTTGAAAAGTTTCAATCTGGTTTCAGGAAGTACCACAGCACTGAGACTGCCCTGCTTAAAGTCACCAATGACCTTTTAATGTCTGCTGATGAAGGCATGTGCTCAGTCCTGGTACTCCTGGACCTTAGCGCTGCTTTTGACACCACTGATCACAACATCATGTTAGACAGACTGAGGCACTAGAATTGACTTTAAAACTTTATTGATCACTTTTAAAGCTCTTCATGGCCTCTCGCCTTGTTATATTTCTGACCTTTTAGTCCCATACGCACCAGCACGTACCTTGAGATCCTCGGGCAGAGGTCTGTTGTCTGTTCCAGAGTCTCGACTGAAAACTAAAGGGGACAGAGCGTTTGCTGTCAGGGCCCCGAGGCTCTGGAACAGCCTGCCCGAGGAAATCAGGTCGGCTGAGTCAGTGAACTCAGTCCCTTCTTAAAACATACTTTTATAGGAGAGCCTTTCCCGATCTTATTTGACTTTATTTTATCCGTTTTATTTTATTCTATTTTACTTATTTTATATTTATCTTAAACATGTATTTTAGTCTTTTCAATGTTTTCTTGCTTTTATCTTGTATTGTTTTTGTATTATTGTCTTTACACTTGTAAAAGCACTTTGTAACTGTTTTTTGAAAAGTGCTCTACATATTATTATTATATGTAGAGATAGAATTAGAGAATAGATTATCATTTGTCATATTTATAACTGAAGTTCTTCTCATGCATATGTAGCTGTACAAGCAGAGTCCAGCACAGGAGAAGCTGAGCCAGGGAGAGGTCTACTCAAAGCTGAAAATGAGGGATTTGAGTTTTATGCACACACACACTGCTCTATTTTATGGGACTGTGTTGTAGTTTTTGATTATATTTAATTATTTTAGCACTCTGACGGGCTGTACACACGACATGTTGGTAGCAGCATATTGTAACTTAAGTTGGGCGTATTTGAAATGTTTGCTACGTTCCCTAGCTGTGAAATTAGTTTTAATTTAATGTTCGAATGTTATAGTAATAAAAAATAACTTATACTCCACAGATTCCATGCAACTATTATTACCCCAGATGTTTACTAACAAAATTACCTCAATCAGCAACAAAAACGAACTAGAACGCAAGAATGCAACCAGTGCTTGAAATGGAAAAAAATAGGTGCCAGTACTCCCCCCCCCCCCCCCCCCCCCAACCATGAGATGAAACTAGTAAATATTATAACATTGACGACTTTGCGCATTAACTACTTAATTTCCTGCAATCTGAACACATTTTCTGCACCACTTTATGGAGGAAATGTCTTAATTCATATGAAGTCTCTCACATCAAAGGCATGCGTCTTATGCACTGCCCCATCACCACCCCCACTGTCACTGTGGCAGCTCTAACATGCAGAACAACATACATGTTATGAGTCTAACAAGAAATTCATGTTTGTGTAGTGTAACTGATGGAAACGGGAAAATGTGTATCAGCCTGTTTTTAGCTTTGCCCAATGTTACCGCAGCTGTTAATGACGTAGAGCAACGGCAGAAACACTGTAATTCTGGTAGCTGCATAGCTGCACAAACAACAAGTTTCTTGGCTTAGTGTGTTTGTCTGACTTGGATTGTCACTGTTTAATCAGCCTACGAGGCTCACCTGCAAAACACCAACACAGCGTCACTGATGGCCGAATAGTTGTTGCCGGTTAGCGATGCTAGGGTGATACAGCCGCTATCAGCTCGTGTAGAGTGTGACCCCCTGTCACCGATCAGTCACGTAGCGTGAACGCCACAACGACTTCAAGACTCCCGTCACAAGACGGCAAGTTGTGTAGTCTGAACTTAGTGTGAGCCTTAAGATGGTGTGTGTGTGTGTGTGTGTGTGTGTAGTTTTTTATTTTGTGTCACAGGGGAGTGTACATCTAAAATGAATGGTTTATTTTAGTCATGTTTAAGTTGTGTTATGTGACAGAAATGGATCATTCATTCATAAAAAGATCACTTTGCAACATTTAATAAAAGTTTCAATCCTGACATGAAGTGTTTATTTGATCCCTTGTAGACCGTGATCCAGAGCATTACCTGGCCACAATCCAACTTGGACAGCGACGAGGATGAGGACGACACTGTTCCATTGGTGAGTGACTACACAAATGAGCCTCATTCATATTCCAGATCTGGAAATGGTGGCACTGCGAGACAGTATGGATCCATTGCAGCAATCTGACTGTTTTGGGGCGGATATATACCTCAACACTGTCCAGTACATTGAGAACTTTCTTGAGGCAAGATAAGAGCATGTGGCCCTCTTGCAACTTTCCAGTGGCTTCCTGTGACTTTGACTAACAATTTAACAGAAACTACTTTGGAACACTTCAAGTGATATTTTGATTGTGCCTTATGCTACGAGCCCTCGATCATCCATACTAATATTGACACAAAAAAATGAATACAGTAAGTTAGTATGAATATTATAAGTTTGTGTCTGGGCATCTTATTTTGAAAAGGGAAAGAAAATCCACCTAGTTACCTCTCTACAGTGGCTATTGGACTTAGCTAGGGTGATTAAATTGACTGAAAGCTAAGTCACATTTGGCACTGCATCCTGGGAAAGAACGTGGCCCACAAAGACTTTGTCCTCCATAGACCATGTGGACCATCGCATAGGATTTCCAGGACTTAACAGCTGCAGTCAGCAGACAACTCACTAGGAAAAGCCTATTCCGACAAATGATTATTGGAATTAGTTTAATAGATAGCTTTTAAGCAACATCATTAAAACCAACCTGCCATATTTTATTTCAGTCCCCCTTCTGTTGCTGCAGGGAGTTTGTAAATCAAGATATATTTGTGTGTGCATCCGAAATACATTTCTGAATCTTGTCCTGTGCATTTCTGAATCTTGTGTGCATTTGTCAATTTTGTTTGCATTTCTGAATTTTGTGTGTATTTCTGAATCTTAATAATGATAAATTATTAGTATTATTTTAGGGGTGCTTAGATGAAATTTAGGGGTGCTTCAGCAACCCTAAAAATGGTCTAAAATCGACCCTGATC
Organism: Micropterus salmoides; assembly: GCF_014851395.1. Lineage (NCBI taxonomy): Eukaryota > Metazoa > Chordata > Actinopteri > Centrarchiformes > Centrarchidae > Micropterus > Micropterus salmoides. The sequence continues at coordinate 27,334,251 of NW_024040817.1, read as the reverse complement.
ACAGGTAAGAAAACACCTAACTGTATCATTATGAAAATAAACAACTAAACCGGCTGTTAGTAGCCTACTCACTATCAAGCTGGCATGTCATTATTGGATAGCTTTAAAAACACTGACTTTGATTCAGTAACAAGCTGGCTAGCTAACTGTTAATAACGGGTAGCTGTGCTAACACATTTTGGAATGGCTGATTTTGTCCCCACCACTTTCTGAAAGCATTTGTTAAAAATGTTCTGAAAAACAGCTTGCACCAAGAAATGTTAACTAACAAATGAAAATGCTTTGAGAGAGTTTGCTTTACACAATAAGAAAACATGCAATGCAATATAGTTTTCCCTTATATAAAAAAGACATTTCCACCATAAATTCGAATAAAATGTCTCCAGAATGCAGGAAGCTACCAGTTTAATGCTCAAAATCCTCTGGGGGAGGACCCCCAGACCCTTGCACATTTATTTCCACATCAAATATTTCATCTAAATACTGCTAAAAATCTGCTTTTCTTGTTGCATCGTCACGTCTCATGACCGAAATGGATCATCACACCTCTAGTCTGAGCCCTTATGTCCCTACCACTTTTCAACACAAAGTGATCCCCTTGATTGACCTGCTCCGCTCTAGTCTAGGTCTAGGCCTACTTATACTCTCCACCAGTTAGTGAACACTTTTGCAAGGCATTGTATGCATGCTACATTCTCATTAGGGGTTGAGCACCACTAAAGGTCTGATCCTAGAATCGACCCTGTGATTCAGACTTGATGTGAGCCGCTGCACTGCGCTCCTCTCCATTTGTCAAACTCAGCTCGTCCTCCTGCGGTGTCGGCAACGCACGTTCACATGTTTTGGGGGCGTGGCTTGGAAGGAGCCCAGGAGGGAGGGGGTGGGAGTTTCTCTGTTGAATACTTTAAAAATCCAACAGTTTCTTGCTAGTTTCTCAAACTTACCTACCCTGCCTTTAACACAAAGTAGTGAGAGAATATCATGACACCTGACGCTCTGTTTGCTGCTGTCTCTGACCCCCTTACTCTGAGACACTTCTCATTTACTGTCTCCAAGATGCTTCATTCCCTCTAAAGCGGCTCTGATCTGCACTTTATCAGAGGTGCTGAAGTGAACATTTGTGGTGATATTTGGGTTGTTGAGGATTATAGAAGATTAATATGAATAAAAATAATTTTGTCATGATTCAAAGTGCTGTAAATGGTTAAACCTTTATTTGTTTTACAAGGATCTGTTGTTGTAAAAACAGCTTTGTTAATAGATTTCTTACCTTTTGGAGCCAAATCTTAAAATTGTCCTATAGTGTGACTGTCTCAGTCATGGATCAATAAATTACAATTTTTATAAAATAAAATGACACGCATAACAACATTGATAAAAAACTCAGACATAATTTTACAAGTGTCTGTTTTAGTAAATGGCAATCATTTATTTCATCCATATATTTCTAAAAGCGTAGGAGCTTAATAAATTTTTTCACTGAAAACCATGTCCTCTGGTGTGACACCATATCTTAATTTTAATCGGGCAATTCAACAGACAACCTTTTAGTTGGAAGAACCCATTTAATATTAATGGTACTGAAGCCCCCTGTGAAGATCATGATGTGCACATGGTAGGTTTTTCTCAGACTTGTTCAAATATTTAGCTGAGTTTCCCTGCCAGTCAGTCAGAACTGAGGGACAAAATGTCTTCCAGTATCTTCAACCAAGTCCAGTTGCCCTTGACTTTAACCTTTGTTGGATATAAAAGTGTTACATTTTGTCCTTTGGTGTGACTGCCCTAATTATATTTTTTTATTAAAACTTTATGTTGAAGTACATAATTATTGAAATGGTCATTAACTGGCACAAAAAGGCTGAAACATCCTTTGGTGTGACAAAAATGTCCTCTGGTGTGACAGTCACAGTCACAAGTCTCTATAAAACGCATTTTCAATTATTAATTAAGATTTGTTGAACTCCTTTGCATTTTTTTTTCACTATTTTTAATGTTTTTAAATGAAAAAATTACAGTAAAAATATTTTCAGCTGTTTTTGCAGAAAATTTCTACTGGTATAAAGTGTTGTGAAATAAGTAACGTGAAATGTGATACTTAAATTTGTATTTTCTGACGGTGCCACAATCCCCCTTCTGATGTTCAAGACGCCATTGTTATACATGTGCAGCTTGTGTAAAACTATGGTAAGGCTTTTGAGAATGTGGAAACAGAGTAACATGTTAATTACACTCCTCAAAGAGCTAAGTTAACTTCTCTCATCAAAGAGCTAACGTTAACTCCTGAGGTGAGGCTAAGGGTTCGCCATGCAGCCTTGTGTTCACGAAGCCACTGCTCTCACATGTGCTGCTTGTGTGTACACTGTGGTGATGCCTGTGAATATTAAACTGTTTATTAGAAACACATTACATTGATAGAAGTGATAATTCCCCACCACCAACCCCATCTCATTGAGCTAGCCGTGTTGAACGCGCCGCTGCGCTCACCGACGCTAAGCTAACGGTTCGCCCTGCGGTCCACGCCACCCTCCCGGTCAGAACCGAGTGAAAGGCTGGGGGAGGGCCGGGCATCCATTTCACTAGCCTGATCGCCGAGTCCCCGCGGCCATAAGGGTCTGCTTCCACAACGTGACAGCCGAGAAACGAGCTGTTTTTACCGTGGAAACTGGGCAATGCAGCAGTCTACTGTAGCACTGCATTCCCAGCGCGCCCACGAGGACTCGCACGGGCACGTTGCTAGCTCACCGGCAGTGAAAGCCTGCTACATAAACCAACACGCTGCCCTGCCAACATCTCTTTCGCCGAGCGGTCACAGCGCATCTAGGCTAGTCCGCTATAGCCGGAGAGAGACGGCCAAGTCAGGTCTCTCTTGGTATAGTGCTTCATGTGCTTTCGTTTCCTCCGCGGGCAGCTCGTAGCGCCTGTTGCCGCAGGCGAGGCTGTCTACCTGCCACTGCTTCACAGGGAAGCTGTGAACTTGAGGCTGACGCCAACACCGGGTGACGTCAACCACAGTCACGCCGGCTGTGGTACATTCAAGGCCGGGTCGGCCCTTTTCAACAAAGACACCACGGCCAGTTCAACCTTTCGAAAACGGCCCTTGAAATAAGTCTAAGCCTTAATTATTTTAAATAAATAAAAGAAGGGTGACAGAGGGACAGAGGCTGATGCACACCACCAGATCTCCTCCCTCCGTTATGTGTCCAGCATGCCTTTATTTGTGTTTCATGTGCTGCTGTGTACACACTGAAAATGCTGTGAATGTTCAACTGATTAATACAGTACATTCATAAAGAGCATTCTCCTCCCCACCGTACCCCCTCCATCTTCAGCTCCACGCGCTTAAATCTCCACAAAGCTGCACCGATGCTAAGCTAATGATCCGACCTACGGCCCACACTGCTCTCCTTGCTAAGCTCCAGAGGGACAGTGGGAGGGCCCGGGTCTTTGCTGCGCTATTCAAACCACTGGGACAGAAACCCATGTCCCACATCATTGTCCTGGTGGCATCCGAGCGAGATGGTAGTAGGACCTGGGTTTCCTCCTTCCTAGCTGGCTGTCCAGCCCGTGCAACGGGTCACCTACAGCCAAATGAAGGACTGTGGTGCATCCAGGGACACTATAGCCCGATCACCCCCACCGCAAAACGTATGGAAAGCTTGGCGGTGGAGGGTGCTGAAAATTCGTTGTTCACGTGTACACATTTTCATGCAGAATGGCGATGCCGCAGCATGCTGACAAGCTGGGTGGACAGCATTCTGAGACGAGGCTACTCTCTTCAGTTCTGCTGCATACCACCAGTTTTCCTGGACATAATGGAAGCCAGTCTATCCTCTCAAGAGGAAGTGGACTTCCTGGCCGCTGAGATCCAGCAACTTCTGCTGAAGCAGGCTGTCTTAGGGCATCTCTGTGCATGACATGCACAGAGATGGTCTTTCACCATGTACTTTTTGGTCCCCAAAAAGACGAGAGGCTTCTGAGCCATTCTGGATCTTGGCCACCTGAACCAGCATAATGGACAAGAGGGCGTTTCCACATGCTGATGATCAGGAAAATGCTGGAGCCAGTGCCGCCCGGCAACTGGTTTACCGCCATCGACCTGAAAGACGCCTATTTCATGTCGAGGTGACACAGTAACAGGGAATTTCTGTGCTTCTCCTCTCAGGGGGAAGCCTACAAATACATTTGGCTCCCCGTCAACTACTCGCTAGCCCCCCACACACTCAGCAGATGCATCACACTGCAATCGTTGTGCGAGAAGGGCATGAGGCTTCCTTTCTACTCACGACCTCATGGTCATGGAGAGATTGAAGCCTTGAGTGATCTCCACACAGCCCAGTTGATTTTGCACCTCAACAGCCTGGGGTTGCGATCAATTGGGAAGAGAGCTCCCCCAGCCGCTGCAGCGAACTGAGTATCTGGGGATTGTGCTCAACTGCAACACTCCAAGAGCGTATCTGTGAACTTGTTGGTCCACAGGCTGCAGCAGGGGACAGCTGCGGCAGCGCTGTCAGTGATGCTGCTGTTGGGCCACAGGGGAGTAGTCCATCAGGTGCTACCTCTGGGCTTGCTGCACATGCGACGGCTACAATGTTGGTTTGCCAGCCTGCATCTGGACCTCAAGAGGCCAAGGTGATGCATGGTGACCCGACTGTGTTGGTGGCACTAATAGCTGCACCTTATGAGCCCCTAGAGCAGTCCAATCTCTTGAACAGCCCTGCGCCTTGCTCTCACCTCTGCTAAGAAGGTGAGTGAGCTGTGTGCCTGTCAGTTCACCCCAGCTGCATGCTGGTTCTTGGTGTCCACAGTGCAGCCAGATTGAGATAACACACCACCTTTGTTCTTAAGAACATAAGGAGCATGTTCAGGTCCAGGACAATAATCTGGATGCTTTCTACCCCCCTACCCCACTTAGGGTGCAGGGAGGGGAGAGTGCATCTATTGTGTCCATGTGTGCTAGGCTAATGACCTATGTAGAGCACACAGCCCCCATTCGATGCACTGGTCAGCTGTTCGTCTGTTTCAGTACAGTCAGTAAAACCCTGTCCAAGAAGAGCCTGGCCAGCTGGCTTTGTGAGTAAATCTCCCAAGGCTGTACATTCCACTCAGAAGTGTGGAAGTGTTTACGACCCTTTTTCAGCGGGGTGTGTGTCGAAGAGATCTGCACAATGGCATCTTGGCCTTTACTGTGCCCGTTTGTGCGTTTCTATCTCTTGGATATGTCGGGCTGCTTCTCTGGATCCAGCTCGCAAGTGCGACCTAGGATCTGAAAAGTGAGGATCTAGTGACTACTGGGTGTAGAGGGGGAACATACACTGGCAGTGCCTGACGTTCCAGTGAGAAGTCAGAGCAGTCCAGGTGTTAATGGTCAGGCCAAGCCCCTATTGGTCCAGCGACCTTCTCAGGGGTGTCCACCCATTCTGTCATTATGTGATGTGGTGTTCAGGGCTGTGGCCGGCCTGTGGCCGACCGGGTTGGTGTGGTGGACTTTGGCTTGTTGCGGCTAGGGCGGACAGTCATCGGGCTCCACCCACTGTACCCATAGAGTCCAGTAGAGGGAGGAGCCTGTGTGAGATAGAATGAAAGGTTACAATATGCTCTGACGCGGTCTGCTGAAGAGGCGGTCGGATGCTGAGGCAGTAGGGACACTGCTGTTTATACATCATGCACGTATCTGTAGCGATGTCCTATTGGTCAGCTACGTGCATGATAAAATTTCAGTGGGCAAGTGCGTACGTGTGATTGGAGGAGGTAGTACCCACAGAGTCCAGTAGAGGGCTCCGCCTGTGTGAGATAGAACTAGGGTTACCATAGTAACCTTTCATTCCTAGATATTTATACTGTTCTACAAATTCAATACCGGTTCCTTTAATGAGGTTCTGAGACGGTGATTTGGATGATTTTCCTAATTGGAGGAAGGCCTCAGCACACCATTTAACAAACTCATCTACCACCGGCCCATGCTCAGATTCAGTCTTATTAAGTAGGCTGATAACTGAATCATCAGCAAATTTCAGGATGTGCCTGTCCTCATGCTGGCTTCTACAGTCATTGGTGTAAAGAATATACAGCAGAGGGGACAGGACAGAGCACAGAGGAGAGCCAGGAGGAGGAGCGCTGATCTGACAGAAAGCCTCTGAGACTTACACGTTAAAAAATCTACAATCCAGCCCACAAAGTTAACATCGAGATTCAAATAAATAAGCTATTCCTGGCTAAAACATGTGGCTGGATAGTATTGAATGCAGATGACAGGACTTTCTAGATGACTGGACAGGAAGTTGAGTAATGTGATTTGGGCATCTTCTACTCTCATATGCAAACTGCATGGGGTCCAGAGTCTCCTCCACCATTTCCAACAGTTCCCCTTTAACCAACCTTTCAAATGACTTCATGACCAGTGATGTCAATGCCAATGGTCTTAAGTCATTAAGCTGTTTTGGGTTTCCACATTTTGCCACTGGAACAACAACGGACTCCTTCCACACCTTTGGAACCCTTCACTGCTCGAAAGACATCTTAAAAATAAAACAGAACACCTCACAAAGCTGCTCTGAACAGCTCTCCCTGTAATACTATCCGGCCCTGGGCTCCTATTTTTCTGAAAAACTGCCATAACATCCTGAGGATTAAACATCATATTTGTGGTTTGATTTAAGTGCTTCTTTGTCTTTGTTACCATCATAACCTGCAATGTTAAATTACTTGTTTTCCGGTTTTTGCCGGCATGTCATTTTTCTCATTCCATCCCAAGCTGCCACCAAGTTATTGCTGCTTAAATTCTCCTCTAACTTGTTTTTATATTGTAACTCGGCCCCTCTTCTTTCTGCCTCCTCACCTTTAAGGAAGGTTTTTTTCACATTTTTCAGGGATTTAGTAACCCATGGGTGAAATTGATGAAATCATATTGAATGTAGTATATTATTGTTATACTAACATTATACTATTAACTAAACATTATACTCTTTATTTAATACACTCGTGTACAGTTCCCCCCTTTTTTCTTCCTCTGATGAAGAGCAGTGCAAATCTTCTCATAGAGTAGGCTACAAGTCAAATTATTTATTTATATAGGCCTAATTGTTTTTTAAAAATGGGTTTATGCCCATAAAGCATAGGCCTATACTGACATTGGGCTGGCCCAATCACATCTCTTACTAGGCGGTAAGAAAATGTCTCCAGAATTCAGGAAATTAAAAAAATCTTCTGGGGTAGGACCCCCAGACAATATTTCATCAAGAAATATTTTTTACTTGAATTCAAATTAATTAAGCTAATTTATCATTGAGGTGAAAAGGTGCCATATGCACATCTAAAAAGACTTTAGGCTACTTCAGGCATGGCAGCAGATATGTAGACTCAGCTGGGATTAAATTAAATGAGAAAGTTGATCTACAGGAGAAACATATCTGACAGCTATACAGAATGCCTGACAGCCTTACTGCATTATATTACACTATATTTTTTTCAGAAATTCACCAGAATGCAGGAAATAAGTGTTTAAAGCCCAGATTTTTCAGGGGGAAGACCCCCATACCCCCCTAGTTAATATTATCAGTGTTAATTATTATCAGTAATAATGTAGGCTATATATATCATTTACTGTTGCTTTATAGATGTACTTTGGGTACGCAGCAATGGGGGGTGGGGGGTGAAAACATGAAAGATTTCTGGGCTGGACAAAGCCCCCAATGTTTCAAGTGCCTGGAAACGCCCCTGGGCATATGTACGGGGGAGTCGTGGTGTGAGCCGCTTTTACAACTACAACATATAATCTTTACATGTCACACAATTTTTGAAACATCTCACTCAAAGAGCAAATCCTCATCTCAAATCTCCAAAACCATAAGCTATTTCTCAGCCTTTAAGTTAGTTTTCAGTTGCATAAAACACTTTTTTCAAAACACTACACACAATTCTCTACCTAACACAAAAATCTTACAGGAAGTGACCTGCTTTTCTTTTCCAAACACAACCAATCAATATGCTACACTTCACCAGGTCACACACCCACTCCTCACATGTGCAAACACTAACTGCTTAACTGATCACTAACCAATCACTGCTTTAGTGTTCAGTAGAACTGTACATAGGTCAAAGGTCAGATTACCTGTTTTGAACAATGGCTGCCAACAATGGACAGAGAGCAAGGGGAGTAGGAGGGAGACAACGAGGACTAGTTCAAGGAGGAAGAGTTGGAAAAAGAGGAAGAGGACGATGACAAGAACGTCTTGGGAGAGGACTAGTTGGAAGAGGACGAGAGCAAAGAAGAGAAGGAAGGCGAGCCATCACTGATCATGAGAGAAGCTCGACTGAGAGTCCAGCCCAACTTGAGTCGGTTTACAGTGGCGTCCATAACTGCAGGCATGCAACAATCTATTGGTTATTTCCGCAGTACAGTATTGTAAAATAAGTACTATTGTTTGGCAATAAAAGTAAAAATTATACTTTAGGTTCAGATATGTTTATGGTTTTTGTTTCTTGTATGCTACTGTACAACACTGTGCTACTGTAACAACTGTAATGTTTTGCCAAATAAATATTTGCTATTGTACTTTTCAGCACCTCTTAGCAGATTAGTTTCACTCTACAACATTGTATGTTAATGTATGGAAATACACAAAAACCTATGAAAGACAAGACAAGTTTTAGATTTAGAACAACAGTGTGTAAATAAATCCAATAATTTGCTATAATGGAAAAAGCCATTTGATGCAAATGCTTCATTTTGGGATGTGTTTATGGCATTTTGAATGCAGTGTTTCATTTTGAAGGACATATGAGGCATTTTGCATTGTGTGAGCTGTGAGAGTTCTAAACTTTCCTCAATCACGGTGAAGCATCAGTTTTTATTTTGCAAATTAACGCAGTATTAATGAATGATGCTGCCAAGGAAAAACTATAAACCACCTTGCTGAGGTGGAGGAAATTAAGAAATCTCTTGATTTTTTGTCAGCGGAGATTACAAAAGTCGCAGCCTAAAATAAGATCATGGAGCTGATGGGAGAAATCCAAGCGCTTAAAACGCAGAACAAGGAAAAGGATAAAATCATAACTTTCCTGGAGAATCGAGTGGCCGAACTTGAGCAATTTACCCGGAGTAACGACCTCATTATCAGCGGCCTGAGGACCAAACACCGGAGTTACGCCAGAGCGGCCATGGCATCGGAGGATGCGGGGCCGACGCCTCGGAGGACGACCGTAAGTCGATGGAGCAACAGGTGCTTTGTTTCTTGGACAGCAAGGGTATTTCTATTAACAGCGGAGACATCGAAGCATGCTATACCCTGCCCAATAAATCCAAAACGGCTGCACCTGCAATAATAATGCGGTTTACCAACAGGAAGAAAAAACACGCACTCCTTAAACAAGGAAGGAAGCTGAAAGGGACAGACATCAACGAACACCTCACTATTGCAAGAAGAGCACGAATGCTACAAGATCATGTCAGTAACATGTCATTATGAAGTGTGTCACAGTAGAAATTGAGAGAGAAAAAGAAAGAAATATTCCACACTAATTGACAATATATTAACAAACGTTACTGACAGACCGGTTACAAGTGACCTAATAATAACTGACATAAGCGACCACTCGCCAGTCTTTGCAATTATACAAAAAAAAGTTTATGTGAGTGACGTTAATAGGGCCTATTAAACATTTCTGAGAATCATATCAGGATTATATGACAACCATTGTCCTCTAGTAAAGAATATAGTCAAGCTAAAATACCAAAAGGAATCAAAACTGAATGCAAGAAGAAGAATTTACTAGAATTCTTAAAGAGAAGAACAACAGAAGCAGAACAAAATATAAGTTATATAAAAATAAATTAACAAAAATCATTAGATGCAGTAAAGTTGATTATTAGAACAGTTTACTGGAAGACAACAAAAATAATATTTAAAAAATATGGGACGTCTAAAATGCTATCATTAAAAAAAATGGAAAAAAAGAATATCCAAGTTACTTGCTAGCATCAAATGATACAGAAATCACTGACAGGGCTTCAGATGCTGGGGAATTCAATAAATACTTCAATGCTGGTCCGGGACTGGCAAGGGATATTCCAAAGACGGGTAGTAGTGATGGAGTAGAAAGTAAGTTATTTGTTGAAGAAACAATATTTATTAAAGTATATTATTATATATAATATTTATAAGAGGGACTGATGAAAAAGAACTTATCGATATTGTAAAAAAAAATTAAGAGTAAGAAGTCCACCGACTGCCATGATATTTATGTGTCAGTCCCTACAAACCGATAAATTGGGGATTTTATAGGGGCGGTGCGGTGGTGCAGGTTACTGCTGTCGCCTCACAGCAAGAAGGTTGTGGGTTCAAACCCCAATTGCCCTGGCTTCTCTGTGTGGAGTTTGCCCCATTTTTAGACTCTGATGGAGCTCAGGATTGATCAGGAGGGCGGCTGCTTTACTCCAAACAGTTTTACTGTGTGAACCTGGACTGTGTGTGAGACCTTTTGGATGTGTAGAAGAACACAGAACATGAATTAACATTAGATCCTGACCGATCCTGTCGGGGTGTCGGGAGATTTTTAATTATTTCTTTATGTTGCTGTGGCTCGTGCAGAAATGCGCAAGGCGTTTCTGGAGAGGCACTTCATCCAGCGACTATTCAGTGTTCATTTTTCCAATCCTGCAGCCCATCCACAGAGATCTATGCTCTAAGACAGAAGCCAAGGAGGCAGTTCACTGAGGAGTGATGGTTAAAATCTGTAATTGTAAATGTCACTCTGATTGGCATTATCAACCGGTTTTGACGCTATTATGCAGCTGCCCGTTATTGTGCATATTGTGGTTAGGCCTACTGGCAGCAGATGCATTTTAATACCACAGGGCACATAAGTCTGGCTAAACAAGCAGCTAAACAAATTATCATCTTGTAGTTATTGGTATTTTCCATAATTATGGTCGTGATCTGACTTTATGCTGCACACAACATGAGTCTGCGAATAGCGAAAGTGAAAGGAGTTGGTTGGCTGAGCAGGTTGAGGTGTGCAGCCTGTCACCTGCAGCTCTTTATCTAAAAGCTCACTGTGTCTGCTGCTCCTGACTGTTGCATTACTCACTGCAATATTTCAAACGGGTCCGCTGTCAGAAAACTGTTGAAAATGACAGCTGTCTTGTTGTGTAGCTGCATTTTTGAAGCAGGGCTTCAGCATTACAGTAAGAAGTGTTGGTGTGCTTTTAGCATGACTCAGCATATTTGCAGAACTGTTTTGGCACAGACACAGAAAAACTGGAACACAGAGTTTCAGATGTCAGTAAATTACATCCCTGTATTGATGAAAATTCCCCTTCACTTAGTCACTTGATCCACTTAACATAAAAACTATTCAGAAGGTAAAAGAAGATTTGACTTTTGTGGTGTGTCTCAAGCGCAGCAAATTGAATGTTGCCCAACTTGAATAAATTGTCTTGTAATTTATCATTTCCGAACACATGTAGCAGTCAAAAAAGGGGGCTGCCTGCCAGTATGTTTCATTCAGGATACAGCTATCCAGCACATTTTCTGTAGCGAACCTGACAGTATAATGTATGGTCTCTTTCAGTGGTGGACAGTAACTAAGTACATTTACCCAAGTACTGTACTTAAGTACAAATTTGAGGTACCTGTACTTTGCATATTTTTATTTTCTTGACACTTTCTACTCCACTACATCTCAAAGGGAAATATTGTACTTTTTAGTTCACTACATTTATCTGACAGCTTTAGTAGTTACTTTATAAATAAAGCTTTTTACACACAAACATTTGAAGAGTTATATAAAATATGATGTTTTGTTATAAATTAAACTACTGCAACAGTTTATTCAAGTACAGCTAAAACGATTAGTCGGTTGGCAGAAAATTAATTGGCAACTGTGTGAACTCATGATCATTTAGGTCATTTTTCATGTAAAACATTTCATGGTTCAAACTTCACAAGTGTGAAGATTTGCTGATTTTCCTTTTAATGATTTGAATAATTAGAATGTAGTGTTAATAATGTTGACGTTTGTACTTTTGGTTGGATAAAACAAGATTTGTGAAGGTGTCGCTTTGAGCTCTGGGTAGCTGTGATGGCATTTCTCACAGTTTTCACCATCAATCAGTCGATTAATGGAGAAAATAATCAGCAGATGAATTCATAATGATATAATTTGATTAGTTGCAGCCCGATACAAAATAGTTCTAAATGAGCTCCACCTGAACCACCTTCATCAGAAAAATCCTGCTTTACATGAATGCATGAGGAATAATAATCTACACAACAGTCACTGGGGACATTTTCTTTTAATACTTTAAATCATTTTCCTGATTACACTTGCACAATTTAACTTCAGGAACATTTTCAATGCAATGTGCTTTTACTTGTAACAGACTATGTCTACAGTGTGGTATTAAAACTTTTACTTAAGTAAAGGATTTGAACACTTCCTCCACCTCTGGTAACTTTTCTTTCCATATTAAGTCTTTAAAGCTGCATTAATTGTGGCGGAATAAGCTGTGGAGGACACAATCACAGAAAACAAACCAAGATTGTTATGACATTCACATCAGCTTCAGCTGCACTTGGTGTTTAGTACTGATGTATGATGAAATGTTAGGATGGAGCCCTGTGGCCAAGTACTACCCCCACATAGCTGCAAGCATGGCTGTAGACTCTATCTAAACCACAGGCTTCAGTTTGGCAGCTTCAACTGATTTCTGTTTTTCTTTTCACAACTTGTACAGATAGTGCTTATTTTGCCAACGAATATTTGCGAGTTAGTGAGAAAGAAGCAGACAGTTTTGCAGTTGCATTGTGCATTTGAATGTTGTCTTCAGGCTGTCAAACTGGCTCAGGCTGACGTGAAAAAAATAAAGACAGAAGCTAAAGAATACTGATCAGAGTAAAAGTGGACCACCATATCACCTGAATATTGAGAAAGAGGACATATCAACACTGTTAATGTACAGCTGGGTAGGTCTCTATTCACTATTATAATCATTAAAAAGCAGAACAGTAGGGCTTTATAACGTTACATTCAGTAGTATGTTAGTAGTAGTGATTGTAATTATTAGTGTTTGACCATATCTTGGCAAAATACTGCAAAAGAAAGCTAGAAAACGACCCGTTTTGCATTAGAGTCAATGGAGCGCAGCCATGAAAGTGTCGGACCTCAGTTATAGCGAGCCCTATCCTGCGCTGTGATTGGCCAGCTGTGTCCAGGAGGAGAGCTTTTGCTCAGTCTCGGTCTACCTTTTCTATGGGGCACATTTAGAACAGACATCAGGATAATCTTTTCACATCAGACTGTAATGCCGCACTCAGTCAACTCTAAAGAGAAGGGAGGCAAGTGATCAACCTGAGGGCAAGAGACGTACAGTATGTACATCTGAGAGACACACGTGGTTGAGCTAGATGCCGGTACAGCAGGGTTACCCTGTCTGGTCACTGCTTTCAGCATGCCTCTCCTTCTCCCTGTCTCTCTGTACTGCCTGTTTTGTGACCAGATACCATTATTTTACCAGAAGAACAGTCACTGAGCTGGATGATCATTTTAATTTGATACATTGAATATTCTGTTTGTATCACTGGTTTGTGGATAAAGAACAGTGTACATGCAGCCCTGTCTGACAGGTGTCTGAGACTGTTATTATCCCTCTCTTCAATGCTCCCAGACTCCTTTAGACAAATTTTACCATGCAGAACACAGGAGTTGCTGGTCTACAGCTGCCTCAATTAGTTAGTTTGTTTATGTTATTGTGTGACCAACTGAGACAGGTGTGGGTTCCAGATGTGTCTATTTGTGAATGTTGGTAGGGCTTGTGAGCATGTCTGTATGTACATTAGTTAGAAAAAGGAAAAGCACACAGAGGAAGGTATACAAGATCCTACACCGCACACAAACCGTGGAATTTACAATCACTTAGCAGGTTTTGGATTCCACTCCTGATAGTTTCGCTATTGTCTCAAGAGTTAACACAAGCAAAACACAGATCTTAATTACATGGTAAAACATCAAAAGTGGTTTCAACTTTGAGGTGTGAATTAACAGACAGAGAGATTTTGGTGCTGCTTTCTTCGTTACATGCCATTTGTTATTTAGAGGCCACTTTATGAAGGCTTTGCCATAGGATGAGGTTCCAACGTTTTTTAATGATCTACTTTACCTGTAAGTGTGACACGTTTGTTCAAAAGCCATAACGGCATATCTGGTTTCCCTCAGGCTCAGTTACTAATTGGGATTCAAATATTTCACCTATAAACTCAGTGTCATGCAGTCTTGATTGTTGTTCCATGAGTAAGTGCTGCAAAATGAGTTCCAATTAAGAGGTAATTGCAGTGCTGTTGAGCAGTAACAAGTTGCTAATGAAAATCCTGGGCTTATGATGGAACTGGGAGATTGCTTTTAAAATTAGGCTGCTTCACCAGTTTTGCTCTCTGTGGATGAAGGAATTAGACAGCATGGGTCTGGGAAGTCCTGGCTAATTACTCTCAAATCCCAGTGAAGTCCATTTGTGGCAATTATTGCCCTGTGATTGCCTTTGTACCATCTCATCTCACAAAGCTGCTCACAATTTCTATTTGAATTTCTCACAAACTGTGTTGTTTTGGCACCTTTTCACGTATTGGCACCTTGCCACATATTGTTATTTTTAGTAATTTGAGCCCAAGATAATTGACTGATAATATTTAAAGGTACAGTATGTAAGAATCTACTACTCTCCACCTGTTGTTCACACTCCAAAAATATAAGGACAGTATTTCACACATCAGGTCAAAATTATGACAGTTTAGGCTGCATTTTAGATAATATTTAACCAAATACATGTTGTGAGATGTGCAACATTCTTTTCTTATCTCTGATAAAAGCCTGATTAATTTAATGGGGCGTGATTTACTGTGTAAAATGCATGCTACTCAGAGAGGAATCTGTATTTATTAAGTGCCTGTACCTGTGCTTTATGGACGGTAGCTGCACGAGGACACACACCCTTCCACGCCGTCATGCCAATCTAGTCCGCAGTCGGGGTCTGAACCTGCACCTGTGGCGCTTCCATGTCTGCTCCCCACGGGGTTTTAGTAAATTGACATCCGTTAGAGGTGTCTCTTGTCACAACAGGCAACCCCTCGCTGGTGACAAAGGGGGCCTTCTGCCTCCCCCTATTGGTAGAAGTGGTTCTGACCAGCTTGTGGTTTGGAGTGGTCCTTATTAAATGTGGAGCATTCTTAAATGGTTGCTCAGTATTTTGCTGTACAGGATGCTGTGCGTTTTGTTGTGGTTATTTTAGTGTGTGCAAAGTTCCCTTGCAGTGCTGTGTTATAGGGTGGAAGGACAGCCCCGGTGACCATTAGGGGTTGACCTTTGTGAGGGCTCTCTGCCTTCCTTGCTACATTTCACTGGGGGGTAGCTTCTGTGTAGTGAAGCTTCATTTAATGTAAAGTAGCTAGTAGCTAGGCTCACTACATTTTCCAAGTAGCTTGCCCAACACTGTTAATAAATTTGTTCAGTTGTGTGACAAGAACTATCTCACCGTTAACACTAAAAAACTGAGGAGATGGTGTTTGACCCTCGGTCAGTGGGGGATGATACCCCACTGACCATTCACAGGTCACTTCTTATAAGTATCTGTGTATCCACCTGGATAAACTCTTAAGCTGGAGTGATCATGTTGACTATGTATGTTCCTGTCACAAACCCCCGGTCGTGACCCTGACCTTCCTGTTGGGATGTGTGTGTGTGATAGTAGTTTTGAGTTCTTTTCCCCTTGGGATGTTTACGGTGTGCTTGGTGTGTTTTGGTTTTTGTCTGTCTCTCTGTGATCTGCTTCCTCCCTCATGCTCTGGGGCTGCTGGTGGGCGTGGTTGCCTGAGCTCCTGTTGACGCACCTGAGACTCATCCATTTAATCAGCACACCAGTGCCTCAGCCTACAATCAACCCACCTTAAAAGACCAGCCCAACCTTCCAGTCCCCGCTGGATTGTTGTCCCACACAGTACGAACACGCCAGCCTGTTGCCCAGTCTGAACAATCAGCATCTTGTCTGAACCCTTGAATTCGTATTAATGTGTTTTTCTGTCTTGACCACAGCATACCTGCTCATGCATGACTCGGATTCCCTCCTGCGCCACGAAAATCCCTGAGCTCTGGAACCAGGACCACATGCCCCTTGGAACAACCACCCATCCTCAAGCCACACCTGTCTCTCCCTTGTGTTCAATAAATCGTTACACTGCTCATACTCTGGTCTGCGTCTGAGTTTCTGGCCCCACTCCTGACAGTTCCCATTTATAGCAAAGGCTGAATTTTATTTTTACGCAGACTGAGGGTGTTACATAAGTTTTTATTTTATCAGGCAGTGATGGAGAGTGTCATCAGGTATGGGATGGCGGCGTGGTTCAGCAATCTCTCCACACAGTCCGAATCACAGTTGCAGCGCCTGGTACAGACTGCTATGAAGGTGATGGGGAGGACTGAAAAGCTCTCCCTTCAGTCCATCTATGAGCAGTCTGTACTCAGGCAGGCGTGAAGAGTACTGCTGGACCCGTCCCACATTCTTCAAATGGAATACGAGCTCTTGCCTTCTGGCAGAAGGTACAGAATCACAAAAACCAAATTGAACTGTTTTAAATACTTTTTCGTACCGACCTCCATCAAAATTTTAAATCAAAATTTTTAAAAGATCCTTAGTCTATCTCACAAAAGCAAATCTTTATGTCCTTGAACATGTCATTGTTTATGAACAAGATAGTCAAAATGGCATGTTATCAATATAACAGTGTAAGGGTTTTCTGATGTAAACTATAGCTAACGTTTTGATGACAATGGCACTTTTTTTTCAATATGTCATATCCATTTCAGTATAAAGTTAGACATTGCAAGAGATTGGACAGGATTCACAGTTACGTTTTCACTGTTCGTACTATAATTTGTTGACAGACCACGTGACTGTGATGCAGAAAAGAAAAATAAAGGACTGTTTTCTAGCACTGCATTGCACAACATAAGGAATTACAAAATTAGAAATGTATGCATCTGAAACACTCCTTAGGCTGATGTTCCTGTCTGTCAGGTCACAGATTCTTATCCACATCACAACAGATATCGTCATCACTTACAGTAAGGAAACATTTACAAAACAATGTCTAATAGATGTGTAGAAAGTATGATTGACAGAGTATCTCTCTCTTTCTCTCTCTCTTTCATATATATATAAAATCTTAATCTTATTTAATTCAATTTTAGCGTGTGTTCTTAATGAAACATAGCTTTTCCCAATGCCTGGTTTAAGCCTTCACCACACACACACAAAGAGAGCAAGTTTTAATAAAAGTATTTTTACAGGTCTCTTTGTATTTCATTATAGATCATTAGTTTGTGTGACTGCATTGTATAACTTTTGTTGTATTTAGGTGTAATTTTGGTATAATTATCGTAAATAAGCTCTATTCAAAGAAACCTCACTAATTTCTAAACCCTGGTGACGTAGGTCACTTCCAATCAGTCACATCACTGAGATAAGTGATGGTACGCATCATTTTGCCAGTGGGTAAAAAAATTATTGTTGTGTTTTTTTGTCATTAAATGGACCAAGTAAACATAATTTAAAGAAATTTCAACAAACAAAATATTTTGGGGGTAGACTTTGGGGTACATCCCCTTAAGGCAACACTGTACCATAATGGTAAAGAATGGAAAAAGAGAGTTATTATTTAAAGTCTGACTAAAATGTCTTAAAATAGTCACTGAAAATGTTCAATGCTTTACCAGTTTAAAGTACAATCATTTTAAATTTGAAAATATAAAAAATAAACTCTTCACATAGGTTTGTTTGTCTAAATGTTACCTTCAGGCAACATACCATTGTGGAACCGCCTATAGGAATGAATGTAAAAAGGAGACTACACATATTTCAACAAAGTTTACATTAAAAATCTTTTATTTATTATTATTTTTTTTTTTTTTACATTAAAAATCTTTAAATGCAAACATCAAAAACTTGCTGAAGACAGAGCTACCTTCCATCAATTCCTCATTTGTGTTACATTTAAATGTGTCTTCAGTTCTCTGGTGCCATTTAAGATATGTACTTGCATCCGTCTTTGGCTCAATACTTATGGAAGTTGACAAAGCATAGAAAGTCAACAAAATGCATCACATTATCAATAAGTGAATACAAGTTATTAAATAGGTTTCCTCCCTATCTTATACTCATACCTGTCACTGCACTTTTATCCTAACTGCTCTTCATTCTTTTCCTCATCTGCGTTCTTAGACTCATCCTCACAATCACTCTTACTTTTCTTGCAGGATTTCCAGCAACTCATTGTTTTCCTCATTACTAAATCCTTATTCATCCTCACTACCATCAGCTGGAAGTGCCCTTTTCTTAGATGAACCATAGAAAACCTTTATGTTCATCCTCTTAATGGAAGAACAATGTGTTTAACCCTATATAAGCATGTTCTCTGCAGGGAAGATAACAAAGCATAAGGTTCAAATGTCCAGTGTAATACATTTAATATTACAGTGTTATTACAACCAACACTGCCCACATCAGTGGAGTGATGACGTCCTGACTTCCAGTTATTACAGTAAGAAGTATAAGAGTACCCTCTATGTTTAAACATGTGTAATGGCAGCTTGATAGGTAAGCTAATTTTAAACTCTTTCATCTGTTACACAGAAATGTGTGGTATTCTCATTCATACGAATTAAAAAAATTCAATGTGTCCTTTTTTCTCTCCTTTACTTGCTTTTTTATCCTCTTTGTCCCAGAAGGACACACATTTCAAATCGTTGCCGTTTAAACTTTTTATAAAGACAAGAAAGATTGTAATAAAGGACCTCTGAACAGAGAACAGAGTTTGGATTTTTATTGTTAATTTAATTAGTGTGTTGCACAATTGGAACCCTGTATATGTCTGATCACAGTTTTGATATTTTTTCTGTCTGAATTGCAGTACAGTTTCCAACTTTTTTTTGTTTGCTTTAGACAAAACCTTTTGCCGAATAATAACTACAATAACTTTATTTATATAGCGCATTTCAAAACAAAGTTACAAAGTACTTTGCAGTGAGAACATAACACATCCAAGTTTTTCTTATAAATTTACCACTTCAATTTTGATTTTTTTCCTCAGCATTTTCCCCCCACCTCCTCTTTTTTCTAACCTATAATGACCCTAATGCGCCATCGTATTTAAATACATTTAATGAGGTAACATTTCAGCACAGTCATTAACACGTTTAAATAATCCATCACAATCTTTCAGCAGACAAAATAGTTATGTAAAAAATGTCATCACATAACAGTTTTCAAGAAAAAAAACTATAGTCTACACATTGTAACACGCTGTCATTTTCAAATTTTAGAACTTAAATAGCTGGCAAAACATTCATTCAAGATACTACTCTCATTGTCCTTGTGTTTCCATTCTATACAATATTTTCTCCTTCTGCTTTCAGCTTAGAACAGCTGTTACCCTACATTTCTGTTGATGTGAGCAATTTTCACTTTATAGATAATCTCACTGAATCAGTTTGAATAGTTTAAAAACACTCAACAGTATCATTCACATTCATTAAACATTTTTTTCCCTGTGCAGCTAGGCAGTTAGTCTTTTCATCCTTGTTTTGCATGGCAAATGATTTGCTATCAAGTTTATGAATAGTTTAAATGCTAAGAGAAAGATCTCCGCCCTGTAAAAAACTTGATCTTTTGTTGCTCAGCTAGCTCCTCGATAATTCCATACTCATGACTTCCAGGATGTATTCCGGTTTTAAACTTTGTGTCTTTGAGTTTTTCCCAGTAATGATTCCAGTTTCCATATTTGTCTGCTCCATAACCGAACACATGTACCTGTTGGATAAGAAAAATAACAACAAAAACATCTATTAACTTAAACAGAATTACATAATGTATGTACATAATGAAACACTGCCTTTGCAACAAGTGCCACAACTTTCAAGATGTTAATTTTGTAATCACACTACATAAGCAGTACTGGCAGCTGGACTACTGAGTGGGCCACAGCATTCAAACTGAACTGTCTATCAAGCCAGTCGGGCCACGAGTCTGGGTTAGCCAATGCAGGTCTGGTTAAACATTCTTGTCTGTCTTGGACTATGGTGATATTTTATACATGTATTCAACCTCCCAGTGTCTTCATGCTTTGGACACTGTGTTTCATGGAGCCTTGAGATTCATCACAAACTTAAAATCTCTCAATCATCACAGTTTGCTGTATTCTCGGGTCGGGTGGTTCTCCCTCTCCATTCGGCGTTGGATGCACTGGCATCTTTTTATTTATAAGGCAGTGTTAGGACTTCATCCTCCCGAGGCCTGCAGGAACATATCACCTGCACTCACAGGATCTGTTTTTATTGACTGTCCCTAAAGCCCGCACTGACTTTGGCAAAAGGCTTTTAATTTTGCAGCACCTTCTGCATGGAATCAGCTTCAGAATGAACAATGTACAGTTGAAGGAGTTGGTCTCATTTTATCCTTTTAAAGGCTTTTTAAAGGATCTTGCAGAAAGGCAGTCTGTCTGTCACTGTTTTTAAATTGATTTAGGACCCAGGTTTTTTATGATGACATTGTTTGAATATGATGAGTGAAATTATGTCTATGTATTTACCTGTAAGTGTCTCTGTATGTATTTGTAACTGCGCTGCTGCCACTTGCCAGGACACTCTTGTAAAAGAGATTTTTAATCTCAAGGAGTTTTTTATCCTGGTTAAATAAAGGTTTGAATGAATGAATTTAACTCTAATGCTGGGCCTCCATAGGAATGTTCACCCAAATGTTGGCCAATATCACCATGTCTATTACAGTTTTTCACAATTGCTGAGACACATTTCTTGAAACCTTCATCCATTTTCTCATAAACTTAAACACAAAACCTAATCTTTACACTACATTCAGAAAACGCCTGAATCAAAAATCAAAATCAAGTAATGCTTTCAAAGCATAAACACAGCCAGTCAATAGGTAAAACACTACAGAGCATTCTTTAGACGCTACATCAAAACTTAACACAGCGTCCAGGGCATGTAGTTACAGAAAAACTGTTCTTGCGTAGAGGAAACACATTTTCCAATTCAAAAAGTATAATAATCACAACTTAGTACAATAAATATATAGTATACAGTAAATACTGCAAGTACAGTATTGAATATCTGTATATTCAAACACAGTAAGCCCAAAGAACAAAGAAACCTATTAATGAAAAGCACGTTACCCTCAAAAATGTTGCAAACTGCAAAATTAAAGTCCATATAGTAAGAGGCTTCATCCACATCACATACAAGCAAAGAAAACCCTGGGAAGTGCTGGATGCAGCCTTACTGTACTCACTCTACCCTCTACTGGACTCTATGGGTACTACCTCCTCCAATCACACGCATGCACTTGCCCACTGATATTTTATCGTGCACGTAGCCGACCAATAGGACGTCGCTACTGATATGTGTGTGACGTATAACAGTGTCACCGTGAGCGCGTCGTCAGTGGAGCAGTCAATATCAACAGCTGCAGTGAAGCCGAGTCAGGACAGGGCATCCTCCTCTCCACTGCAGCAAGCTGCTGCTGGGAGAATGAGCCGCTGTCCACTGTAATAAAGTGATACGGGCCGCACCGCTGGAAGAGACATGTTGTCTGGTTGCGTCTCTCCGGCTATATTTGACCTAGATTGGCGTTAGCTCGACTCGTGCTGTCGCAGATAGTCAGCTGAACGCTGCGCTGGTTCTGTTGAGCATATGTTGACAATGTGGTTGTGTGTTTTAGGAACACACACACTGTCAGTGAGCTAGCAGTGTTCCCGTGGACATCAGCCTTTGTCCCCCTTTAAAAAAAAAAAATAATAATAATAATAAGGCTTAGACTTTTTCCAAGGGCTGCAATCGAAAAGGCTGCGGTGTCCTTGAACGCACCATGGACCGTTTTTCGACAGGTTGAACCAGCCATACCGGCCGGAGTTGGAAAAAGGCTGACCTGGCCTTGAACTCACCACATCCTCGTGGAGGAAGTTAAACCAACCGAAGCAGCAAGCGATCTCTTTCGTCCCGCTATACCGAGAGAGACCTGACTTTGGCTGTCTCTCAACCGGCTATAGCGGACTATCCTAGCTGCGCTGTGACCGCTCAGCGAAAGACATGTTGGCAGGGCAGCGTGTCTGTTTATGTAACACGCTTTCGCAGCCGGTAAGCTAGCAAAGCGTCCATGCGAGTCCTCGTGGGCGCGCTGGGAATGCACAGTTACAGTACACTGCTGCATTGCCCAGTTTCCACGGTAAGAACAGCTCGTTTTTCGGCTGTCACGTCGTGGAAGCGGACCATTATGGCCACGTGGACTCTGCGGTCAGGCTAGCAAAGTGGACGCTGGGCCTCACCCACCCTCTCACTCGGTTCTGACCAGGGGAGGCCGTGGGGCGAACCGTTAGCTTAGCGTCGGTGAGCGTTCAACACGGCTAGCTCAATGGGATGGGGTTGGTGGTGGGGAATATAATGTGTTGCTAATAAACAGTTTAACATTCACAAGCATCACCACAGTGTACACACAAGCAGCACATGTTAGAACAGTGGCTTCCTGAACACAAGGCCGACGCGCTCACGGTGACACTGTCCCTTACTTATAGGTTGGTCAAAGGGTGACATTGCCACTATGCTGGCCAGGGACTGGACCACATATTAGTTTGATCACATCATTAGAAACAAGTGTGCAGAATTGTGAGTTGTGTGTAAAAGATGACAGCTGTGTTGTAATTGTGTTTAACTTTTGCTGCATGTATTTACCATTTTGCAAAAAGTGTCTTAACTACCTGAACTTGTTTAAGGTTTTGCCAAGAGAGTGGCTGATTCGACAAATGGATTTAGGCCACTGAGCACTGTGTTCAGAGAATGGGGTTTAGCGTGTTAGCAATTGTGAAAAACTGTAATAACAATGAGTAACATCTGATTGTTAACACTTCTCAGAAGAAAGCTACATAAATACAAACTTTGATAACTTGACTTTTTTCATCATGTCATTTGCATCCACTTGTTAATCATTAGTGTGTTACAGCAACACTAGTGACATTCACAAGGAAATAACAATTTCATAATTGACTCACCTCGTCACAAATATGGAGGGCAAGAATCAAAGCCATAAAGCCAGTGGATGGATAACGGCCCTTCTTTTGCAGCCACATGTCATGAACATACCTCATGAAAGCTGGATTGATCACCATCACCTGTTATGAATCAGAATTAGCCTTTACACTTATTTCTAGGAGCCGCTGCCTTTGTAGCCAATACAATGTGTTGTTGAATGCTTTCAAAATAATACTCACCAAATCCTTGTTAGCTTTGATATTTGACTTAACTGGCACATATGACCTGTTGAAAATACCATGAAGTATCAAACTTAACATCAAAGGAAACTGCTTTGATTTGAATTGCTGGTTCCTAAGAGCTCAAACTGGCAGGGAAGCCTGTCCTTAACACACCCTGGATGGAAGATTAGCTGTTTCTCATATCTCAGTGTCTGCACTGCTGTCCTGTAGAGCTGTATATTGTGTTTAGGCTACATCCTAGATGGTATGTTGCAGGTTAATGGTGCTGGGATGTGTTACTTTCCTTCTACTGGACCTGTATTGAGCACAGGGAATTAAGCCAACTACACTGTTTGTCTGACACAGGACATGAAGTCCAGTCTCTTGCATGACAGTCAGTCATTACTTTTTGCCTTCCCTACACAAAGGGAAAACTACCTCTTGTACTGGCACTGACTGTTTGTATTGGATGTAAATTGTGTGCTGCAGGATTAATTGCAGCATGAATGTAAATTCCTAAGTAACAGGCACAAGTTGTGGTGAATTCCTTACTGGTGATAATTATAATCCTCATCATTGTGAGCTACGTACTAAAGTCGAGTGGCCATCTCTCACGGTAAGGTGTGATTGGCACTAGGTTTTATTTATTTATAAGGCTCTTACTGAGTCTTTACTCCCTTACATTACTCCATTGCTGTCTCTTAATGTGGGCCCTTCTCGAACACACTCAAATGATTTGATCACATTGCAGCTGCTGGCTGTTTTCATTGAGTTTGGTAAATCCTACAACAACATGCAGAAAAGGTTAGTTGATTAATTTGCACTGAATTTTAATAGCTTTATTTATTCTTAAGGTTTTATCATTTTACTTATTAGTTATTTTTTACTTCTACTTTTTATTGCCACGTACCTAAGTTTATTATTTGTGTTTAATGTTGCCTAGGATCTTTGGCTATATTTCACATAACTGACTCAGCCCTTTCTCACTTGACAGCCAAATAATATTGTCATTGTGGTAAAAGGGCAAATTTGAAACATACAATAATAAAAACTTTAAAATGTCTTGGATAATTTCTCATTTTCATGCTTATACAATATATTTAGTTTGTATTTATTGATATAATTATTTATGTTGTCATATTTATGTATTTAATATTGAACTCATTATGTCTACACACTGGGAGTGGGGAGAAAGAAATTAAAAGATCTGACTCACCTTCCAGTAAATCCAGTAGAGAAGGCCTTGATGAGCCACTCGAGATCTTGTATCTTGAATGGAAACAGCACAAGATGAGTGTTGTTATCCAAGTCCACGGCACTCTCTGGATACATGACATGATGAGTTGTTCTGGTCCCGACATCTGCTTCAAAGCCTTTGGTAGGACCATGGTTAATTCTAAATAGAACAATGGGATGTTATCTTATATGCCACTATCATTGACAGAAACACACTGCATTGGGGGACTGCTTGAATTTTATCATTGAGGGAAAATGTGGGGGTGGTGATTGAGCAGTGGATAAGATGCATACCTTTGCTGTGACACCACCAGTGTGTCCCTGAGCAAGCCACTTAACCCCTAGTTGCTACAGAGGCATGCGACCTCTGACATAAATAGCAATTGTAAGTCGCTTTGGATAAAAGAACTAACTAAACTAAACTATAAAGAAATAAAAAAATAAACTATACTATAACTAAATTAATAAATGTAAATGTAAATGAAAGAAAAATGAACCAAGTGCAAAACCTGCAGTTCCTCAAATGGACACTTGAAGCTAGCTGTAGCCTGGTTTTGGTATCTAATTTCCCTGTTCATGACAACTGTGCGGGGATTGAATTTTTATATAACTCACCTGTTTAAATCATATTAAGGCTTACAGTTATAACAAAGATCCAAATCACCCTTCTAGCTACCGCCCACTCTCTCTTATTAATACTGACCTAAAAATTATTACAAAATCCCTAGTAACAACAATAGAGACAGTTACACCAAAACTAATCCACCCAGATCAGACAGGCTTCATCAAAAGCAGGAACGCTTCAGATAACCTCTGTAGACTCTTTAACTTAATCGATATATAACAGCAAAGACAAGACAAAACCTTAATTGTATCATTAGATGCCAAAAAAGCTATTGACAAAGTAAACTGGACTTTTCTATTTAGCACCCTGCGCAAGTTTGGTTCTGGAGAGTCAATCATCCATTGGATAAGAACACTGTACACGTCACCTAGAGCTTCAGTAATCACAAACCAGATAACCTCACCTAGTTTCACACTTCATCAGGGAACCAGACAAGGATCCACTCTCACCATCCCCATTTGCTATTTTTATTGAACCACTCGCAACAGCAATACGACAAAATAAAATTGATGGAATCCAGATATATCCACATATCCACATATGACAAATGAGTCTTTATGCAGATGATTTATTACTGTATCTAAAAAATCCATCTGTGTCACTACAGGAAACCTTTCACATCATTAATAACTTCTCAATAATCTCAGACTACATAATAAACTGGAATAAATCAACTATACTAGTGCTATCTTTAGATGCGTGGGATTCTGCAGCTCAAGACTTCTCCTTTCCTCTTCAAGCTGGCAACATAAAATATTTATTGCATTGGCATTAATATTTCTAATAAGATGTCAGATCTCTTTCACCTCAACTACACCCTTCTGATAAAAAAAATAGATGACTTTAAACGATGGACCAAACGTCCACTCACTCTCACATTTTTACTAATTACTGTAAGAATAACACAATCTCATCAACTCTCACAGCCTTGTAGAAAACTAGTAAAATTACCAAATCGTTGATAACATCTTTTGGCACGATCCGGATTTCAAACTGCATAACACCCCTGTGTATTTTCCATCATGGCAGCCCAAATTAAGTAAATATCAAAAATCACAGATAGAAAAATATTATCTCCAGACTCTAAACTCATATAGATACATTAGATACAGATACTTCTGTAACAGTCCCAATTTCAAAATGGGATAACAATTTAGCAGTCTCTCTCAACCCTGACGTCTGGCCACAAATCTGCAATAATATCTTCTCTATGACCACAACACATCACAAACTTGCTACTCATACAAAACTATCCACAGAATACACCTCACTCAATACAAAATATTTAAAATGGGACTGGTCAATACCGATATCTGTCCTCAATGCACTTTACGTAAAACAGATAATTATCTCCACGCCACTTGGACCTGCCAACCAGTTTACTCTCTTTGGAGAGTAGTGTTGTGTCGTTCAAAGAACGTGTCGTTCATCTGACCTAATCTTGTATGTGACTCAGAAGGAACGCGTTGTCTCAGTGAGTAATTTGTTCATTTTCACGCATGCGTGAATAGTCTTGGACTCTTACGTTACGTCTTACACAGCAGCTGCATGGTCTCCATCAGCACAGGAAACAGAATTGATTAGTTCACGACTCTCAACTAAGGGTCTCTGGGTTTGAGTCGTTAATTTTTCATGTGACATCTCGGCTACTGTGGAGCAGGAATGAACTAATCGTTCAGCGCTCACATGGGTCCTCCTCGGAGTCTGTCTTCACTCAGCAGGCTGACTTACTGCCAGCACCGGGGAATGAGAGGCAAGTCTGTTGTCAGGTAACAGTCACTGGACTGACATATATCTAATATCTATTTTGATAATTTTCTGACATTTAATAAATCTATTAGCAGTGCTGTGTTGTAGTTTTAACACAGCCGCACCGTAACGTAAGTCCTGCTAGTGTTTACAGCTAACAGCTGATGAGAGTTATTCTGGGTCCACTCCACTTCAGAGCCCTGACAGAGTTCTACCAGGAGCTGAATTACCACAGAGGGCATCTCCTTTAAAACATTAAAACACAGCCACATAGCAACCTTAATGTTAGCCCTGTGATGTGTGAACAGCTAACAGCTGATCCGGGTCAGCCAGAGAATGCAAGTAACTTTTACTTTTTATTTATCGACAGAGCCGTGCTGTTGTTTCACAGCTGACTGGTGAACAACCTGCAGCGTTTGAGATTATTATTAAATTTGTTAAATTTTAATAAGAGTGTGTTTTATTCATCTAGTGTGTCAAGCTTATTACTTCAATATATTCCCTGTAAATCTGATGTTAACATTTAGATGTTACTCATGGATAGGCGTTAGACTACTGTATGAATCAGCACTTTAGAGATCTAGTGATAGTAATTATATTTTTTATATATATATGGCTGGTCTGGTAGTACACTCAGGAATGATTGTGAAAATGGACGGATTTAGTCGAAGTTGTGGCTTAATCGAATATTGACAACATATTTCTGTGGTTTTTCCATGGTTTGAATTTGGTTGTGGCTCCATGAGGCTTTATAGAACCATGATAGAGAAAGATCAAAAGTGAATTTGTGTATTATACTTTGTCAATTAGAGCAAGCCAGGCGGCCTTCTGTGTTTGAGGACTGCGCTGTTTTTAAAAAAATCACCCACTAGGCTGCAGCGCCGCAATAACAAACCTGGTTAAAATGAACGAAATGAAGACACAAAAAAAGATTAGTTCATTTTAATGAACGAGATTTGGTGATTCGAGACTGTCAAAAGAGTGACTTTTCCCATCACTATTGGACAGCAGTAACTAACTTTCGCAGATCTTGGGCTACAGAATCCCATTGTCCCCATCACTATGCCTACTGGGAGATAACTACGCAAATTATCCTACCAAATAAATATAAAAACCTACTACTTGTTTCTCTAGCTGTTACCTAGAAAGTAATCTTTCAAAACTGGCAATCCAAGAATTCTTGTCACATCACTCACTGGATTCATTTACTTATAGAATATATTTCGCTAGAAAAAATAATAGCATACAAAACAAGCAAGATATCAGCTTTTAATGAAACCTGGGATACAGGAAGAGACGTTTTGTTCAATTAAATTTTATTATTATTTTTAATATAATTATTATTCATATTTTTTTATGCTTCATTTAGTTATTGATTTTTTTAAATTTATGCTCTTGTTCTTCTTTTTCTAGTTAATCCCTACTCTTTCCTTAAATTCAAAGCATTTAATCTCTATACTTCCCAACTCAGTTTCCCCCACACCACCTCCCATTTTCTACCTCTTGAACATACACACACACAAACACAAACACACACACACACACACACACACACACACACACACACACACACAAATTGCCTTTAAACATCTTTAATATCCAACATGCTGTTATGTCCAACTGTGCACAGTTGTTTCTCGTTTCTGTTTTTGTGTATTTTCACGAAATACTGTTGTGTCTGTTATGTATTTCAGCTGTTACGTGTTGCGTTATCTAATAAAAAATAAAATAAAATAAATAAAAAGGCTTACAGTTATGCACTATTAAGAGCTTTACAATCCTTAGCTGAAAGATTTACCTTATGATGACATCATGTAAATCTATGAGAGGTCCATATCGTGATCGCTTCAATTTACCAGAATTCCCCACCACAGCGCAACTCCTGCAGAGGTCAGGGCTGGGTTTTATGACATCTGGACTGGATGGGAACATCTCAAACAGCCTGTCCACTGTTTTTTTATAGGTACTAAAGTCGCGCCTTTCAACCTGTAAGTGCTGACACACAAACCAAACATACATTTCTGTTATACTACTTGTGAAATGTATTGCTTAAGTAGTTGTTTAACTAAAACAAATGTTGGGCAGAAGTGATGATGAATTTGTGATATAATTGTGTTTCACTTCCTGATCTGATAACTGCAGGTTGAGAGACTGTTCCAGCAACTTACCTTCCACCAGTTGAAAGCATCCTCTGAGAGATTGTACTGCGCTGACAAAAATGGTTCAACAGATGTGTTGAAACGCGGCATAGACCACAGATCATCTTCTGATAAGCATTTGTCACAAGCACAGGGGTTTGTGTCCTGGAGCTGGTTGAGGTGTTCTGAAAACCCTCTTGAAACATGTCCTCTCAACACACAGATGCCAGTCACACACAGCAGGACAACAAACATCCTCACTTTTGCCTTCATCTTGGCTGTGTGAACCTTGTGATTCCACTCTGTAGACAAAGTGTGTGGTGAAATATGTAAACTGTCGTATTGTTTATTTTAGTCTAAAACCAGCAACAGCAAATAAAGCAGATTGGTACATTATGTCACATCATTTTAATATCAGGCAAACACAGCTGCTAGTCATTATGAAATGAACATCACAGTATGTGTTATTTCTTTCATGAGGACTTGTTGAGGATTGAGAATAAATAAAAAACTTAATTGGTCATTAACTGTATTAAAAATTCTGATATGGTTATCATTAATGATAATAATAATGTCTTATTTTTTTCCAATTGATTTCTGAAAATATTTTCATTTATTTCATGAACCAAAATATACAAATAATTATGCTGTACATTAAATAAACAACAAAAGCTTCAGCAGTTCAAACGTACCTATTAAAGTTGATTTTTGTCTTACCTGATTAAACAATAATCCACTTCTGTTGCAGTTATACTGAGTAAACGGAGGCACATGTAGTAAACGTCAGACCTTAAGAGCATCTGAGGGTGACGATAAACTAGTGGAATTGCCTACTTATGCTTTAATAGCCTTAAAGTCCCACAAAGAAGTCATCTGAGAGAAGGACTGGAACATCTCTGGCAAGGGGGTTTGTACAACGGCGTCCAAAGAGGCATACAGGCATAAATGACGAGAAAGAACCATTTCAGATCCCTGTAGATCCGTGTCCAGATCTTTGTTTTAGAACAAAAACGTAAAAAATCTCGTTCTTAGGTTTAGTTTTGCGTGATGTTGGCGGTGCTCTGCTTCATGTGGTGGTGCTCCCGTGTGTGAGGCACTTTTGTGGCGGGCGAGTCTTTAAAGGACCTGTAGACCAGGAAATAAAAATTCTTATTACACATTCTGCCCATTTCCCATTGGTATAAATAGAATGTGAATGAGTCCCTGTGGCATGACATGGAGACATCGAGGAAGAAGATGAAATACATTGCTTAACGCATCACAACAATAAAACCTGAATGGAAGCGTTGCAACATTCTGTAACTACTGGCTGCATTTTTCTATGTTGTATCATTAGACCCACAAGTACATAACTGGTGGCTACTGATCGTTCCAGATGTGTCTCAGTCTGTGGCTTGAGGGACACTTGTCTGCTAACAGTGTTAGTCTATGTCTAATTGCCATATTATTGTATAATATTTTCAACTTTCGCAAAAACTATCGTGTTATTGGTATTTTCCATAATCATGCGAGCAGTCGTGATCTGACTTTATGCTGCACACAACATGAGTCTGCGAACTGCGAAAGTTAAGGGAGTTGGTTACCTGTCTGACTAGGTAGAGGTGTGCAATCTGTCGCCTGCAGATCTTTATCTATCAGCTCACTCTGTCTGCTCCTGACTGTTGCATTACTCACTGCAATATTACAAACTGGTCCGCTGTCAGAAAACTGTTGAACTGAAAATGACGGTTGTCTTGTTGTGTAGCTGCATTTTTGATGAATGAGGGCAGTCAGCGCTGATCTCACTTACCAAACAGATTGCATTTCCTGTGATTACTTCAAAATTAAAGTCAACTTATGTTTCACCAGTTGAATGCTTTTAATGTGAAGCAGTGGCAGGAAATGTTAAGTTTACATTTGCAGTAACTTAATAAAGCTTTTTTCACAGTTTGCACTGCATGATAAAGCTGATGTTCTCTTGCACTTGAAGGTAAAGTGGTCACAAGTTTATTTTTTATACAGCAGCGTGTGTTATTTAAAATGTAGCGAGATACAATACTTAAAAAAAACCCCACACACATAAGGAAAAGTAAAATTACAGATTTGAACAACAACTTTAAAAAGTATAAGTAGCTACACAGAGAGCTAATTTGTTACTTTCCACCTCTGGTATTATACAATAGCTTTAGGATTGGGACATGCCTTGACATTGTATTGCCATTTGCACTTTCCCAGCAGTTTCTGCTAGAAAGAGACCCCAAACATGCAGAGAGGCATAGCAAAACAGAAAAAAATGGAATACAGTTTCAGATGTCAATATATTACTGTATTTTTTGAGAAATATTACACTTCACTTAAAATTAGACATTTTCACAAACACAGCAGGGCAAAGCAGGTGGATGATAGGGTATCCTGAAAGCAGGGCTTCAGCAATGCAACAGGAAGTGTTGGTGTGCTTGCAGCATGACTCAGTATACTGGCAGAACTGTTTTTTTGTTTACTGGCACATCAGTGGCAGAACAGAACAATGTAGACACATACACAAAAAAAAATTAAACAGAGTTTTAGATGTCAGTAAATTACATCCCTGTATTGTATGAGGGAAATTCCCCTTCACATAGTCACTTATTCCACTGTTTTGCAAGGCAAAAGAAGAATTGACTTTTGTGGTGTCTCAAGCTCTGTGAATTGAATGTTGCCCAACTTGAATTTAACTGTCTTGTAATTTAATAGATTTACAAGCTACTAAGCATATCTTTTCTGAGGTACCTGTACTTTACTTGATTTTTCTTTTCATGACACTTTCTTATTCTACTTCTACTGTATCTCAAAAAGGATATATTCAGTGTTGTGAAAGCTACTTGGAAAATGTAGTGAGCTAAGTAAGTACCTTAGTTACATCTAAGCTACTTTCAATGTTTTAATATTTTATAGTTAGATCATATATATATATATATATATACACACACACACACACACACACACACACACACACACTCCTAATTAGCGCCATATCATTGCAGCTAAACATATTTCCTCATGCAACAAATGGATTGTTGTTTGTATAAAGCTAATTAATTATCACATTGTTATCATTAATATTGTTTGTTATTTTAATAGACTAATTGTTATTTTGAAAAAGCGAGGCATATTTTTAAACGTAACATAGGTCTATTTTGTGTTTTAATCGTCTTTCTTTAGTTTTTATAATGTCATTTCATTATTTATTAATTATATCTTTTTCATTGTTTATATGTGAACTTGTGCTCTGGCAACATTGCAACCTAAACAACCTAAACATTCCTGGCAATGGGCGAGAGGGCGAGAGAGAGAGACTTTGACTTTTGACTTCTTTTATTTACGTCACATTAGAAAACAGACTCCATTTCCATCATCATAATAAATCCTCAACCAGGATTATTAGGCACACACACACACACACACACACACACAATAATAAGTTAAACGTTAAGAGCAGTGAACCATCTTCCTCTAGGGAACATAAAATATGTCTGATCCCCCACAAAGCCCTTAAAGGCTCCAGATTACTAGTCATTACTAGAAAGCGTGCTCTACTCTCAGACGAGCTGCAACCAGACCTTTCAGGCTCCGCACCGCATCTGTCCAGACCTGACCCAACATCTGACTCTTCCTGGTCTTCCAAATTGCTAGCTTAGCTGTCCCAAATAACAAATTGATTAGAACCAAAGTCAGTTTTTTTCTTTTTTGGTCCAAAGACAAACAGAGAAATCCTCTCCCAAAGCTTCCACCCGTTCCTTCAGGACTCTAAAAAGACCAACTAGTCGAGGACAACCCACCA
This sequence comes from Micropterus salmoides, assembly GCF_014851395.1. NCBI lineage: Eukaryota > Metazoa > Chordata > Actinopteri > Centrarchiformes > Centrarchidae > Micropterus > Micropterus salmoides. The sequence goes on along the minus strand of NW_024040817.1, from coordinate 27,301,404 downwards.
CTAAGTGCTCTAATGTTTCCCTCTGAGTGCAAAATGGACAGCCCTCCCCAGTGCCTGGATCCAGGTGAGCTCTGTGTCTGTTCGTAGCTAATGCTCCATGTATCATCCTCCACTGAAGGTCCGCCATCCTTTTCTCAACAGGACCTTCCACCTGTCTTTAGGGGTAACGTCTGAAGCAAACACCTCACACCATCTCGCTCCAGAGAGCGAAGGTTCAGCAACTTAACACAACTGAAGTACAGCTGCTTCTTCCCACAGGAGCTGAAACTACCCAGCACCGGTGTTTTCATGGAGAGAAAAAGTCCACTCTCCTCTCGCCACTCCTCTGCAGCAGGACAGACGCTCAGAGAGGGAAAAATGTACATACCGTCATCCTTCCATTGGCCAGTACGTTTCCTAGCAAAGCCTCTCAGTGGCTTAGAAAGGGACTGCCAGATTTCCTCCACAACCCTATTCAGCACTCTGGATTAGAATGTGGCATTTCTAAGGAAGTTATTATTAAACAGCGGTTCCTCATAGATCCACATTCCTGGCCTAGGGTCAGGAGTTCGTGTGACCATCAGTGTCTGCCAGGCATTAATCACCGAGCTGTAGAAAGGTGTGAGTCCAGTCAGGTCAAGTTCAGATGGTCTCAGCAGAAATAACTGCTTATCCAGCCCAAGCCAGCCAGCGTTCCTGAGAAGCAGGAGCTAACCGGCAGCAACTGCAGCCATACAGCAGCCTCTGTGCCGTCTGCAGTCTGAAGGCCGCGGTTCTGGACAGAATGCCTACAAGTCCTTGTCCTCCCTCTGCCACAGGGAGATACAAGACCGACGCCTTCAGCCAGTGTTGACCGGAGTGTTGACAGAAATTTACCAGGAGCCGCTGCACCTCCTTCAGTAGGCCTGCCGATGGCACCAACACGATGATCTTGTGCCACAGAGATGATGCGACCAGATTATCCCCTATATGACAGCTGAGGTAGCAACCATTTCCATTTAGACAACCTGGCTTCTACCTTTTCCAGCACTCCCTCCCAGTTCTGCCTCTGAAAGTCCTCACTCCCTAAAAAAAACTCCTAGGCTTTTTAGACCCCTTTTTCCCCACCTAAGGTTCCCAGGAAGACCAGGAGTGCTCCCCACGCACCACTCCCTCACTAAACAAGCTAGCCCAGTTCACCTTGGCAGAGGAAGCTTTTCCATATAAGGCCAGGCTTTCTTCTAACTCTTGAATGTCTCCCTGATTGCAAATAAATACATTTACATCATCAGCATATGCTGATACAACAACAGGGGGCATCTCCAGTTCTTTAAAAGGGCTAAATCTCCTTTCTTAGGCAGAAGAGAAAGAACTGCACGCCTACAGGATGCTGGAAGTGTCTCTTTGTTAAAACACTCTTTAAAAACGTCCAGAAGGTCCTGTCCCATGATGGTCCAGAAGTGTTTAAAAAAGTCTGATGGCTCTCTCCTGCAGGAAGGAGTTCAGCTCCTGTTTTGTAGATTTTAAACGATCATTATTTTGCTGATCTGTTCGTAAGGCATTTTCCAAGTCTCTTATCTGGCCCTCTAACTCCTGCACAGCTCTCTTGACGTTTATAGTGACACTGGCTGTGTATTCCTGAAAAAACACCTTAATTTGAGCTTTTCCTACCTCCCACCACTGAGTCAGAGAAAGAAAATCATCTTTCCGAGATCTCCAGTAAGCCCAAAACAATTTGAAATTTTCACAAAAATTAAGATCATGTAATAATTTAATATTAAAACGCCAAAAGGATTTTGGTTTTCCAGTGGGAGAAAGAATCAGCTCCATTAAGACTAAATGATGGTCTGTAAAAACTACTGGGATGATCTGAAAGTTAACTCCGGCAGTAAAGGACGCAGGTACATATAACCTGTCTAGTCTAGCTGCACTTACTCTACCATCTGATATTTCGATCCAAGTATATTGTCTGTCTGAAGGGTGTTTCATCCTCCACACATCAACCAAATCAGTTTTTCTTAATACATGAGACAGGACAGAGGAAGACTGAATATGTGGCTCCTCTCCAATCCTATCTAAAGTAAAGTCAGTGCAGCAAAGTTTCATTTTCTTTGACATTTTATTCTTTGTCGCTTTTCCTTAGACCGGTGACGTGTTTATTGAGACGATAACATTTCTTGCTATCCAGTAAATTGAGCCCAACAACTCTCTAGTGTGTTTTGACTGACTGAATAAATTTATCCACATCAGGAAAATATTCTTTGACATTTGCTGTTTTTCCAAAAGTGTCATTCAGGAAGCCATTCGCTGTCCGTTGCTCCCCTCCCCGCTATCATCCGCAACAGCAGCTGCAGCAGGCCCTGTGGGGGCACGCGATCCGCTTGTGGCCCACATCTCACACTCAAAACACTTCATGTTACCGGAGCTAGCATGCACCATGTAGTGTCCCTGTTCATGCTTAACACGAAATGAGACATCCAAAGTTTGAGTTGGAGAATCCAGAAACATGAACACTTGTCTCCGCAGAGACTGAACATGCTTCAGCTTGGCGTCCTTACAGCCCAGAGTCACTGCCCGGAAACCGCTCGCGGGAGCGCTTCAGTTCTGTCTCTAGCACCTCGTTGGAAATAAACAGGGGGACCCCAGACACTGTGATCCGGACGGAAGGCACCACCAGCGGGGAAACCTGAACAAACTCGTCATCTAAGACCAGTCTGCTTTCTATGAGCTGACTGGCAAACTCTAGATCCTTCAAAAATACAACCACCGCTTTATTCATTCATGAGGCACACGAGATGTTTCCATGCCCCACCTGCTCTCCTACCGCCAGCAGCACCTGCTCCACCGTGGTGCTGGGCTGCGGCACCACCCTCACCCCATGCTTCAGAGACAGGGACGGCTTCAAGAAACACGGCTTACCGCCCCCCAAAGCACCCAAACACACAGCAACTTAAAGTGACAATAAACGCAAAAAATGATCAAACAATCATACAGTAAACACTTAGGAGAGGAAACAAATTAGTTTGAAATAACTCAGAAACTCTCAGCCACACTCACCACACTCTCCACCACCAAACTCCCAGCATGCACAGAGAGAGAGAGAGAGAGAGAGAGAGAGAGAGAGAGAGAGAGAGAGAGAGAGAGAGAGAGAAATCTCTCATTTGATCTCATGAAAACAAGTTTCTGCCACTACATATCAAAGTTTCCTCCTCACTAGAGTCCATGCTGACCCTGATCCTTCTCACAAGAGGTGTTACAATAACTATCACATTAGAAAGTAAACTTCTCAGTCTCATGCTGTGGCGGTTTTGGGGGGGAGCCAACAGGGGCTAGTGCCCCTGTAACACAGACCTTGGACCCCACTATGGCCGCCCTCTAAAAGAAAAGTCTACAATAATCATAGTAATATATCTTCCTTGATACAATATGGCGCTGATACGAAAGGCAGAAGTTGTGTCTCAACTAGTCGGTTCCTTTAGGAAAGCAAACATTTATTTATCTATAGTCACTTGGTCATCCATGTTACTGTTTGGAAGCAAGATCCAGACAGACTGTCACCTTTTTCAAGTAAGCTGCTCCTACAAATATCTACGCCATCGATACTGTAAAATCAAGATTACTGTAATCAGTTTAACACATTGCTCGCCTCAATGTTGCATCTACTTGACTCGAAATGTAGCCTACAGCATTGTAGACAATATTTTGTCCTTGTAATCCATGTTTCCATTGCATGGATAGCCTTTGGATATTGCTGGAAATTGTTCTCAGTCCCCCTCCTTAAAGGGTAAATCATTATCATAACATTTTAATAATGGATTTAAACAGCACTTTTCATTCACAACGCAATAACAGTAGTGTACTGTTCCAACCAGTCTGGACATGCAGTCTGCCAAAATATGTATCCCCCTCTATAATGCACAGATGATGGCCTACCATCAAGTATTTAATTTTGTGTATACTTTTGTGTACCCATCCTGACTAATAACAGGGGTGAATAGAGAAGTTTCTATTTTCCAAGCAAAACTTATAGGGGGATACATATTATTTCAGACTGTATTTTGAACCTGCCATTAAACGTATCCCCCCTTTATAATGCACAGATGATGGCCAACTATCAAGTATTTAATTTTGTGTATACTTCACATCAGGACTAATAACAGGGTTGAATATGGAGAAGTTTCTATTTTCCTAGCAAAAGTTATAGTGGGATAGAAAATACAAACTAGGATCCAGAGAATGTCTAGGACACTGGAGCTCTTACTGTTCATTAAGCCTTACAAAGAAGTGTTGCATCAAAGAATGTACTGTAACTTAAGCTAAAGTAAACAGGAATGTTTTTTTGTATAATGTAATTTAAGAAAACTATAACTAAGTTACTGAAAATCCTGTTACTGAAAAAAATAACTGTAAGTTACTGAAACATACTAAAACATTACATTATATACTAAAAAAGACATTTTGAAAACTTGTACATTGCCTTTGTTTCTTTTGTCCCGGATTGAAAGTGGGCCTCTGACAAAACAACTGGCCCCAGTCTGACCCCCTCAATAAAGTTGGTCTAGAACTGCCACTGGTTGCGCGTGTCTTTATTCCCCTGCAGCAGAGTCGCAGACATCAGCCCAAGGATCGGTACGTGATGTCACCGTCACACGGAAGTGCTTCCGCCGGCGCTACTCGGTCAATAAAAGAGCTTCGGTACTGAAAAACTATTTGATCCAGAAAACAGCGAAGCTACCACCAAGCTACTGAGATATGTAGTTAAACTAGTAACGGCGCTACTTGCAGCGACGCTACTGCCCAACACTGGATATATTGTAGGCTACTTTTTACTTCACTACATTTATCTGACAGCTTTAGTACTTTACAAATTAAGCTTTTTACACACAAACATATAGAATTTATAAAATATGGTGTTTCAAAATGATTAGTCGGTTGACAGAAAATTAATTTGCAACTGTTGACTCTTTATCATTTAGGTCATTTTTCATGTAAAACATTTCATGGTTCAAACTTCACAAACATGAAGATTTGCTGCTTTTCCTTTTAAATTGTTTTATTTGAATAATTAGAATGTAGTATTAATAATTTTGAGGTTCGTGCGATTGGTTGGAGAAAACAAGATTTGTGAGGGTGTCACTCTGAGCTCTTGTTATGATTAGGCCTTGCCTCCTCCTACTTCCTAGTGTTCTCCCTGTGGTTCCCTCCTCTGCTGTCTCTGTCTGTCTCCTTTGTCATGTGCTCTCTCTCTCTGTATGTGTGTGTGTTTGTGACCGATCCTGGCTCCTCTCCACCGGCAGTCTCACACCTGCGGCTCATCCAGCAATCACCACCTGCAGTCAAATACCCTGGTTCAGCCTCCACTCTTCGCCAGTTTGTCAGTTTACATCCTGTTGTACAATTACTCTGGCTAAATGGTTTTGCCTCTCTGTGTTTTTGAGTGTTGCTTTTGTGAATCTAGCCTAACGTCTCTGAATCATCCAGTGAAAACATAACAGCTCTGGGTAGGCGTGACGGTAGTGTAAATAATCTCTTTGTACTGTTGGTTAGACAAAACTAGCGCTGTGATGGCATTTTTCACTATTTTCAGAATTTTTTTTACAAACAATCGATTAATGGAGAAAATAATCAGCAGATGAATTCATGAAAATAATTGATTATTTGCAGTCCTATACAAAATAGTTCTAAATGAGCTCCACCTGAACCACCTTCAACAGTAGAATCCTACTTTTACATGAATGCATGAGGAATAATAATCTCATGATTAATATACATTCACAGGGATTTCCTTTTTATACTTTAAATATATTTTCCGGATTATACTTACATACTTTTTCTTAAGTAACATTTTCAATGCAATGTACTTTTACTTGTAACGGGCTAAGTCTACAGTGTGGTATTAAAACTTTTACTTAAGGAAAGGATCTGAACGGTATCTTTTCTTTCCATATTAAATCTTTAAAGCTGTATTAATTGTGGCGGAATAAACTATGGAGGACACAATCGCAGAAAACAAACTTTGTTGGTAAGTGGTTCTTTGTTGCACATAAGGGGTTTTGAAGTGGACAGGTGATGATGAGAGTGATCCACAGGCCAGCAGGAGGAATAGAGGCAGCAGAGTTGATATTCGACGTGAGCCATGGGAATGTAGAGCGGACTAGAAGGGAGATGGGTGAGCAGGTCTATCGGCCATGAAATGTTGGAAAGACATTTATGGTCCCCAGAGGATAAAACTTTTGTGATCCCCTGACTTACTCTAGCACCACCATCAGGTTAAAAGTGCTTTGTTATAGAAGCAAATACCTGCAAAACCGATTACATTCACATCAGATTCAGCTGTACTTGGTGTTTAGAACTGATGCATGATAAAATGTTAGGATAATAACATGCTAAATATTGTTTGCTCAAAGACCCCTATGGCCAAGTACTACCCCACATAGCAGCAAGCATGGCTGTAGACTCTTTCTAAATCACAGGCTTCAGTTTGGCAACTTAAACTTGTCTGATTTCAGTTTTTATTTTCACAAAATGTACAGATAGTGCTTATTTAGCACATTCAAAGCAGATAGATATGAATTAGTCATCTTTGGGCACTTATGAACAAATATTTGTGAGTTGTAATTACTACTTAATGGATGAAAATTCAGAGCTGTAATATTTTTTGTTATCAGGGCCTGACTCAGACATTGAACATTTCTTCAGTGAAATTATTAATATTAAATAATAATATTATATATTAGAAGACCTCAGCTCATCCTTTGAGATACATCTATCAGTCTTAGGAGGGGAATTGCCCAAGTCCAGTTGGAGAACCAGCCAATCAACCCCAGCTGCACTTTAAATGTGTAATCAGATTTGGCTCAATCTACCTGATGGAACGCATTTAGAACAGACCTCAGAGAATGATGAGTCATTTATTCCTGCCTTATCCTACGTGTGTATCTTGTTTTGGAGGTTTTAAAATATCTCACTAAGAGGCCTTTGACGATGATCAGGATAATCTTTTCACATCGGAATGTATTGTCACACAGACATTCTGAGGGCAACAGATGTTTGTATAAATGAGACACACGTGGTTGAGCTAGATGCGGGTTGGCGGCATACAGTGTAATGGAAGTATACAGTACAGTGCCTGTATGGTATGCCGTACAAGAGCAGTGGATAAGACACATCCCTTTGGTGTGGGAGACCCAGGTTCAATTCCCACTGGAACATCGACCAATGTGTCCTTGAGTAAGACACTTACTCCTAGTTTCTCCAGAAGCGTGCAACCTCTGACATATATAGCAATTGTTAGCCCCATTGGATAAAAGCGTCAGCTAAATGACAAATTATAATCATTATTATAACTGTTTTGACTCTAGGGATGGCAAAGCCAGTGTATTTGTCGGTCACTGTCAATTACTTCGGTTAGTTATGTAGAGACATTGATGGTCCCCAGACACACCTACCAATTATTCAATTGTATTTTGACTAAATATTGTTATTTATATAATATTAAGACGAACAATGACTGAACTTGATGATCATTTAAATTTGAATATTCTGCTTTTATTAATGGTCATTTTATTTACTGCTGACATGTAGGTGAGGTCCAGACTGAGAATGGTTCACAAAGACCCTTGATGACAAAACGAGGAAGAGGAGGAGAGACCCTGCCTGGAGGAAGCCCCGTCTGGAGCCAGGCCCAGAGGGAGGGCTCGTTGGCAAGCGCCTGGTGGCCGGGTTTGCCACGGAGCCCGGCCGGGCACAGCCCGAAGAAGCAACGTGGCACCCCCCCACCATCCATCGGAAAATTCGCAGGGGTCGGGTGCGCTGCCACATGGGTGGCAGTGAAGGTCAGGGGCCTCGATGAACCAGACCCGGGCGGCAGAGGCTGGCTCTGGGGACGTGGAACGTCACCTCTCTGTGGGGAAGGAACCGGAACTTGTGCGGGAGATGGAGCGCTACCAATTAGATCTGGTGGGGTTGACCTCCACGCACAGTCTCGGATCTGGAAACGTACTCCTTGATAGGGGAGGGACACAATTCTTCTTGGAGTTGCTCAGGGTGTGAGGCGCCAGGTGGGTGTGGGGATACTCACAAGTCCCAGGCTGAGCGCCGCTACGTTGGAGTTTACTCCGGTGAACGAGAGGGTCACCTCCCTACGCCTTCGGGTAGTTGGGGGGGAAAACTCTGACTGTTGTTTGTGCATATGCACCAAACAGCAGTTTAGAGTATTCGTCCTTCTTGGAGACCCTGAATGGAGTTCTGTATGGGGCTCCAGTAGGGGACTCCATAGTTCTGCTGGGAGACTTCAACGCGCATGTGGGCAATGATGGAGATACCTGGAAAGGTGTGATTGGGAGGAACGGCCCCCCTGATCTGAACCAGAGTGGGTGTTTGTTGTTAGACTTTTGTGCTAGTCATGGATTGTCTATAACGAACACCATGTTCAAGCATAAGGATGCTCATAAGTGTACATGGTACCAGAGCACCCTAGGCCGAAGATCAATGATCGATTTTGTAATCGTTTCATCTGATTTGAGGCTGCATGTTTCAGACACTTGGGTGAAGAGAGGGGCGGAGCTGTCAACTGATCATCTGGTGGTGAGTTGGGTCAGGGGGTGGAGGAAGACTCTGGACAGACCTGGTAAGCCCAAACGGGTAGTGTGGGTGAACTGGGAAAATCTGGAGGAGGCCCCTGTCCGAGAGATCTTCAACTCAAACCTACAGCAGGAGCTTTTCTGGCATCCCTGTGGAGGTTGGGGACATTGAACATGAGTGGGCAATGTTCAAAACCTCTATTGCTGAAGCTGCAGCGGAAAGCTGTGGTCTCAAGGTCTTAGGTGCCTCAAGGGGCGGTAACCCTCGAACACCGTGGTGGACACCGGTGGTCTGGGAAGCCATCCAACTTAAGAAGGAGGCCTTCAGCGATTTGTTGTCTCGGAGGACTCCGTAGGCGGTTGTAAGGTACCGACAGGCCCGAAGGGCTGCAGCCTCTGCTGTGGCAGATGCAAAGCAGCGGGTGTGGGAGAAGTTTGGAGAAGACATGGAGAAGGACTTTCGGTCGGCACCAAAGTGTTTCTGGAGAACTGTCCGCCATCTCAGGAGGGGGAAGCAGGGAAGGATGAGACCCTGTTGACCTCAACTGGGGAGGTAATTGGGCGGTGGAAGGAACACTTTGAGGAACTCCTAAATCCAACTGACTCGCCCTCAGCTTGAGGCTGATGGGGGTTTCTCATCGATTTCCCTGGTGGAAGTCACTGAGGTAGTCAAACAACTCCACAGTGGCAAAGCCCCAGGGATTGATGAGATCCGCCCAGAAATGCTAAAAGCTTTGGGTGTGGAGGGGCTGTCTTGGATGACACATCTCTTTAACATTGTGTGGAAGTTGGGTACAGTGCCCAAGGAGTGGCAGACTGGGGTGGTGGTTCCCCTGTTCAAAAAGGGGGACCAGAGAGTGTGTGCCAATTACAGGGGTCTCACACTTCTCAGCCTCCCCGGTAAAGTCTACTCCAAGGAATCTCAGATTGAAGAGGAATAATACGGTTTTCATCCCAGTCGTGGAACAACTGACCAGCTCTAGTCCTCGCCACGTAGTTATGGCGAGGAGGGGCTGCGATTTGGTGGGCTTGGGATCTCGTCACTGCTTTTTGTGGATGATGTGGTCCTGATGGCATCATCGATCCATGACCTTCAGTTCTCACTGGATCAGTTTGCAGCAGAGTGCGAAACGGTTGGGTGCTGGAACGTAGGATCTTTCTCTTTCTTCACAGAACTTTCTAAAACCTTCCTACACCTTATAAGCACTTTCAACAGTTTTCCATTATAAAGCCTGATTGAAACTTCTGCATCAAGTAAACACCAAGTCTGAGTTGGCCGTAGCATCATAGCATCGAATGTGTTGACTTCTGCTAAATTCCAGTTTAGCCCTGCAGTAACATGAATAGGGGTAAAAGGGTAATTGTGCGGCTCCTCAAGACCTTTCAGATATTATCGACCAAATTGCTACGGCATAGATTTAATGCAGAAGTATAAATTATGCTCAAGTCTCACATTTATCAGACACTGTCCTTTCCATGTTGTATAAAGTAGTATTGAGTCCTGTATGTCCTAATCTTAACCTAGAAAAGCAATAACATCTTCTTTCCTACACCCTACAGTATGTACAATCAAATTAGTTTTTTAAAGTGTCCAATGCACATGGGAGAAATTAAACCACTATCACTATGAAGCCCTGTCTTCTATGGCTCCACCCAGAAAGATGCCTGCCAGAAGACCAGATGGTTTTTAATTACCAACTCGCAGAATTGTTGAGAATATATTTGGGATCCTAATTCTAGTTCTCAATACGGAATTGTCCCATATTTGAGAACTAGCTTGTCCCGTTTTGAATTAATACAGGACGTGGTTTGTCATGTATTTCCAAGTTGTATTTAATGCAGCATCCCACGCAAATCTTCCCACCTGTATTCTCTGAAGACTTGTTCTATTCTACCCCTGATTGTGTAATACTCTCTGCCGTTGTTGATTTGATAAATACCAGCAGATTCAGGGCCAAAGGAGTCAGATAAGCCCCTGTGTCCCCTCTGAATCGAAAGCGGGTGCAAAAGATGACGAGAGCGGGAGAAATCAAATGCCTGATGAGTATCAATCCAAACATCACAATTTGTAGGCCAGTGTTCTTTGTGGTGGACGGTGGCCTGTCAGACATGTGACAGCATGACAAGGCAGTGTAACGTACTCATTTTCTGATTCATTACTCTGGATTTCATATGCTGCCTGTTTGTTAAGAAATATTGTTACAATGTAAATGAACCACATGCCTACATTATGGTATGAGCATAAATTTAATAGATAATTTTAGATGAGAGATATAGGCGTGATGGTGGCGTGCTTTACACTACTACATCCAACGCTTTGCATTGCACTTGCTGATGTAAGGCTTGGATACAGCTGCATGGCCATGGAAACCCATTCCATGAAGCTCTCTACGCACTGTTCCTGAGCTAATCCACAGGCCACACGATGTTTGGAGGACTGCAGCTATTGACTCTTTGACCCTTGCAGAAAGTTGGCGCACTGTGCAGCTTCTGTGCACAGTGGCCTACCACTTTGTGGCTGAGTTTCTGTTGTTCCCATCGCTTCCACTTTGTTATAATACCACTAACAGTTGACCGTGGAATATTTAGTAGTGAGGAAATTTTACAAATGGACTTACTGCACAGGTGGCAACCTATCTCAGTACCATGCTTCAATTCACAATTCACTGAGCTCCTGAGGGCGACCTAGTCTTTCACAAATGTTTGTAGAAGCAGTCTGCAGGCCTAGGTGCTCGATTTTATCTGTGGTCATGGAAGTGATTGGAACACCTGATGTGCAGTGATTCGGAGGGGTGTCCCAATACTTTTTGCAATATAGTGTATATCGTTATATCACACAGCCCTACTTATTAATGGCAGTTATGTTTTAAATCTAACACTCTGAAGCTTTTTCAATGTAAGGAATTGCAAGCAAGTGAATATCATCTGCCTTGTGATTGTTGCTCACACTTGATGGATGAGCTGGTGGTGGAGGGGAGTGGTTTTCTGCTTTGTCATTTTTGCAGCCAGAGCCGCCTTACTTGACTTTGCTCCTAATTATGTGGAGAGGGCTATGGACTTGCACATCTCCATAATTTGGTCACCATACCATTATTAAGGGAAACTTACTTAATGTCTCGCACACCTGGGATGATATGTTTATATTTTCCAACTGAGCTAACTTGAGAAGCAAAATGGTCATCCTGAGGTGTTGTCGTCCAAAGTCAGACAAATCTGAAAATGTACTTTTGGTTTGCATGCCAAAAACTTGCAAACAAATGGATTCATTAGGACTGCCAAGAAAAACTTGTTGTTTGAATAGGTATTATTCAAACCATTTTAAGAAGATGAGTTTGAATTCACATTGAATTTCATTTAAAGTCTCGCTTGAGTTGTGTTTGTATCACATTCCCACTCTTTCTGCTTGCACATATTTGCATCTCTTTTGTATACCAACTTAATTTAGAGATTGTGGACTTCCCTAACTCAGGTGCACACAGTTGTGCACTGCCTTCCAAGGCCAGGTGGACCTAATTCAGCAATCAGCTCTTCGGGTAGAACTAGAGGACATAAAAGGAACATGGATGCACAGCACAGGGAAACACATACAGCCATAACAACATTTACCAGATACAAAAACTGGCCAGATCCAGAAAGTGAGGAAGTCTTTGGATTGTGCATGATGTTCACTCTATGTAAAATCACCATTTGGATGTACCATTATCCCCTCTCCTTTGTCTCTAAATAGTATCAGATGTGGGTATTTGTATTGTGGTGGTAATTTAAAAGGTCTGAGTTTCCTCAAATTAAGTTAATTTAAGGAAGTCTGAAATTGTCATAAATAAACCTAGTACAAGATAACTCAAAAGGGGTTTCCGGTCGAAGACAAATGGATATATATTACTCTAATGTAAAATGTGAACATGTGGTATTTTTTAATTAAAAAAACAGATGTTGGTTTGAGGTTTTGATAATACACCTATAGCTAAGACGCCTTAATTGAAGTATCTGTAAAATGGCATTAAAATAAATTTTTAATCACAAACCCATAAATTTTACAGGAAGTTTACATTTATTTTTCAAGCCCATTAAAATGTGTGGACACCTGTCATTTAACAATAAATTAAATATTACCTTTCTGTAATTTTACCAATTTTAGTTAACAGCTTAACAATGCTTGTAGACATTACACACTGATTAAAATAACATTTATTCAATGTTTTTATTTTCTAATTTTTTTTTGATTAAAGGAGATCAGGAGGTTAACTGTTACTAAATTGTACCAAGTTTAAGAAATGTTTTTACAGTATTAAAGTTACAGCTACACAGCTACAGGTTTTTCATGTTATTTTACATTAGACATGTAAATTCAGTTTATTTTTAGTAATTTTGATATTTTCATGTTTTTCAAAAATACAGGAATACTTTGTAACTGTAAAATTACAGATTTTTATTTTACAGTGTAGCTTATTATAATGTCCATTGGTATTAATCTTAATACTTTCCTGAAAACAGGTTGTGGTTGCCGGGCCCCCAAGGGCTGTGGCCCCCGCTGCAGTAGGCATCCCTTTTTTTCTGTTTTGAAGTTGGCAACCCTATCTCTGTCAGATGTTGTGGTAAAAGCTGCTTGCATTCTCTGCAACTGTCTTAGGCTACATTCACACTGCAGGTCTTAAATTCTAATGTTTGCAAAATTGTTGTTTAAATTTGTCCCATATTAGACTGAAGTGTGAACTGTCCACGGCCTGCAAGTGACTGGCAAAAGAATAATACGTCACATTCAGCACACTGACACTGTCGGTAGTAAACAAGTAGGCTACTAAGGTTAACTCCGGTTAGCTCATACTTGCTAACCCTCACTGGAGACTCCCGTATTTCATTGCCCTCTCTTGGTTTCCTACCGGGGTCACATTTCTGATGAATTTTGACAACTTTCTGTCATTTTTATGACATCATTACTGTTTTTGGCACTGTACACTGCATTAAGCCCCACAGCACACACTCTCTTGCATTTCAAAAATCTGACTTATATCGGATTTGGACCTGTTACAACCCAGCTCGTCGTGGAGAGTAGTAACATAATTGGGATTGGAAATGAGGTAGAGAACAACAAATGGGGTGGTTTTGGTTAAAGTCGGGGGTTTAATGACTGACTGCCATTAGGTACCGAGATGAGATCCTCAGACCCCTTGTGACACCATATGTTGGTGCGGTTGGCCCTGGGTTCCTCCTAATGCAAGAGCTGGAGTGTGTCAGCAGTTCCTGCAAGAGGAAGGCATTGATGCTATGGACTGGCCCGCCGTTCCCCAGACCTGAATCCAATTGAGCACATCTGGGACATCATGTCTCGCTCCAGCCACGTTGCACCACAGACTGTCCAGGAGTTGGTGGATGCTTTAGTCCAGGTCTGGGAGGAAATCCCCCAAGAGACCATCCGCCACCTCATCAGGAGCATGCCCGGTCGTTGTAGGGAGGTCATACAGGCACATTGAGGCCACACACACTACTGAGCCTCATTTTGAGTTTTAAGGACATTACATCAAAGTTGGATCGGCCTGTAGTGTGGTTTTCCACTTTGATTTTAAGTGTGACTCCAAATCCAGACCTCCATCAGTTGATAAATTTGATTTCCATTGATCATTTTTGTGTGATTTTGTTTTCAGCACATTCAACTATGTAAAGAGTATTTAATGAGATTATTTAATTCATTCAGATCTAGGATGTTATTTTAGTGTTCCCTTTATTTTTTTGAGCAGTGTACAACAAAAAGAGGGCTATACAGGTGCTGACAAACAACCGATACACAAAATGAAACCAAAGAGGGTCTTGTCCAAAGACAGTTACGTAGATAAGAATGAAAACAGGTCAGCATCCATAAGCTTACAAAAAGACAATGGAAGAAAATTAACTAAAACCGCCCTGAACTATGGACACACGAGCTATTTAAAGTGCAGCTGGGGTTAATTGGAGACTCCTGTTAGGTAGATTTGGTCACATCACAGCCACACCAATCACAGACACCAGCGAACAGCAACCAGGAAGTAGGCGGTATCAGCTCCACAGGGACCAGTCCTCAACGGGGATTCACACAGCTGGATTAGCATAACTGTCAGAATCACTCACAGGAACAGCACAATTAATACTCAATAAACAGCAGCCAGCGGCGGCCATAACAGGACCACATATGAAAGTTGAAAAGATTTGGGTCACTTTGAACTCTAAGACCATCTGGAGCAGAGGAACAGCAAAGACAGCTGGACTCACTGAAGAAGGTGGTGACCACTAGTGGACAAGTGTTAATTATCAACTTTATTGTTGTAGGTTATTTTCAAGTTCAGTGAACATGGGTGTCTGTGACATTTTTTAATATGATTGAACCAAAAATGCCATCCCTAAGTAGGCCTGACCATCTACAAGTCTTTGCATGTCTTGCAAAAAAATCTCGATACAAGATCGGCCTAAATGAAGGCTTTAGGACAATGTGGACGCAGCTGATAATACCGGCCAACCACTCACTCTCGGCTCACATTGCCCGTTCTGCGCCCTCCTTATCCCTGATGAGCGGCAGGATAATTCACCATTTAGCAGGAGGACTCCTTGGACAAAGCCCTCAGCCTGCTGCTACCGAAAGAGCCGTAGTCGTATGGCTCCTCTTCTATTCACGGGTCTCCCAACAGCTCCCTGTTTTCCCTGGCCGCGGCAATCGCTGACCTTGAGGCTGGGGATCCTGACCCCGAGGTAGCCTTCTCTTGCGAGGTTTCTGTTCTGCTGTCGGCCTCCGCTCATCAGAGAGCTTCCTGCCATCATCCAGAGGGTGGCCAACCACTGTCAGCTGTCTGTTCCCCCAGCCCAAGAGCTCTCTCCTCCGGATGAGATGGCCAGTGTTCTCGCTCTTAGCTAGCCAGCTAGGTGGGACCCGGTCTGGCCCCTCTTCCTTCCCATCCGGCAGTACCAGGAAGGTGCCGCCTCAGACCCAAAGACTCTGCGGGCTTCTGTTACCTCGTATATCCCCATCACCAAGGTGGAAGGCTTCTCGGACAAGGGTCCGAAGGTCCCTCCGCTGGAGCCCAACCTCATGGCATTCTTCGGTAGCCAGTTCAGGCGGCGCCTGGACCGCAGTGGGTGGCCAGAGTGCGAGTGGAGTGCGCCGCTGCCCAGATAAGTGTCTGGCTGACCCAGATTCACCATATCCTGTGGCTCCTGCACTCCTCCATCCCTGAGTCTGTTAGGAAGGATCTGGTGGAGGCTCCAGGTGAGCCCGGACAGGCTCTTCGGTCCTCATTTCCGGACACTGGTTGACACGATGCGGTCCGCTGCCCAGGAGGCAGAGAGCATCAGGCGGCACGTCGGCTGGGCCCAGCTTCCCCCAACCCCGTTCTCCAGCTCGCTGGCGGGACTGCTGTGACCGGAGGAAGGCAGGACTTAGCCCTGCCGGCTCAACGGCGGGCTCCCAGGGTCCCGGGGGTTGCCTGCTCATGGTCCAGCCCTTCAGCGCAGCCACAGGGCCCCTCCAAGCGTCAATGACAAGCTGGGGAGGAATTGTGTGTCAACTTTTCATGTTCTGCCAAAAGCACTGAATGTTTTGAAATAAAACACAAACAGAGCCGCAGCTGGCTGGACAGCCTGGCTCCGATGTTTCAATAAGACTATTCTCTGGGGGGGGACCAGGGGTTCTACTGCTGCTATTTCCTGGTGAGGAATAAGAGGGGGGGATGAGACCCATCTTGGATCTGTCACTATTCAACAAAGCGATTATGGACAGACCTTTTCGTATGTTGACAGTGAACCAGGTGCTGGAGTGTGTGCGGCAGGTGTACTGGCTGTCCTCCATCCACCTGAAGGACGTGTATTTTCACGTTCCCGTCATCCCAGCACACAGGAAGTTCCTGCGCTTCTTTTTCCAAGGTGTCCAGTATCAATACAACCACCTGCCTTTCGGTGACTCTCTGGCTCCACGCACGTTCTCCAAGTGTGTCGAGACTGCCTTGGAGCCACTGCGGCGGGCGGGCATCAGAGTCCTGTTTTACCTGGATGACCTGCTGCTGCTGGCACGGTTCCAGGATGAGGCGTTGGTGCAAACGGCCAAGCTTGTTTCACACCTTTCTCCCCTGGGTTTCATGGTGAACTGGAAAAAAAACACTACCTTTCCCTCCCAGATGCTCACCTACCTGGGCGTGGTGCTGCATTCCTCCCTCCTGAAAGTGCGGTTCTCCCTGGAGCGCGTGGACGCTCTGACAGAGCTGCTCCACCATGTGGCTCGCCAAGAGTGGTGAGGGCCTCGAAGTATATCCCTGGCGTCTCAGGCAGGAGGCTATCCGCTTCTCGGCCAGACCCACAGGGGCTGAGCGGCAGCACCTAGAGGGTTTCTCTCTGGCGGTGGTGTGCACCATCCAGGGGTCGAGAGCCGCTTCTACTCAGTCCTCTTACTTCTCCAAATGGTTAATGCTGGTGTTTGGACCAAGAGTTGGACCCTGTAGCTTGTCCGCTTCCGGGGGTGCTTTCGTTCCTTCGGCTGCTTACTGACAGAGGTCTGGCGTTCAGTACAGTTAAAACCTATGCAGCCACCATTTCATCCTGCCACAAAGGCTTCGTTGACAGGATGGTGTTCACTCACCTGCTGGTGCAGCGTTTCCTGAAGAGGGTGTGGAGGCACAGGCCGGTGTTGCGGCCTTCCTCTCCACAGTGGGATTTGCCGCTAGTTTTACATGCCCTGACCCAAGCCCCTTTCAGGCCCTTGGAGATGGCGGACCTGCGGTTCCTTTCGGCCAAGGTCGCTCTGCTCGTGACTCTGATGTCGACCAAGAGGGTCAGCGATCTGGCTGCCCTCTCTGTCGATCCATCTTGTCTCCGGATCCAAGGTGATGGCAGCTCCGCTGTCCTGCGCCCTAATCCTGCTTTCATGCCTTAGAGTAAGTAAGTAAGTAAGAAACTTTATTTATATAGCATCTTCCACAGACAACAGGGGTCAAAAAGTGCTTCACAGTAAAAAAATTCATAAAACAAATAAAAACAATAACACATAAAATACAAAACCAAATGGCTAGTTAAATGCTAGTATAGATGTGTCTTAAGGTGTTTTCTAAACGTTTCCACAGAGTCCAAGCCTAAAGGAAGCCACCATACAGAAAACTAGGATCAGGTCTTGTTTCAAAATCTGTTCTGGAACAGTTAAACGGTCTTGGCCTGAAGACCTCAGAGAACGACCAGAAGTGTGTGCAATAGATCCTGGATGTAAGAGGGAGCTTGACCATGCAAGGCTCTGTAAGTAATGGTTAAACATTTAAAATGCACTCTAAAACCAATTTGAAGCCAATGAAGAGTCTTAAGCACAGGAGTAATGTGTGATCTCCTGTTGGTCTTCAGCAAAAGTCTTGCAGCTGCATTCTGTACAACTTGCAGTTTGTCCATCTGAAGACTCTGACCAGGGCTGCAAAGCCCTGCATCCGACCTCTATTGGGAGACACCTTGCTCTCCATCCGGTTTGTCGACACTCGCCGACTAGTCCTTCATACTTGGTGAGCTTCCTTTCAAAGGCCTCTTCCAGGCAGTCTTCCCAAGGGACTTTTAGCTCCAACAGAACCACTTGTTTTGTAGACTCAGACAAAAGAACAACATCTGGTCTTAAGGTGGTAGTCACAACGTAGTGGCCAGGATGCCTGCAGATGTTTTTGCAGCTGGTCTTGGCTGCTCTCCAGCTTTGATGAAGGTGTGATGGCTTGTTTGGAGGGGTGGGAGCGCTTGGCCACCTGTACCTTCCCTCTCCCAGTGCCTTAGAGCAGCAGCTCAGAATGTGCTCTAGGGTTCCACGCTTGGAGCACAGTGGACATGCTGGTGACTCCACTTTGACCCATATGTGAAGGTTTGATGGGCTGGGAAGCACATCATATACCGCCTGGATGAGAAACTTGATCCACTGTGGCTCTGCCTTCCACAGCTCTGCCCATGTCACCTTCCTCTCGATCGCGTTCTCCCATCGTATCCAGGCACCCTGATGCCTCATTCCCACTGTTCT
Source organism: Micropterus salmoides (assembly GCF_014851395.1). NCBI lineage: Eukaryota > Metazoa > Chordata > Actinopteri > Centrarchiformes > Centrarchidae > Micropterus > Micropterus salmoides. Next base: position 27,282,873 of record NW_024040817.1, on the reverse strand, counting down.
CCTCAACCACTGCTCTCATCTCCTCCTGGACTAGGCAGCACCTTTCCTTCCCTTTGGTGGTGTCAATGTGGGGAGTTGAAAAGGAACCCAGTCCAGCCCTGCCTCTTGTTACCGCTCCCGCCAGCCTGTTGTGATGTAATCTTGCCTCTGCTTGTCGAACAGCCCCCTCAGCCTTCCACTTCCAACCAGTCCCCACTTCAATCCCAGCCTTTGCCACCTTTGGATCGCTCAAGTCTCTATATTACAACACTTCCCTGGCTCTCGTTACCTTGAACTCCTCTTCCAAGGACTTGAGTGGCAGTTGCAGTTTGTTGCGGTGCCTATGGAGTGCAATGCTACTTAGACTTTTTGGAAGCCCCAGCCATTTTCTGAGGTGGCTGCTGACCTTCCTCTCAAAGGTTTCCACAGTCAAGATTGGCACTTCATAGATGAGGTGTGGCCAGAGGATCCTGGGAAGAATGCCATGCTGGTATAGCCAAGCTTTGAACTTCCCTGGCAATCCAGACTGGTCCACTGATTTTAGCCATCTGTCCAGCTCAGTGCAGGTTGATCGGATGGATGCTGCATCCCTCAGGGTGCTGTCAAACACCTTGCCTAAGCTCTTGACAGGCTTTTCAGTGACGGTCGAGATTGTTGCCCCTGCAACACTGAACCGGGATTTGTCATCCACCTCTCCTCTTCTCAGCACCATTGATCTTGACTTGGCTGGTTTAAAACGCATCCCTACCCACTCCATTTGCTTTTCGAGACCCTTGAGAATCCACCGGCCTGGAACTGACTCTGTGGTGACTATGAGGTCATCCATAAATGCTCTTATCGGTGGCTGACGTTGAGCTGATTTCGTCTTGGGCCCTCTGCACTCTTGTTCAGTAGACTTTGTGAACATATTCATGGCCAGGGATAACAGAATTACGGAGATGGTACAGCCCGTGATGATTCTGATCTCGATCTTGTGCCAGCCTGATGTCACTGCTCCTGAAGAGGTTCTCATCCTGAAGTTGTTGTAATAGTCGGCAATGAGGTCTCTGACTCTGCTGGGGACGTGATGTTTTCAGAGTGAGCTGCACAAGCTTGTGTGGTATTGAGCCATATGCATTTTTTTATCGATTTGAATTCTTTTTTAAAGTCAAGCTAGCCGTTTCCTCATGCTTATTCTCCCTGTGTCCCGTGCAAGAGAGTGAAAGACTAGAGTACCACTCAGCACTGACAGATTGTTCTCTCTCTGAGGAGCTGCATCACAACACCAGTGTGCGTCTGTTCTTTGAGAGGAAGGTTGGAGACAGCACTGAAGAAGATCTTGGCCGGGAGATGATGCAGAACTGGTCTATCTTCTTGGAGTTCTCCTCCTTTGGAATCCAGACCCCCTCAGCAACTCTCCACTGTTCAAGAATCTTGCCCCTCCTCCACATAACATGCAGGATCTTCCACAGGCGCAGCAGGAGTTTAGGACAGTTCTTATACACTTTGAACAAAGTGCTGTTTGGGCCTGGAGCAGAGCTTGCTTGTGCTTTCCTGACAACCTCCCGAACCTCCTTCAGCTGCAGCTCTGCCATGTTCAACTGCAAACTTGGCTCAGGAGGGTCTGTCAGCATGCTGCACTCCCCCAACTCCTTTTCTCTTGCTGAGTTGCCTTCAGGTGGTGATCAATCTCCTCCTGAGAGCAGACGCTTTTGTCCTAGCAGCTCATTAGTGAACTTAAAGGGGTTGGCAATGAATGCAGCCCGCTTTTGGGCTCTTTCACGGCGGCGCCTCCGGTGCCACTCTGCCAGTCGAAGGATCCTGATCTTCTTTCGTGGGATGCACATCAGCTGTGCCAGGCCAGTGCGCTCCTCCTCGCCTGCTTGTACTGTCGCTTCAGGGTCTTCATCTCCTGCCTGATGTTATGGATTCTCACCTCTCATTGGTTCTTTGAGTGAGGTCCTTTGGAGCCTCCTTCCTTCATCTCTTCACCGAACCGTTCAGATGCAATGCTTTCAATTATCATTTTCAGGGCTTGCAGTTTCCTGTCAACATTTCCCCTCATGCTGGCCTCCAGAATCTGGTCAACACCGAAACTAGTTCCACATTGAGGTCATGTTAGCTGCTGGCCACTTGATCCGCCTCCTCTCAGACTTGATGCTGGAGGGAGTCTTTTGCAACACTTGGAGGTTCAGGGCACTGTGGGGTGTCTCCGGGCCTGGCTCCTCCTGTGTCTCACCAGGTTGAACACCTGTGCATTGTGTTGGTCCTGTCCCCACCAGACACTTTATCTTCCCTTGGTGGATCTTTAGGCCTCACTCGTTCTTACAGAATTTGCCACATGTACACTGCTTGCTCGTAGTCGTTTGTCCATTGCCTTGGTCTAGTACCATTGAATCCGTCTGGTTAGGGTGCTTATCCTTTCCTGGTCGTCACTGATATAATCAGATTAAAGCTGTGCAAATACATCTACTGATGCTGCTGGCCAAAGGAGTCCAGTATTGAAAGTCTGTGATGTTTAACTATATGGGGGTTTGCTGATGGTGGCCGGTAAACTAAAATACAATAAAATGTATTTGAACGACCAACTTTTCTCATCTGTAGTTCAAAAGAAGTGTACGTGCCACAGCAAGACCTCCACCACAGCCTGTGAGTCTTGGCGTGCTGATAAAATTACAGTCCACAGGACAAAGCCCATTCAGGTGATATTCAATATCCCGTTGCCAAGTCTCCATGAGCAACAAGTCCATGTTTTTGGAAGTAAATAAATCACTGAGCAAAAGAGACTTTTATTAAAAGAAATGGGCATTTATCAGACCCATCCGGAGCGGTGCAGGAACACCTGCAGCAGAGAAAGAGGCTCGGGGCAGCGACCTAAGATGCACAGAACACACACTGCGACCAGTGGTAGGGTTTCTCCAGGGCACCGGGACCAAAGCCCAGGGGACGTCAGGGCGAAGACATAAAGGTCTGGAGTCGCAGTCAAAGACCCCCAGCTTCAAGAGTTTTTTCAGATGAACCTGCCTCCCTACCCTTTTTCCTCGCTTTCTCTGCCATCTATTTGTAAGTCGTATTAGGCACTCTCCATGCCGCATACATAGCGGTTGCAGTCGGACATCTGAACCACTCCAGGTACATCCGTCACCGCACTCCGCCATGGAGGATCAGATCAACAGCATTGTTTGGTGATCGTACACCCATGCAGTAGACACAACATTTGTTGACAAACTTAGTAGCAATCTAGTGCAGGAAACAAACAAAGCATCACCAGCTCCTTCCGATCGCAGGTGATTACCCTCTCAGGCTTCTTTCCACCCCCCATGGGGCTGAGGAGCTAGGTCTCACCTCCTCAACCCGGTGCACACACTGTCCTGCTACGCTGCTTTCCCCTGTCAGTGCCGCGCTTATCTCCCAGGCTGTGCGATGCTATTTCACAGGCCTATGCGTCAGCCGGTGTATCTCCTCCGGGAGGACTCACACAAGAGACGTCTCCTCCTCTTTGGGATTTCACAGTGGAATGTCGGTAGACGACATCTGCATGGCGAGCTCCTGGTCTTCCCCATGCTCTTTCGTCCATTTCTTTCAGGTTTCTGTCTGAGTGATTGTCCTCTGTAAGTGCACGGTGAGTTTCTCCCATCCGGACAGTGGGGGAGCAGCTGGCCCTGCTCTGTGCGCAGCTGATGCTGTTGCTGTCCCAACCTCATCTGCACCTGCATAGCTGCGGGTCCCCCCCCTTCCCAATGCTGAGCTCCATTAAAGTATTTAAACATTTCAGAGGCTAAAATTTGAATTCTGTTTCCTCTACAGGGTTTCCTCTGTCCATCCTGTCAAGCTTTTAACTACAGTTTTTTTGTTTTGTCCCACGATATTTGCAGTGACATTACTCCACCCATGGAAACATTTAAACGACTGACAGCAGCCTCTCTAATCATTAAAGTTAAACTGTTAATGAAAACACTGATACATTATAACAACACAATAAAAATCTAAATCTGGCTAAATTTAATTACAATAAAGAATTATTGGGGTTGGGGGGCTATTCAGATATTGTCAGAACCGATCTGTGCATTACACCAATTCAGCTGCTATAATTGTGACAAAACAGTGTAACAGCTGCTAACATCATATTATTAGGCTATAATATCAACCAGAGCATCCTCAGAAATCCGCACTATACTGCTGTATTTTATGTTATCATATAGCAACAATAGTGCCCATTATGTTGTCTGCACGTCATTCCAACAGAATAGTGTTGTGATGACTGCATTTCAGATATGTTTTGTTTCATACATGGTGTGAAGATTAGTTTACCAAGGTTCTACTTCATACAGGCTTCACCTTTAAAGCTATCGCAATTGGGTTTACCACCCACTCTCTGGACGAAGCCCACGGCCTGCTGTTAAGGAAGAACGGGAGTCAGTTGACTCCGCTTTTCCTGTTCACGGATCTCCCAGCGGTTCCCCCATTCCCCCGTTCCAACCTCCGGTGACGCCAGCCTCGACATTGGCTATGTTGCCGCAACAAGGCAAGCTAACAGGATGCTAACGTCAGGGTAACGTTGAGCTATCAGGAAGCTAACGGTCCTGGTCAGCTGGTTCTGCTGACCAGGAAGACCCCATGTGCAGAGATGGGGACTCGAGTTTGAGACTCCAATCAGACTTCACATACACAGTGACATCAGACTCGACTTGAGACTCATCCTCAAAGTACATCAGACTTGACTCAGACTTGAGGTGCGGAACATGTGAACAATGTTTATTTTTAGGAAATGTCTGATGAGCTTGCTGTTATTCTCCTCGATTAACATAATCATTTACGTCCAGCTGGCGGCCATCATGTTAATTATTAACGGTGGCTGCGAACAGGTTTATTGTTGATCATGTAATGTTACAGTTACTTAATGTTACACTGGGTTTGACAGTCTGGGGATGTGTTGACTTACAGTAGTTTAAGCTGTCATTAATTGCATTGCACATAACATGGTCGTGCTCTGTGAAAAACAGGTTACAGGTTTATTGTTGATCATGCAACATTACAGTTTTATTTAGTTATAACGTTGCACTGGGTTGAGAGTCTGGGGGATGTGTTGACTTACGGTATTTTATAAGCTGTCATTAGTTGTTGACGCTTTAGGCTACATGGTTGTGCTCTGTAAGTGAAAAACAGGTGACAGGTTTATTGCTGATCTGGAACATTACAGTTTTATTTAGTTACACTGGGTTTGAGAGTCTGCGGCGTGTGTTGACTTACAGTAGTTAACAAGTTGTCATTAATTGCATTGCACATTATATGGTTGTGCTCTGTAAGTAAAAAATGGGTTACATGTACAGAATTCCTGTAGCTATGCAGTTTTATAAGCAGTGTGGATTGAACACAACAGGTGATACAACATTCATTAGCTGCGGCTAACGTCATCTAGCACCCGAATTGCTTGCTGTTGGCCGACCCTCGCTGCTCAGGGGAGATGGGTGTGCGACGAGCCTGGCCGTCTGCACCACCGGCTCATCCCAGGACCACACCAGCAGCAGCAGGTCGTTCATTTAAAACAGGACCCTGATGCCCTCCCACCGCAGCGGTTCCAGAGCCGGTTCCTCTCCCCTCCCAGAGGCTCACCTACCTGGGTGTGGTGTTGGACTCCTCTCACTGGAGAGCACGGCTATCTCAGGAGATGGTGGACGGTCTGACGGAGGTGCTCTGCTGTGTTGTTCCACAGGCGGTGGAGGCCTCATGTCAGCAGCTCATGTGTCAGCCGGTCAATCTCCCCTGGACGGCATCAGGGCACACTCCACGAGAGGTGTCTCTTCCTCTGCGGTGTTGCACGGTGGGATGACGGTGGATGACATCTGCACAGCGACCTCCTGGTCTTCCCTGTGCTTGTTTGTCTGTTTCTACCTACGAGATGTCTCCCGTTTTTCCATGAATCGCTCAATACTGAGTGTTCTGTCTGAGTGATTGTCCTCTGTGAGTGTGCCTTCTCCCAGCCTGACAGTGGGAGGAGCAGCCACTGCTCACTCTGGGCCTGCTCTGTGCGCGGCTGGTACGGTCGCAGTACATGACCTCGTCCGCACCTGCACAGCTGCGGGGCCACCCATCCTGTCCCCGGCCCATTACGCATGGGTCAGCCTCCCCCGTGTCGCGTCATGTCACGCCCTCATCCTGCTTCGCTTCTAACCAACGGCGTTGCCAGGTCATTTTTCCGGGGCTTTAGCCCCAGATGTTTTGACTGTAGCCCTGAATGTAACTCAACAACAGCAACAAAAATATTTTCCATGTTAATATGCAATAATATTCATAACAAAGCCTGTCTCACAAATCTTCAAAGAGCGGAGGCTGCTCGCAATAATTGATACATTTTGTTTGAAGTTCACGTAATGTGACGCCCCCACCACCGTTACTCAGACTGCTTGCATTTAGAGAGAGCACGAGAGAGAGAGAGCACATTGTTCACAGCTTCGGGGCTAGTCCGCGACTTCTGAATGACAAAATTGTAATCAGTATATTTAAATATAAATGTTGTCGGCCAGTGTGTAGTCAATGTATTAACGCAAACGGTTAACAGTTGCAGCACAGTAGTGAGAGAATATCATGACACCTGACGCTCTGTGTTCTGCTGTCTCTGCCCCCCTCGCTCTGAGACACTACTGTTTTACTGTCTCCAGGATGCTTCATTCCCTCTAAAGTGGCTGTGAGCTCAAGCAGCAAACTTCCTGTCTCCAGGCTGAAGCGTTCCCGGAAGGCCGAAAACCTGCGAATCATCGAGTGGCCACTTGAGGCTGGCTCCTGTGAGATTATGAAAGGAAGATTGACCCAGAGCTCTGTAAGCTTTATTCATTTACTTGTAATAAAACTGATTAACTTGGACCAAACCATCTAAAAAAGGGTAATTTAAAGTCACGGTCCAACACTCCAAAAGGGAGTCAATCCCCATTGACCCCCATGTTAAAATGCCCAACTTTACAGCAGAATAAAACATGTTTACAGCCTGGTACAAAAGATGGTTTTAGTGTATATTGCTAATTTTGCCCTTCATGACAACTGTGAGGGGGGTGAACTTTTTTATAACTCACCTATTTAAATGATATTAAGCCTCAAAGTTCTGCATTATTAGAGGCGTGGTTGATTTGATTGACATGCGCCTCTAGCCTCTGTCACTGCTAGTACTCGGTCGGCCGTCTGTTAGCCTCACTCAGCTACACCGAGCTGAGGCTCAGCCTGCTGGAGCTGTTTGGACATTTCTACATGTAGATACCGGATGAATAATGGCAGGCTGTGTGACTTATTGGAGAGAGAGCCTCCAGGAAGTCCGTGTTCCAGTTGGTGAGTGAAATTCCTGTATTTTATTTATGTGTTAACAATATTTAACAGTATCGCTGTCGGCGTATAGCTTGTTAGCAGGCGGAGCAAGATGGCGGGTTGAGCAGTCACGTTTCTTGGAGCTCGTCAAAACTTGTCTCAAAGTTAAGTTCAAATTTGGATTATCCACTCTTCAAAATGAATACACAAAAGTTTATCAAACCTGCCAAATTAAACTTGGACCCCAAAGGACAGAAATCTTTGCCGAACGTCGAAAGAAAAGAAGGGAGTCGAGAAGTGGAACACGACTACGCAATGGATGTTACCCTGCTGAATAAGAGGGACCGCGGAGACGATTCGACACCGTCTACACCAAGTAAGAAGCCTGTGGAAAAGAAGTGCAAGTCAACAAGCGAAGGTGAGAGTGAATGTGTCTCTAATAAGACAATATTGGAGGCTATTTTAAGTCATGAGAAGAGAGTGGATGAGCAGCTAATGGAGTTACGTGAACAGACAAAACAAAGCAGTGTTATGATCGCTAGCTTATCCAAAGCAGGTCCAGTTCAATTCCGAAGAGATGAAAGAGTGCAAAACTAAAGTAAAACTCCTGGAGAAACAGAATGACATTTTGTGCAAAGAGAACAGTGAACTCAGAGAGAGAGTTAGAGAACAAGAAAGATACAGAATGAGATGGTGTCTCCGGCTCAAAGGTTTGGAAGAAAAGAAGGATGAAAACATCACAGCGCAAGTCATTCAAATCCTTGCTAAGATTGTCCCAGATATGGAGTCAAAAATGGATAAAGCAGTGGACATCATGCACAGAGTTGGGAAAAACATAGATAATAAGAACAGACATGTCATCATTCTGTTTGCCAAAAGACAAATGAAGGAAGAAATTTGGCGACGGACCAAGGACTCTCCAGTCTGCAAGGATAAAGGCATTCGTTTTGCTGAAGTGTTACCACGGGAGGATTGGGAGGAAAGAAGAAAGTTGTGGCCAAAATTGAGCAGGCCAGGCAGGCTGGAAAGCTAGCGTTCTTTAGAGGCCCCTATGGATACATCGAAGGTCGTCGGATTGAAGATGGCAAGTGAGATTATAATGGTTGTGATATAGTGGAAAACGCGAGATGGGACGAGGGAGCTCTACCTAAACTTACAGTTCACCGAGTTACTGAGTAGTAAGTGGTTTAAAAATCTGTTTATTGTTTTATTCAGTTTGTGTTAATGGTTAATAGCAAGATTTCTTTTGGTTCGTTAAATGTCAGGGGCTTGAAGGACATCATAAAGAGAAAGGCTTTGTTTTTGCAAGAGACTCATTCTTCGGACGTGGATGCATCTTTTTGGACTATATGGGGAGACAGAATTTTATTTAGTCACGGGTCGAACAGATCTGGAGGCGTGGCGATATGTTTCAACAAGTTAAGAAAGAGGTTAAATACTTGGGAATTGTTATCTCCAAAGAGAGAACAACAATTGACAATATGAATATGTGAAATCAGATAGATAAATGTAAGTTAATTCTAAATAGGTGGCTGCAGAGAGATATCACAATCTTTGGAAGGGTTCTACTCTCTAAAATGTTTGTCCAGACTCATTTACCCGGCCTTTTCTTTACCCATATCAGCAAGTATGATCAAAACAGTGAATAAAATAAATTTTAATTTCATATGGAGAAATAGATGGCATTATATAAGGAAAACTGACGTGGTTAAAAGTTATGAAGATAGCGGTATGAATGTGATTGATTTTGATATTATGAATAGTGTTTTGAAATTGAAATGGTCAAACTCCTTCCTTGAAAATAGTTAGACTAATTAGACTAATTAATTAACTCCAATGCCGTTTTTCAAAAGATGGGGGAATAGATTTTTTTCTCCGGTGTGATTATGATTGCAGGACCTGTTAAACTCTCTGCTTTCCATCAGCAAGTCCTTCTTTACTGGAAGTTAATATATAAACACAATTTTACGCCCCACAACACACCAGTGTGGAATAACAGATGCATTTTGGTTAATAGAAAATCTTTGTACATTGAGGAATGGAGGTCTAAAGGGGTTTGGGCAGTTGCTGATTTTATGAATGACAATGGAAATGTGTTAGGGCATGAAGAGTTTTGCACAAAATTTCAACTTCACCGTTCGGTCAAACACTACAATAGAGTGATCAAAGCCATACCAATCCCTTTCAGATTACTGATTAAAGAAAGTCTTCTGTACTCAAACGCTCCTCCTGAGCTGAGGAAGCTTTGTTTTGATGGAATTGACTTTTGTGTTGATAAATGTACCAACAGAGTTATTAGAAACCTTCTGCTTAAGGAATGTTATCCCAACCCAGTAAGAAGGACATATGTCTTCAGGGAATTCAGAGTTCAAGAGGTTAAAAAAATAAGAAAAAATTATATTTCATTTCCACTTCCTCCCAAGGTAAAAGAAGTGAACTTCAAAATTTTAAATGAGATATACCCAACTAGCGATTTTTTGAGAGTGAGGTTTAATTTTGATGTAAATAACTGTGTTTTCTGTGAAAGGGAAGTTGAGAGCTTGGAACACCTGTTTTATTGTGAATTTTTGCAGTCCAAGGAGATTGTGTCTTCACCATTGACAGTAGAGTTAGTTTGGTTTGTTTGTGGGAAACAAGGATTTGGATTTTGTCCTTAACGTTGTGATGCTATTGGGGAAATCCTTTATACATAAATGTAGGTTCTTTAAGACTAAACCCTGCTTGAACCATTAGAAGAATATGATAAAAGGTTTGAATAAGTCACTGAAACTTGTAAAAAACAAGAAAGCACTAAAATTGGTTTCATTATTAAGCAGATTCAGGTTAATTCGAGATAGCCCTACCTTTATTTTATTTATTTATTATTGTTGTGTGCATGTGTGTGTATGTATGTATGTATGTATGTATAAATAAAAATGTTTTTGTTTGTTTGTTTTAGCTGTTATTTATTTATTTACTGTATTATTTGCTTTATCATTTGATGTCCATGTGAGGATGTCAGTGTAAGGATAGATGTGATAAGATGCCTGATTTGTTTGTATTTTGTATCCTAAATAAAGGGGGGTGAGTATAGCTTGTTAGCTTAGCTCGTTACACTAATTAGCCAAATAGGCGCATCCCCAAGCTGCTAACGATGCTAAGTTAACAGAGTTAGGCCCTGTCCCAATGTCCACACTACACCCTAAGGTCTTCCTCGAAGTGAACACTTGTTGAAAGAGCACTTAGTGGAGTAAGTGCGCAAGGGCCCGAAGCTGTGAAGAGCAGAATTGGGACAGTTTTGCACACGTCACTATCTACGTCACTTCTGTTGTGATCAGGAGAGTAAACATGGCGCCGGCGGTAGTTGCGGTATTCGCAGTATTCCTGCTAAAGTTGATAACAACTCACCACCAGTTCCTTATGAGAAGAATTAGGAACCGCAAGAGAAGAAGTCTTCTACACCAGATCCAAACATGTATGCTGATGCCCGACCAACAGGTAAATGAACTTTATTTTACATTTCAAAGTACCGTTCATTTGGCTAATGTGTGTGCTGCTAATAATAGCTGTACCATGTCACGATCCTTAGAATGAAAAAATCAATATCTTTGTTTACTCTTAGCTACCAACCTTTCTGTTAATGTTATTCCTATTAAAACAGTTTTTGGCTAAGATAAATTGTGATATAACCTAAACTATGAAGTGATGCAAACTATACTGCATTATACTGAGAGCTGTTCCTAATATTTTGTCAATTTGGTCAGTGAGTGTGGACAAAATATCAAGAACAGCTCTCAGTATAACTCAGTATATTTTACATCACCACCCCCACAAGTGAGTGTCCAAAATTACAATGACAATAGATAAACTCCCTCTAATAAATTAAATTATAAAATGAATAAATACTTTTTCATGGTGTGATCTGTTTTCCTAAATCTGTCATTCAAATTGTTTTTTGTCTTTTGAAGTTTGGCAGACTGATCAGGTATGCCAGGCTGAATCACACCATGCCTGTCCTTCTGGTGTATTTTGATGTTGAGAGACCTTCGACCCGACTAACGCCTTTCAAGAAAATCAATGGATGGCTTGATGGATATTCTGCACAGGCACCAGGACCACGGCTGGGGATCTTATTTGGAAGTCCTAATATTGCACAGAATTGCTCAGAAGATTATGGACATAGCAGGTAAAGTGACTTGCTATCCACGTCATGATGAACTTGAAGAAGTTGGCCTGCAATTTGGACGCCTTGCTCGGCATACAGCATTTGACAAGGCTGTAGGGGCAATAGATGGATGCCATATTCTTATCAAGCCCCCCAAATGGTAACAAAGAGGACTATTTTAATTCTATTCTATCCAAATGCAAGCCATCTGTGACCTGTTTTTTTCTTCTAGGTGATGGGGGATATCCCTGCATACAGTCCCCCATAACCATCATCACACCCTACAAACTGCCACTTCAAGGAAGGGTCGAGGAACGCTTCAATCATAGCCATTCACGTGCACGTTATTATTGAATGAGCCTTTGGTATGATGAAGGCACGCTGGAGGGCAACACTCTTCAAAGCCTTAGAAGTAACAGTTGGCTTCTGCACAGAGGTGGTTACTGCCTGTGCATTCTTGCGCAATGTCTGCCTTACCCATGGTGATGTCCTGGAACCAGAGCCAGCTGATGATGCATCACCACAACCACCAACAGCAGATTCTGGACAGGAGACAAGTGGCAACCAACTCCGGGCAAGGCTCGCTGCACATGTATCAGCACCCCTTAATGTTCAAGGGCACCTTTTGGAATATGACTACACAACTTAATTCAAAGTACCTCATACCTCAACACACATATTGTTGTCACGAGTGTAGAAAGTTAAGACCCTAATTATTCCATTTGTCTGACATTGCACATGAACATGTACCTACCTATTTTGCTTGACATTGTTTACTTACAGTTCTGTGTATATATTTTGTAAAATGAAATATTTTGTCAATTACCTAGCATTTGTAAATACCAAATTTATCTGTCCTGAAAATGTTTATACATTTATAAGCCTACGCTTGTACCTGGCGGTATTGTTCTGCATTGTCAGCTCATTGATTTTGTTATAAACTTGTCTTGAAGTACTTTGTTTCAGTAAAAAAGTGATTTTTCTAAATGATTAATGTTTCTCTTCATTTGTGACACATACCAGACTTTTACTGATAAACAGAAATTGTCATCAATTTTTTTTCAATGTACATTAATACATGATTAAACAAAGTAAACAAAAAAATCTTGCTGTGATTCATTTTAACATTTCATTTTTACTTATCAGTTGTGAACAGTTGATAAAGATGATGAAACAAAGATAAAACAAATGTATAATTTAATTAAATAATGTATTAATAATTATAATAATAAATTGCATATATACAGAATTACAATTTCCAAATGTCTTGTGCAAACCAAAAAATACAGCCAAAGTCCTCTGAAACATTAAATATAAATTCCATCACTCAATGGTGTTAACACAGTTGAGCACTTATACAGGAACAGCAAACAACAAAACAGAACAAGATGCAGGAAGTTAATACTTCAACCAGCTTTCCAAATAAATCTAACATCCTGTCCATTTGCTGCTGAGACTTTTGGAGCCAAGCATTATCCCTTTCATTTTCTTCCTTCTGTGTTTTCTTAAGATAATCTACATTCTCACTTTTCCTCTTTCCTGGTCTGACATCCGTTGATGTACCAATAAATACATTGATACATTTAGCTGACGCTTTTATCCAAAGCAACAATTAGCAAGCAACGCTGAGCAAGTGTGTTGCTCAGGGACACATTGGTCGATGTCTCACAGTGGGAATCAATCCCAGGTCTCCCACACCAAAGGCAGGCATCTTATCTGTGCACCATCACCACCCACCCTGGTGATGTACCTGGTTGATCACTCTGGGGGTCTATGGAGTTTCCTGCTTGGAGGTCTGCTGTCTCTGTATCTGTGAAGGAGACTGTTGGAGAATTTTCTTCAACCACAACCTCACTGACGGGTGTCTGGGCTCTCTCTACACTACTGTGTCCAGATGAGAACACATAGACTGGCCTGACTGAGGGTCTCTGGCCAATGGCTTCATGCATGGCTGCATAGAAAATCCATGAGGCAGCAGTGACCTCTCCTGCATCTGTCCCTGACCAAGTTTTTGGCAGGGTTAAGTCCTTTGTAAATTGTAATAGTTATGAAGGGGGAAATTAACATTATTTACATGGGTTTACATTCTAGACAGTCATTAAATATTATTACCCCTACAATATAAGCATTACAAAACATGTGAAAGTGCAGTTACCTTGTACTTTTTCTTTAGATTTTCCCACTTCTTTTTACACTGCTGCTGAGTCACTTTCCCCTCCAGTCCCATGATTTTGATAATTTCCCTGAAAGACACACATTCATCCATTAGATCCCTTTGCAATGAAAGTAAGGGCCTACTTTCAAACAACAAACTTGTCTGCTCATGTAATGGCCGTGTTAAATTACTCATATCCCTGGCTATATGCGTTTCTGTCCCCCGTGAATAGCCACTCATTCTCTGCCCTGAACTTTATAAAATTGAATGTCAGCTCGTCGGACCCTGACAAAAGAAAGTGAAACCATTGTATCATCATGTATTATGTTATTTATCGCCCATTAGGGTGAAGTGTAAAGTTGTAAAGTAACATGTGTGAAGTTGTAAAGTAACATTAAAGGCTCAGCCAAACATCTCTGGCTCAGCTCTGTGTTAGCTGACGTTATGTTAACGGTAAACTTTACAAACGGGCAATGTTAGATTTGGCTACGTACTGTAACAGAGTCACTGTTCAGTCAGATACTATTATAAGTGGCTGGACCTGAACCGGAGGGACACAAAGGTTTTAAAGACAGAGGGCAGAGGGGGGAGCTGCTGCAGAGTTCTGCTTGACCGCAGAGGAGAGCCGTGCACCTCTGAGTGTACTGTTTATAAACAATATAATATATTCTTTGTGGGGTTCATCAGTGGGGATGATTGATTCGAAGTACATATTGAAGGACGTTTATTGAAATCAATAAGTTATTACACTCAGTAGATGTAGCATTCCTTGTGATTCAGCAAACAATCTGAGGTGATAACTGCGTTTGATCAGCAACGTTTCTGATAGGGAGCTTAAGAGGTGGATGCATTATTCAACAGAACAGATGTTGTAGGCTACCTGCAGAGATTTACATCTACCTTTTTTACCAGCATATAATGAGCGTTATGCCTGCAGACAGGTAGCTGGGCTGTAAGTAAGGCGATGGTTTAGTTAAAGCGAGAAATTAGGTGTGTGAGTTTGTTTGGTAGATTAGAATTTGCCAAAAAAGGCAGTACAATTCAATAAGGAATATAAAATAAGATCCTTATAATAAACATTCAATAAGATCTGACTTGAGTAGTCAACAGGTGTCCAGCAGCAAACCGTATCACATATCACACATATTAGGAAACAGTGTATTTCACATTGCCACCCATAATTACTGTGACATGCCAGAGAGGTTATCATGCTGAGGCGATCTCACAGTTCAGAAGCTTTATGGCACTTTGGAAGAAGCTGCTTAACTGTTGTGGTGGGAATTGTGTGTTTAAATAAACAGCTCAGGCAAACACTTGTCTTTTATTCAAGTCTTCTGCAGAAGGACTCACAGCAAAACACATACGCCGTGTACATGTATGCTCGATTGAGTGAGGAGAGCTCTGTGAGCCTGTTATTTATCCAGCTTTAGGGTCAATCTTATCATCCCACAGAGACACATAGTCCCTGAAGTCTGGATACCACAGAGAACAGAGATATTTTGACTGTTACATTTACACAGATTCAGTGCCACATCACAGATGAGACAAAGACTTTTTTTTAAATGGACCTATAACACAAATATGGACAATATTTAAAACTCAAAGTAAACAGAAAGAGAGAACGCCTTTCCACGTCAGACCACGCCAACAGATACAGACTTCCACGACAATAACAAGGCTTCCAGGTCTCTGCAGCTCTCTGGCACCAGGTGGGACATCGGATCCACAGTGTGACTCTAGGAGGAAAATGTGTAATAAATGCTTCAGGTGATTAAAAATATAAAGTAATCAATACAGATGAGTCTTTAATAAATAGAATATTGTGGTGAAGTTCATTTTCTAACGTAATTAAATTCAAAAAGTGAATCTCTGTATATATCTCTGATATATTATAGATTCATTACACAAAGTGAAGCATTTCAAACCCTTTTTTTGTTTTCATCTTGATTACGGTTTACAGCTCATGGAAATAAAAACTCCAGTATCTCAAAAAAATAAACATTTTAGAATAAAAATACATTTCTATATTATATTATAAATTATACAGAAATGTCAACTGGAGAAGAGCTCTCTAATCAGCTAATTAACTCAAAACACCTGCAAAGGTTTCTGAAGCCTGTAATCTCTCAGTCTGGTTCTGAAGCTCACAAGGAACTTTTCCACAGTATTCTAATTTTTTGAGATGGTCCTCTAAAAGATGCCTCAGTATTTTAATGTTGACAACACTATTATGTCACATAAGTGGGAAAAATGGAACAAGGGAGACGGTCTTTAAATGTTTTGTCTTAAAACAGACAATTTTATATCAGCTGTCAAATGTCCAGTAGTAGTATAAATGACTTGTAACTACCATTAGGCCTATGTAAAAGGGTTAATTGATTTGCTTCAAATTGTTCGTTTGAGCTGTAAGTAAACGTTAACGTAATTAATAACTGATTCATCGTTAACTGTCTTTGTTGGTCTCAACAAAATCTAACGTTATATATTAAAAAGCCGACGAACCTTTAGGGCCGGTGTTACATAATAAAATCGCGAAATGCGCGAAAATAACCGATATGTTTGGTACTGGAGCTGCAGTAGCTTCAACATCAGCTGCATAGCCTACCCTGCATAGAGCAGGCACTTGAAGAGGAATAAGGGAGAGCCATGGCCACTGAAAAATAGCTTGCACCAAATAATGTTAATTAACAAATAAAGTGCTATGAGAAATCCAACGAGGGTTAAAATGAAGGGCAACTGGACTTGGTTGAAGATACTGGAAGACGTTTCGTCCCTCATCCAAAGGACTTCTTCAGTTCTGACTGACTGGCAGGGAAACTCAGCTATTTAACCTCAGTGGGGTAACTATGACCTGGATGACTGAGAATCTTCATAGACATCTTGCTATGAGAAATGTTTATTTGCACAATAAGAAAACCTGCAATTCAATATAAAACTGAATATAAATATATTTTTAAAAAGTAAATTAAGGTAAAAAAAAAAAAAGAAATAAGCTACTGCATTACATTCTATTATATTTATAAAGAGGTGGTATTATGCTTATTGTCAGGTTCAAATCTTAATTAGGGGTTGTACCAGAACAGGTTTACATGGTTTAATTTTCAAAAAACACCACATTTTTCTCATACTGCACATTGCTGCAGCTCCTCTTTTCACCCTGTGTGTTGTACGCTCCGCTCTTGAGCTACAGAGTGATGCATCTTACTTGTACAAAATCTTTGTTGGGAGTTGCACATGCGCAGTTCCCAGGTAAGGACTACTAGCCAATCAGAAGCAGAGAAGGGCGGGTAGTGTGATCCAAATCAAAGCCGCTTCAGACCATAGACAGTATATTACTGGACGAAGCCACCCCACTGATTTGAATGGAGAGGAGCCAGTTTTGGACCAATAAAATACTACTACAGGGTTACTTCCTGTTGGCACCAGCGTCTACTGCGCATTATTGCGCAGCATAACCATGGTTTAATGACGTAGAACAACGGCAGAAACACCGTAATTCTGGTAGCTGAACCAACAAAAGGTTTCATGGCTCAGTGTGTTTGTCTGACTAGGATCATCACTGATTAATCAACCGACCTACGAGGCTCACCTGCAAAACACCAATGCAGCGTCACTGATGACTAGATTGCTGAGAGCTTATAATCTAAGCAATACATAATAGTTAATTTTATCAGTGTTAATTATTATCAGAAAATGAGACAGATGTTAGAGTTACTGTGTAGAGGTAATTTACTGTTGCTGTACAGACGTACTTTGGGTAGGCGGCAACGGGGGGCGGGGGGTAAAAACATGAAAGATTTCTGGGCTGGGCTAAGCCCCCAATGTTTCAAGAGACTGGAAATGCCCCTGCTTCTAACCCAATGTAACTGCAGATCCTATGAGTATAGGAGCAGCAGAGTTGTGGGCCTCATTGGACCTGTGGTTATCAGTGCTGAAGAAAAGGCAGTATGGGAGCTGATGGCCAGGTCTCACTCAGGGGAATCCATTCATGGGCTCTTTCGCAACCTTTGAGATAGCCGTTGGTAAATGTGTGATTGGATTCCCCCGAATATCTTCACAACAACTTGTTGAAGAGGATGATAAAAAACAGACAAAAGACAATAAAAATTGTTAAAAGTAGTCAAACACAGAATCTTTACTCATTACCATTGACGGCAACATTGCCCAACAACATTGCTCTAAAAGTTGCTCCATCATCTTTACAGACTATACTGTTATTGACAACATGACTAAACATTTTGACTATGTTGTACGTAAACAATGACACAAGGACTTGTCATTCTGATGGCACTGACATGCTCACTGACCGTAAAATTTACTTTTGAGAGATAGCTTTTGCAGGGAAACTACTGTTTTGTGCTGTTTGTACTACCTGTTTCGAGAAATGCACTTGCTTTTTGCAAATGTTAAGATTGGAGAAATGTACCAAAGAAACTGAGAAATTCATTCATTTCTAAAACCCTGATTACAGCCCTGTTTGTCGACAAGGAAATTAACAACAATTTGTAAAGGTGTCATGTGTCTGTGACGTAGGTCACGTCAGTCACATAACTGTGATAGCATTGTCATTGCCAAAAGCATTTGAATAACTTTTATAGTGCTGGAACAAGTTTGCATGGGTAGAATATACGTCACTCTCTGAGCAGTTCAAGTTCCAGATTGTTGTGGCGCAATACAGGCCTAATGGTCTAAGGAGTTTCTTTTCATGGCAAGTTTATGTAGTATGTTTTTCTCATTGGGTGGGCCTAAGGGCTTGGTTTTTACACAGCTAAGTTTATATAGTACTCTGTAAAGACTTGCTGATAGCTGAGTATAAGCATAAAAAAAACAAATATTTAGAAAATTTGTGATTTGTTTGTTGAAACTGCGGCTTCAATTATTAAAATGGCTCAAAGTCAAACACAACCATATGCTAATAAATAAACAATATGCTAATGATTGGTAATAATATGCAATAGTCGGCAAAGTAATTTCTGTTATGTTAGTCAGAAGAAAGTCAGACATGTGTCCAGTCAGTCACATTACTGAAAAAAACAAAAGGCTTATTGCCTTGTGCAATTTGGGAAATTTCCAGGGCTGGAACAAGTTAGCACAGGTAGAAAATATGTCACTCCCTGAGCTTGTTGTGGCGCTACAAAGGCCTAGGATTTAGTCTACGCTGTTGCTTTTTATGTTTTTTTTTTTGTTTGTTTTATGACGTATGTTTTATTTCATTAGTTGGGCCTGGGGTCTTGGTATAGACACCAAGCTTTGTTTATATGTAGTACTAGAAAAACAAAACAATTATTAGAAAATAAGTTTTGGATAAACTATGTAATATAGCTGCAACTTCAATTATTAAAAAGGCTAAAATGTAAATACAACCTGAAGCTAATAAATACACCATATGCTGCTGCTTTTGTTGCTGCTGATACTACTGGAGGTGATCTGTGACTACAGATATTTTAACAAACATAAGAGATATATTAGCTGATGAAACAAATATGTGATCATGACAAGATGTAAAGATTGCTGACAGTATTTGGGACTGGCTAACTATGACTGACCTGCTGTAGGGCTGCAGCCACTGCCAAGGCCGACTGCTACGAGAAAATAAGAGGGAGACGCTCACAGAGACTGCTGCACACCAAGAGCTGCACGGAGAGGAAATAAGATACCAGGTTCAAAAAAGTATGGGAAATAATCTGAGATGGAAACAGTACTGGGAGAAAGGACTAGGGTAGCCAAGGCAGGGGTAACAGTGAGACAAATCTATAGACAGGTGTGTGTGTGTGTGTGTGTGTGTGTGTGTGTGCAATATTGTGATAATGATTTTATATATTGCATTGTGAATCTGATTGGATTTTGATTGACTATATGACTAATCATAAATCTAAAAAGATGCGTGTGTGTTCATTCTCTCGGCCAATAATAACCATGACAGAGCAGCATTTTCCTTTCACATTAACATTTCATACCTTTGTCTGAAATCTATATAGGGACATTTCTTCTTCACTCTTTACGATCGTTTTAAAAAGGGCTGATAAGTAGGCTATAATTCGGGGGAATAAGTAATAAACCTGTTTTACCAATGTTGTTGTAATTACTTTAAGGCAAACTAAGTTTTTTTTATTAAGTTACTGTAATAATCCTAGTAGAAGTGAAAGGTTTTTAGTCAAATTATATAAAAAATATATTACCTCGCGACTCCCGTGAAACTGTTCTCCCTCAAACAGCACGAACGAAGTGAACAGAGCAACTTTTGTTTATCTGTGTGCAGAAGCAACGTTAGCTGTCGGCGCAGTGTTAGTCGGCAGATAAACTTACTTCTACAGGCGACACACAGCAATATACAACTACTGTGCTGCTCTCTTTGCGTCTTCCTTGTAAAATACATCCAACAAGCACATTGAGGCAAACCCCTCTTACCGGAACATTTCATGGCATTGCTTGCAGTGCCCTCTCGTGGTGCTTAGTGCGCACAACACCACGGACCATTTTATGTGGGTGCCTCCCACCCACACCTACACACATAAAAGAAACTAAGTGACAGGCTCACAGGATAGCATCACTCTCCCTCGGGTAAATTGAACCCGTCCAACCACTACCTAGATTTTTATGACTATACTGTGACTGTGACTGCAATTGTTCCCACATATTCTGCAGGATTTTCTAAAAAGCATTCTGAAAAAGACAGTTAATCATTAAATGTTTCCAAGGGTGACATTATCCCTTTCTGGGAATTTCTTCTTGCATCTTTAATAATCTGTAGCTTTTCACAGATGAGCTTGGATGCACATATAAGATTTATGACATTTTACAGGGGGTTTTTACATTCCAAATGTCAAGCAATCATGACAGTATACTCTCTGGAGTGGATATGTGCACTGGAGCATCATTCTCCAAATGAGACTTCAGGAGATGTTTGAAGCAGATTCCCTGATTCTGACTCTTAGAAAGGAGGCAACATGGCTTCAGGAAAACTGTGTGCACCTTTTAGGGTTCAAAGTCCTGTAGGGGATGCTGTCCCCATTTACTTACATAAGTACCATTAAGTTACAATAGATTTGTTAAGATGTTCATAAGTTTCTCTCATCACCTCTCTTGCACTCTTCTTTTATTTTTTGAAGATGGCATCATCAATGTCACTTAATAAATGGTTTCATCACAGTACATGATAAATTTCACAAATGAAAGTGATAGCATTGTCTTCTGCTGCTTTGTTACAATCTATTCTAGTATTCATTTAGGCAAAGGAAGCTTGATGTCTATATAAACATGTGGTCTAGGATACCACTCAATGCAATGGCCAATTTTTAAAAACATTTTCCATGTCCCTCCTCCTCATTCTGTTCCTTTTATGATGCATAGTAACTGTGGAAAGTTTTATTCATATAATTTAATATTTACTATTAGCTCAATGTTTTTATATGTGCTTTTATCAAGATGAAATGTTGTTTAATTTAAATAACATTATTTCTCTACCAAAGTAAATTAATCCTTAAGTAAGTATTGTTATCATTTAACTGTTCTTTTTCATATTGTGATTTGTGTTATTATTTGGTTTAAATAACATGTAATCAGAATAACATCTTTGTGCTAGCACTATAGCAGCCATAGTCAGTGGTATAGTTAACGCTGTGCAGGGTCGCGAGGGGGCTGTCCAACCCTGGACAGTTTCACTAGTTCATCACAGGGCTAACTCATAGAGACAAACAATTCACACACGTTCACATTTAAGGGCAATTAAGAGTCACCAATTAACCTATGCATGTCTATGGACTATAAGAGAAAGCAGGAGAACATGAAGAGAACACACACAGAAAATGGGGAGAACATGCAACTCAAAAAAATCCACTGACCTTCCTGCTATGAGGCGAGAGTGCTAACCACTGCACCACCATGTTGTAACTGTGTGTCATGTTATACTTAATTACTCTCATTTTTAGAACCAAATACCAGTTATTTTCTGATACAGTAAAGAAGGACACTTCAAGAGAGGTCACTTAACGAGATGGCCTCTTTTGCAGCTGTCACCAGGCTCGGTGATCTACAGTCTGAACATTTTCTGTTTTCCCAGTTCCGTAAGAACTGTCATACATGGTAAATGGTCTGTGTTTGTATAGTGCCTTTCTAGTCTCTTTGACTACTCAAACGCTTTACACTACATAACATTCACCCACCTATCAGCAGAGACCCAACTGCTCATCAGAAACAGAAATGAACCCATTCACACACTTTCCCACACTGATGGCACAGCCACCAGGAGCAATTTGGGGTTCCCAACCTTTAGGTTAGTGGACAACCGCTCTACCCTGAGCCAAAGCAGCCCACTTATGCCACTTCCTGACACAACACTTCCGTAATTAAGGTCTATCTGGTTTAGCTGTTGCCAAAGCTGGGGGTTTACGGATACTTCACTGTTGATTGAACTGTTAGCAGCTATTGGTCTTCTTTTTGAGGATTTTTGCATTATTCTAACTAAGTTAATATTACATGATAAAATCGGAAAGTGTTGAATATTGTAAAACTTTGTCAGTGTTGAGCTACCAGTATATAATATTAGAATACATCCAAATTTTCAACTTAGTTCTTGTAACAGTGTTAAAACATTTGAGGGTGGGAAGATGAAAATTTAATTTTGAGTGGCCCCCTAATGTGGCCTATCTGTGGCATGTAAGGAGTTAACTTTCTAATTAAAGTAGTCTGCGGCGTCGCTGATCGTGTTGTCTGAGAATTACAAAGCACTGGAACTTTTACAATTGCCATTTAAAGTGTGAGGCTGCGGTTAAACCATGGATGCATTTAATTAAATGGCAGTCAGGAAGTCATCACACTGATGTTTAATTTTTTTTTCTTTTGTAGTCAAGGAGATGACAAGAAGAAACGGGAAAAAAGACTTGAAACTTATTTGACAGGCCATTCCCTCCTCCTCCATCCTGTTTTATTAAGAAACAATCAAGGGAACTTGCGATTTATGTAGGCGTTTAATACAAACATCACAGCTGTGAGTGTTTGCAGGGCTGGTTTCATCCTTCTGATTGAACACTTGACTAATTTGATCACATTTAACCGAGAGTTGCTTGTAAGGCTAATCATATTCATGAAACAGGGAGACTTTTTTTTTTATCTCAACACGACACAAGAATATATTTACGATGCATCCGTATACTGTAGCACCTGCTGCTTTGTGTGGTGTTTCCACTTCCTCCATCCTCCATTCTTTAGTGTTTCTTTGTAGCCTCCATCCACACTCAGACCCACTCACTCACAATGAACTAACTAAGCATGTGCACCAGCTGATATTCTGTTCAATTCAAAGTACTTTATTTGTCCCTAAAGGGGCAATTCAAGGCAAGTGACCATGCAAACAGAGGTGCATACAGACTATTACTTTACACACTTAAAAACCTAAACCTAAATATAAAATATTTGTTTACTTTGAAATGTTTCCCCATTATTAATTTCCAGGGAGATGTGTCCAGCTGCTTGTAAGCATATATTTTTCACCGCTGCTATTTGTTGCTGACAAGACTGGATTATCAAAGCAGGTTACTTCCCTGTGGGGCCCAAACCCTGAGGGGCCCCAAAGTCTCCAGGTTCAGTACATGGTAATTAGTATGTGGTCATCTGATTAATTGCAAAAATTGGACTGATATCAGCTAAAATAAAAGGAGCCTTCAGGAAGCTCCTGCTTTTTAAAATTTTTGCCACAGTGGTGCATTCTCTACTAGGGATGGCAGTGTTGGTCTGTCATTCTGATAAGCCTTTTAGAATGTCTTTTTATTATTATTATTTTACAGCTATTCTTG
The DNA here is from genome assembly GCF_014851395.1 of Micropterus salmoides. Lineage (NCBI taxonomy): Eukaryota > Metazoa > Chordata > Actinopteri > Centrarchiformes > Centrarchidae > Micropterus > Micropterus salmoides. Next base: position 27,259,532 of record NW_024040817.1, on the reverse strand, counting down.
ATGCTTAGATGATGTGTCCTGATGACTTTTCGTGATCCCCTGATCTTTCCTGTAGCTCCAACGTGAGGTTGACGTTTGTGGTGTTAAGAAATATAAAATATCTCAACAACTATTGTCTGGTTTGTCATGACATTTGGTCAGACATTCATGTCGACTACGGGAAGACTTTGGTGTCTTTGTCTTTGGTGAATAACTTGGTGATCTTGGTCACATTATTTCAGTTGATATTTCAATGCAATGTTGACTGTGTCTCATTTGTGCTCAGCACATTGTTGTTTTTTATTCTGATGCGGAGTTTGGTTTGCAGTCTGTGTTATGCTGGGAGCCGTTTCTTTGGTGTTAGCAGACTCCATTTTTTTAGCTGGGGCATGTTGCTGTGTGTACATGCAGAAAATCCAACCTGATTTCTTAACATAGGATGCAGAACAGTGGCTGTTCCAAGGGCCTGAGAAAGCAGGTGTATGGTTCATTTTTATGAAGGTACAACTTGTTAAAAAAATTAACTATTTTGATAATTGTCATTTTTCACTCAAAAAATATTTCATGGTTCCAGCTTCACAAAAGTGAGGTGTTGCTGCTTTTCCTTTAAATAATTTTAATAGTTTTAATTCATTGTTAAAAATGTTGAGGTTTGGAATGGTGGTTGGACAAAACAAACATTGTGAAGGTGTCACTTTGGACAGCATTGTGACAGCATTTCTCGCAGTTTTCACAATTTTTACAAACCAAACAATCACTTGATTAAATAAGAAAATAATCAGCAGATTTATCCATAAAGAAATTAATCATTAATTGTAGTCTGATACAAAATAGTTCAAAATGAGCTCCACCTGAACCAACTACAACAAAAAAATCTTTTACATGAATGCCTGAGTGATAATCTAATGGCATTTGAATACTTTATGTGCATTTGAGTGTTCAGAATCAGAATTAGTGTCTTCTTGAGACTCTCATATCATGTTTTAAATGTGGCCGATATCCAGTGCAACACAGAACTGGGCAAGCTCCCGAAGTGGCTCACATGTGGACAAGAACAATAACAAAGACATTAAACTCAGCATGGTCACTGCATACTGTGTCATCTGTACATTTAACATTCATACTGTGCAAAGGTTATTGAGGCGGAAATGGCAAACAGCCAAGAGCCAAGATTTTAATAACCATGCTGCAGAGGTGGCCACTTCTTTGCAGAGAAGACACTTGCAGCAAGGTCAGAGCCACGACCGTTACATAAATGGCTTTATAGAAAAATAATTAATTCAGAATTTTAGGATGTCAAGGGCTACTTTTAATTCTCTGTTCAGAATTGCAGGTCCTGTGACTGACTGCGGTGACATTGACATAAACGTGTGATTTGCTGTAGGATCACATATTATGCAATAAAAATCATTGAAATCCTGCATCTTGAATGCAGATAAATTAAAAGCGCCACAGAATATTTTTCTTTCCTCCCTTTGATGATCGATCAGCATTCAAAAAAACATTTCCGCACAAAACTGAACACAGTGTTGCTTAATTTCACCATCAGGACACAAAGAGGGAGATTGAGGGGAAATCTAAATGTTTCTCTTTGGACCGAAGAACGCACATGCAAACACACAGACTTGGGATCATGAAGCAACTCTTTGATCCGTCTAAGACCAGAGAGAAGGATGAGAAGATGAGCAGGTGATAAAGAACGGGAGCATTACTCATCTAAAAAACAAACTTAAATTCAAGTCATGTCTTTCTGCTGGAAATGTTAAGTGACAGGAAGACCTTTACTCTTTCATTTAGCCAAACAGTTTTGACACATTGTTCCATGGTCTGTCACAAACGATAATTTCATTTGTGATGAGGCTGGCACGAGTCATAAATCAGTATTTATGAATGTTCCGTGTCTGCAAGGAGCCCGCAGCCAGCCCTTATGAATGTGTTAATCATCAGGTTATTAAGAAAGCAAGTTTAATTCCAAGCTCAAGGGACACTTAAAGCACTCCTGCCTTGCTGTCGCCTATTATTTATAACCATGCTCTTAGAATTAAAAGTCGTGTACTATCCACATTATATATCAAATAGTGTTTTAAGGGTGACTTTCCACTTTAGTGGAGAGTCTTCATTTTTCATTGAACTCACTCTGACATGACATGAATTTATTTGCTCCTGGAGGGTGGACTTCTTTCCATGTGGTCAGCCTTTTTTTCTGATGAAAATCAACACAAAAATCATGCTAGCATTGTAGCTGATAGCTCATGGAGCCTGGAACAGAGGCGAATGGGCCAAATATGTACACACATCCCACCAAATTGAAAAATGGTTTAAAAGCGCAGCATGTTTTCTAGTCCAACTCCCTTTGCCCTTTTTAACAAAGCTCAATAATGGCTGAAGGAAACATCAAGTCATCTCTGTTGCAAATTAGTCCTGAAGGCAAATTCTCAAAATTGTGAAATCCTCCAGACTGTGAAGTGTTTAATTAAACATTTGGTCCTCTAAAGGTAAGTACCAAATCATTTTTGGGTTTATACTTTTTCAAAGAAAGCATTTGCCACAAATTATGAAAAGCAGCTGCACAGCATGTCATATCATAACAGATCCAGGATCCTCACATGATACAATTACCCTCAGTCCAATAGAGCACATTATATACTCTTTAGAATACTGTATGCTCTGATGAAATAAAAAGGTTTGTTTCACCCTTTAGCCACTTTGGACCACATTGGCTTTGACTGTTTTTTTAACCATATATACCAGCCAAGTTCCTTCTGATAGATGATTAATGATCCACGACTAGCTTTGCCAGAATGGGGCCATCTACATTGTGACTATCACTTAAGACAGTGAAGGGCAAAGCCCAATAACATTGGTTGTAGTATTAATGCAACGTGATTCATGTGCCAGAAACATGTATTAATGTAATGAGACATTAAGGTTGCACAAACCAATATTTTATATAATTGTTATAGTTCATCTGCTTTATGGAGCTTTTTGGCCTCTTTTGTGTCAGTATTTGGTTTTCTGGCCCACAACCTCCACACTCATCAATCCCATTTCCTGTGGATGTAGGAAGCTTTTTAGCCAAAATCTCTATTAAACCCACTGTACGCTACCTGGTCAGCACCAAACGGAAAAGACAAAGTTAGTGAGAAGTGGGTGAAGAAATTAGAAAATGTTGCAGTTAAAGAGCCAGAGTTATTTCTCAGGAGTGGCTGGAGAATAAACAGAGCTAAACATTGTACATACATCCATTGGGTGACCAGAAACACGATTCATAATGCTAATGCTAATGTGGTCCTATATCTCCTGGACGCACAGGTGGACATTAGAAGTTTTGAAGCAGATTTTCCGTTTGGCGACTGAGGCCCTGTGAACACGGGTATTTTAATAACGGTGACTTTTTTTACGCGGTTCGGCTGTTTGTCCACACGGAAACGCAGTATCAGGTCACTGAAACCGAACATTTTTGAAAACCCTTGCCAGGGTGAGGACTTTCAGAAACGCCAGTTGCAGTGTTGTCGTGTAGACAGTAAAACCGGGGTGTGCGCCGTTATCTGCTGTGTTTGATGCCAGATTGTGCGCCACTGCCTGCTTTGTTTACAATTTTATTAGACTCTGATTGGCCAATGTGGCTTTACGGTTAGGGTCATATTGCCACCAGGTGGTTTGGCATGCTCTTGACAGTGCTTGATAGCGTGTGTTTGCGTTTTCATGTGAACGGAGATTTTTTTTTAAACGATGGAGGAAAAACTCCAGTTATAAAAATACCCGGGTCCTTGTGGACTAGCAATAAATGTTGGAAGGCTACCGTCACATTGGCAGGTAAATGTATTCGGTACAATATCGCCATGTAATACCTATTTGATGGTAACTAACCACTGCCTGCCGTTCCTGTTTGTTGTGTGTCTCACTTAAATTGGTCCCCGCTGTATTCCACGCTGTATAACACGTGGATTAGGGCGGGGTTCATTGGTTGTTTTTTATGTTTGTTTCATGTTACTTGTGTTTGATAGGCGTAGATTTGTGAGGGTGTGAGCGTTAGGGAATAGGAGTCGGGACAGAAAGTGAGAGGAACGTTAGTTGCTTTCATACAGAGATCCGTAGATATTCATACAGAGAGAGAATATCCCCCAATATGCTGCATTCACTCATTCATACTGAACAAACATTTGCGGCATAATCCTGCAACTGTGTGTGCTTTCACATAGTGGTCTGACTTTACCGGAAACAGCGGCGCAGAAAAAGACAAGACTGTTACATGTCAATACAACATCGGCATGCCGGCTGTGGCTTTTCACACAAACATCGTTCCATGTCTGTTGCTACCAATGTTTCCGGCTCAGAGGCAATAAATCGGATCCCCTCTCCAGCTCCGTACCTTTCATACAACACAGCGAGCCAGCATATTGGCACAATACTCCCGGAAAATTACGCAGTGTGAAAGCGGCTAATGTTAGGAGCTAACAAAGTTGTGATGGGAGTGTTTTTAGCAGATTTAAGTTGAATGATTAATAAGCATCTTGTAAGTTCAGAAAACAATTTATTGTTATGTATTAAGTGCATTTAATAGCAATAATATAATTTTGCTTCAAATTTCCCTCTAGCCTCTTCTTTAAGTTTGTATTCAACCTTATTATCTCTATCTATAAAAAGACCTGAAACAAATGTAAATGTGACACAAAAAGGCAATTTACCTGCCCACGAAGAACAATCCCCTGATTCCAAAGTTCCGCTCAGCTCCACAGAGCATTTAGCCTCTTCCAGCTCATTGTTTTGTATTTGCTGTCAATGAAACAGCTATGATAAACCCACAGTACTCTACCTGCCCAGCACCAAACAGCAGAAAGACACAGTCAGCGCCTGGCTGATAAACATTGTTTGAGTGTTTAGCTACTAAAGGGCCAGATATGTTTCTCAGGAGTTGAGGGAAACCAATACAGAGCCAAAAAGACTCAGAAACGAAAGCTAATGTGTTGGATTGATGAGTAAATAGGTTGTGTTTGCTATAAAAAAATAATTTCAGATGCGGTGTTGTTAGCTTGGTCTGCTGCTCAATGTTGCCACAAGAATTAGCTCAATCAATGCAGCTGGAAGTAATGGTATATTGTTTAATATCCAAAAAACAATATGCTCTCTCAATCCATGATATATAAAGAAAGAGGGGTGGTTGATTGAGAATTCTGTAAACATCCCAGAGAATTCCTTATTAACAACCACAGGGAATCAACAGCATATTAAAAGATACAGAATGTTATACATTTTTAAACTGACATGTTAAAAAGCTGTATCAAAATAGAGGAAACAATCCACTGTGGCAGAAGAAACATGTGATACTATGAAAAGTCCCAGTGGGGGCCCTAGTCCCTCTACCCTCTTGTGTTATTTATTTAATTTCCACAGTAAATACGTGTTTGTAAAACTCTACCAGAGACCCAATAGAAATGTATCCTAATTCTAAATACCAGAAAAACAGCACAGCTGTCAGTTGTGAACTGGTTACCAAGCACACATCTAGTCACACGCTGTAGTCAGCTCAGACACAAAAAAAAAGAACATGAGTGGGGGTCCGGCCACCATGTGCTGCATTCATTGATGCAAGAGAATCCATTAAAACTGGCTCATGTTATGCTAGTGCATGCTTTCTGCTCTCTTTGTCTTGGTCTCTCCTCTAGTCTCTGTGGTTGGTGTGTGCCTTCACCCAAAGTGGCTATATACTATATTATATGGTATATTTCCAAGAGAATCGGCGTGAAATTATATGAAATGACCTGTGTCCATTGTCTGACTTGAAAATTGCTCAAGTAATTGGTTTTGTCTTTAAAAGGCGCTCTCCCTGCTTCATCTTTACGTATTAGTTGCAGCTGGCGGCTAATGCTTCCTGCCACTCAGCTGTATTCTCAGGTGAGCGAATGAGTTACTAAATCTGGTAAACATGTCCCACCTCCACTCGGAGAGGGGGGATTTTAAAAGTGATGGACAACACAGCAGATTAAAAATAAACAAACCTTGATGGTGAAAAATAAAAAATCTGGAGGGGGAGGGGGACTGAATGCCTAAGAATGTTTGTTTCATTTATGGAAATCTTTCAAGGCCTATTTGGTTCCTCTCAACTGAAAAAGTCTCGCTATTCATTTCCTGCTGAACAAGCACTGATTATGCAATATCCTTGAATATCTGTGAATTCCAGGCGTTGATTCTTGACGTGGATTACAGCTACTGTGTCAATCACAGAATCTGCAATTACAGGTAGGCCGTTTGTCCCCTAACAGAGCAGTAGAAAACAGCCCTGCTTTGATCATGATGGCTGGGAAATAAATTATGCACATGCTACACATCAATTATTCCTCTTGTCCCTCCAACCTGTTGTGCTGTAGGAATTTCAAGAACCCCAAAAAAAAAAAACAATCTCGCAGAAAACAATCTTGAGATGCAGGATTTCACCAGCTAAGGCCTTCCATGTCAGCTGTAACACAGTGGCAAGGACAGAAAGCCATCTGCCAGAACCATCACAGCCCAATGCTGCAAACTTCTTTCACTTGTCAATTGAAACTATTTTTCACTCCTGACATCTGTTTTGGCTTTCCATCTTGTCCACAAATTGAATCTCAGATCCTCCTCCCTCCCGGTTTTCTCACTGCAAAAAACGAAAGACACACGTTGAATCCACAAACAAGCCTGAATCCACAGCACCCAAGGATGAATTTCTTGTCCTGTGGTGCAGCAAATTGTGTTTTTCCCCCCTCCCAGCTCGAGGATATATTGCCTATAATTAATAAACATGAAGCAGGGCGATTTCATTCTGACATCTGGGTTTACTTTCTTCATTATGATTTGTAATTTTAGATATATGCTCTGAAATGTAGATAAATAAACGTCCACACACTGAAAGAAAAATGAGTAGACAGTGAATCTCATTTACATCAGAGAAAAAAACAATACAATCATCTGCTCATGTACTGTGAATTATATATTTCTTTCACACCGACAAATACCATACATCAAATTGGATATGCTGACAGTTCTCGTCATCTAGCTCACCTGTGCCTCCAGTCATACATTTCTTCCAGCACTGACATTGAATCACTCTGGAGTTCAAACTCAAAGACAGTCGGTGATGCACCTTGGCGCTCTCCATCTCTGAAACCCATTTCAGGAGCAAACATAAAAGCACAGCCAAAGCCACACGTTGGATCGGACGGGATTAAGTTTCACATTGTTTATCAAGTGTTTTGATAGCTAATGAGATTTCATCATGTTGGGTGGGTAGCGGGATGGGTTAGGAGACAGACCACAGTAGCCAAATGTCAACCCTAGATGTTGAATTAGTCCATTGAGGAAGTAGGAGTGGGGATAGGGACAGCTGTGGTGCCTAAGGATGGAACCGGGACTGAAGGGTGCTGAGGCAGTTCACTGCAGCAACAGAAAGGGTGGGAAAAAAGGACGTCCCTCTTCACTGCTGTGTAAACCAGGGCGATGCAAATGACTTTATTACTCCTGGGAATATAATTCATACAATCAGTTGACTGGTGAACCGATGAAGATGCTATTTATAATAAGTGAGAAGGACATTACAGTGTTGGATTGAGTTCTCCCTCCCTTGAGTTGTGCTCTCACTAAGGTGCAGCACACGGCCCTGGGCTGTAATTTATACTGTCTTAGTAATAAAAAATCACTTTTGTTTGCATGTTTGTAAATAGAAAACTGCATAAAAACTGATTTCTGTGCACCCTTGAATGAACAATTCATGTCCTGGGCTTTCATTGTGACTCACAAGGCTTTACTTCGCTATGCAAAAAGGGAGCTCGTAGAAGACATACCACCCACTTTCACATCTCTTTGAGACTGTCATCCTAAACCAAAGACTATTTTCTTGCTGCCAGTCATGCATGGATAGCACTTCAAGGTCTGCCAAGGTTGAAAGCAAAAGATGTGGCAGATGTAAGAAGCCTCTCTCACTTCTTTTTTGTGTGTATAACCTTGCAATCTCCTTTAATTTCAGTATTCCAAATAGGCAGATCAGCATTGCATGCAGAAATCATGGAGTATTGAATTTGTCACACACTGCGCACTTTTTGAGAAAAAGGTCACCGGATCAGTCTGTGATGTGCACAGATCTGGATCTTTATTATAAGTGACAGTGACATCAGGCTAAGTAATGAAAAAGTAATGACAAGCCCTGAAGCACAATATTCCTTCCTAGCAATGTCCCACATCACACCGAGGATCGATTTTAATGTAAGTACAGACTTTAGAGCATAATTATTCTTGCAAGCTTCAAACAGAAAGAACAATCACAGGGAAAATATAGGTCGCACATGACAATCTTGCAAATGCAGATCATTAATTCATTATTGTGATGTAGAGGCAGCTTATGCAGTTGTGTCTAAATGCATAATTAATCAGCAGCATTGAAGCACTGGAGGAAATTTCAACTAATGAGAGTCAAAGAATGTATAAACAGCATTGACATGAAATAGTGAAAAAGTGTGGAAAATTAGAAAGGTGAACATCACGCCTGCGGAGTGTGTAAATCTATTTTTCGAGGACTCTGGTAGTCACAATTTATTTGCAAGCCAACGTCTTGCTTCACAGTCTTTTTCCAGTAAAAAAAGGAAATCAAGCAGCGTGACAACATTAAACAGTTCATGGGGATTGCTTTTCACACTTGTGGCTGAAATATGCCAACACAGTAAAAAAGAATAAAACACATTCTGTATCCCATCAAGAATGGCACTAAAATACATACATAAAAATTGATCAGTAGTTTTGGATTACTTTCTCTCACAGTATACACTTTATTGATCTGCTACCTCACACAAAAATTTGAATCTCTGGCTGGATCGGAGGGTAATGACTGTCAGGAAGCATTTGTGTTATGACAAAGAGATCAACTAGTCACATTAAAGCAGAGCATTGTTCTTGCTTTGCTGTGTATAGTAAAGAATGGATTAGCTCTTGTCTTTCCTCTGCTTGACTCTACTTTCACATGTTGCTGGTGCTGGTTCCCTGGAGACTGACAGACAGGAGTGAAATCCCGCTGTGAGAATACCCCCATCAACCCTTGGTGAGCTCCCGTGCTTCTCCTTCATCCGATCTACTTCCTCCCAACTACAGATGTGGGGAATTAAGAGATAAACAGAGTAGAAATAATCCAATTACCTCTAATGGGCATGTCCATGATGGAAGTATCTAAGGAGGAAGTGCCTTGAATCCTCCCAAATCGTGCTCTAATTACTGTAGCAGTGTTTACAAAAAGACACTTTCAAGGTTAGTTACAAAGTAAAGCATGCAACATTTTACATAGTAAGAAAGCTGCTCTTAAGCAGCAGCTCAGCTCTGGTAAGAAATGAAAGTGCTGAAGTGGATTTTTTATTATCTTTTGCATCTTAGCAGCATCTTTGCATTGACTGTTGTGGCATTTTTGCTCTGCATTTCCCAGAGATAACTTGTCAATCTAACAATATGGCTAGGGCCATGATATATTTATATTCCAATCTTCTTATATTAACAAACAATTAACAAAATGATAATTGTATGTATTGACCTAAACTGTCCTGAAGTGGCTCAGATTAGCTTGACTGATTTACAACAGAAAATGTATTATAGAAGATTCTGTAGGGTTATAGGCTACACATTGGCACTTTGAAGCTAACATCAGCATGCTAACATGTGTTAGAAATTAGGGTTTAAATAGCATCAATAATTACATGAAATGTTATACTAATTAATATAATTACTATTATTTAATATTGTACTGTTGTGTACTGTAACAAGCAAACTTTTAAAACGCTTGTTTTCTGAATGGATTGGATTGATCAGGACTGGACAGGCGTGTTGCAAACAAAGATCAGGGTGGCCTTCCTGATCACAGAGCAGTGGTACAGTTCACATAAGGGGGTTTGTGGTGAGCCGATTATCTTACTGCAGTGGTTTATTATGTGAGAGAGTCAGTGCTAGTCAGGTTTGCCACCTGGGCCATGGCAGGTGTCTTTTTGGGAAGTGGAATTAGGGTCTGTGTCCACCAAAGCGTTTTTTGTGTCAATGACGTGACGCCTACATTTTCTGTCCAACTGGATTTTTTTTCATTTAAAAAAAAAGGTTGAAAGCATAAAAACATAACATAAACAGAACCTCTGCCATATATGTACTCACTTTAACTTTAAAAAAACATTAGTTTTTTGTAATTTTTCTTATAATTAAAGTGTCAAAATGTCATGTGGTGCGACCGTCCGGCCATGACTGCTGTTTTAAAAACTCCTTTGAAATTACTTTTAATCTATTCACAATTGTGTTTTGCCCTATTTGGCATGATTTCCAAAGTGTTAGTGTAGTCCTCTACAGAATCACAAAGCATCTGTATTTATATTTCCATAATAATACACAAGTAAACTTTGTCCGATGATGTCCATTTTATGAAATATCATGTGGTGTGACCATCAACAAACAACCACTTTGGGACTTTTATGTTGAAATCCATTAGAAGACAAGTATAAAGACAAGTAAAATATATCAATTTGCCAAGGACCCATTGAAACAGTAAGTAGGTTTGTAACAAATCTGGATAAATTAATAATTGTAACAGCTGGTATGTAGTTGCCATTTTTGGATATCATGTGGTATGACCTAAGAAAAAAAAAAAGTTATTTCTACCAATATTTGTTTTGATTATAAATATTCCTTTTGTGTGCCTTTTCTGTGCCTGTAAAGTTTTACTAAATTAGAAAATATCATGTTGTGTGACCATTTCAGAGTGTTTTCCATGATAGGCAATTTAGTTTTTGTCCTTTTACATTCAATTAATGACATTTACATATAAGTACTTTTATTGTAGTATAATTTGGAATAGATTTTTCTACAACTTGACACACTTTTTCTTATATTTCAGAAACAACAGATTGTTTTTAGTCCTTGTACAATATCATGAAAAAAAAGCAAACAAATTATTTATTTATAGCTTGTAATTTCACTTTGGTAACTATGCAATATTATTATATATTATATTTTATATTTATATTTAATTATTTATAATTGTTTTACCAATGGCCACTGCCAAGTAAAGAAAAAAACTGCTCGCCATGGACAGCATGTTCATTTTGAAGCATTGAAGCAGTCGCTAAAAGAAGCAACAAATGTTGTCTCTTAAAGAAAGTTTAAAATGAAAACTAAATGAAGCAACATGTTGCTCTTGTGTGTGTTTCCATTTCCTAGGAGGAAATGCATTTTTTTGTGAACATGTTGGTGTAGCAGCCCGTCCTCACAAGACAAATGGGTGTTTAGGTGGATTTATTATGCTGCTTTACGATCCATGCCGTTTGGCTGTGTCAAACCAAGGACTTTCACACAGGAGAACCGCGTTTGATTCCCCTATGAAATCAAGTAAATGTAGAGTTATTTTCAGTTTGAAGCCAACTTTAGCCCTAACAAAATGTGGCCGCTGATTGGTTAACACCTCTGACACACCCAATAAACGAGAAAAAACATACTTGCAGTTAACACCACATGCCTGCAGTTAAGGAAATTAGATAAAATCTTTTGTCAAGTTATATGTTTGTTCAAAACAAAGCTGTGGATGTGTACTGCACTAAAATAAATGTTTGTAATGGGATTTTCATCAAAAAAATGTTTATGAAATGATTTTGTTCATGAAAATTCTGTTACATTTTAATAATATCTGGTTAAAATATATTTTTGGTATAGAATTATTTGTTTATTGATCTCTTTAAATATATATTTTTTAATGATATGCGGTCTTCATGTCATTTGGAGCGTCCACTCATCATGTGGTGCGACCAATAATAACAATAACTGTATTAAATAAAAATAAAATATCTCATTCCTGTGACTGCAATATTAATTACTGATACAGGGCTAACCCTAACCCCCCTAACCCTGTTGAAGTGAATGGTGTTTTTTAAACATTTTTATCAGTTTTATGCAATTTACAGAGTTAAAAATTAATCAATTAACTACATTTAAGAAGGGGATTATGACATTATAGAACAAAAATACGAGATCATTATTTACAAAAACTCAAAAGAAAAGCAAATACATTTTATCTAAAACCTTTATATTACTGAGAACTTGTAAAAACTGTTAAGCATGTTAAAGAAATTAAATTAACATAAATTATGGTCACACCACATGGCATTTTGTAAGGTCACAGACAGTTTATGTAGATGAAAAACACTAAAATCATTTAATTTGAAAAAATAACACTAATTTTATGTGTACACCGCATTCTTAATGTTTGAACAACGGCAGTAAATATTTTAGTTTTTTGTATTTTAAAATTGGCCTGACCCTTTTACCAGCTGAAAATGCCACCTGTTCTTGTGAAAACGCCTAGTTGGGAGCGCTAGGGTGCGCTATGGAGGCGGAGCATTTTTTCCAGCTGAGACACTTTGGTTGCTATGATACATAATATCTGTGGAGGTGATGTGCTGCAAGTAGGCTACCTAATTTTACTGAATATAAAAATGTCACCACATAGTACGGTAGGCCTACTTGCTGTGGCCTTTGCAGAAGAGAAGGCTGAAACATGTAGAGTGAGGGGACGGACTTGCCGTATGTGGGTCCATGAGATTTTGTGGGTGAGGAAATAACTCGACGAGGAGGCACATCGTTTCGTACAAGAGCTGAGATGACTTGGTGTGGTGTTTGTCCCTCCTGCACTGTGATTGGACTGCTGGGTAAAAAGTGACAGTGCGTTTTTCTCAAAGTTGAACATTTTTTCAACTCTTGGCGACCTGAAAAAAACACTCCCAACGCCCAACGTGGAAAAGACGTTCAGCATCTCGTCATGCTGCTGCCGTTTTTACCATGTTGCAAAAACGTGGCGCTCCCATTGAAAAAAATTGAAAAAAAGATGCCAGCCTCAGTAAAAAACGCTTTGGTGGACACAGGCCCTTATGGTGGATTCCTTCTACTAGTTGGTGACGCATGCAGAGTCCAGGAGGTGCTGGAACAGCCTTGTGAAAACTCCACCTAGCTCAGTGGAGCATTCTTTGAGCACCCTGCCTCTGAGGCTGTCAGCAGCCTTGTGTTGGTTGACTGTGGCTTGGAGGGATAAGCTGGGGGTTGGAGAGGTCCAGGTGATTAGAGTGCTTCCACTGTTGAACCAGGTGAAGAAACTGTTTAACTGCTCTGCAAAGGAGGTGGGATCTGAGCAGCCAACCACTGCAGGTTTGGGGGGTCTCCCCATCATGGTGTTTAAGCCCTGCCACGCCTCCCTTGCATTTCCACAGGTTATTTTCTGTTTCCCCTTGTACTTATAGTGTATCTTAGCCAGCTTGGCCTTCCTCCTGAACTCCTTCTCCAGCTCTCTAACCCTGAGCTTGACTCCTTGCAGAAAAGCTTTTTTCTTCTGGACCAGGCAGATTTTCATGTCCTTTGTAATCCATTTTTTTATTGTTTGGGTGAATAGTTATTTGCTTGATGGGAGTGACAGTGTCCTCACAAAATAAAATGTAAGCAGTAAGTACATCTGTAAGTGTATAGGGGTCCTCACAAAAAACAGGTCCCAGTCAGTCAGTTCAAAACACCCCCTTATATTTCATGTTTAATAAATCACCCTTCCAGTCAAAACCCTGTCTCTGTATTTTATTATGTGTGGAGAGGCAGGGAAGAATTGTGGTTCTGTGGCAGTCTTTTGCTGTGTTGTGTTCAGATTGTGCAGATGGAGGACCCAGTCTGTTCGCCTCAGAGTTAGCTGCTCTGCACTAAGCTACTTTGTTACTTCTCTTAGTATGTGAAGTTTGCTGGCAAACTTTTTGTCATACCCGCTGGCTAACTGAGCTGGTTTGCAGGGTACTCACGTTGCTGCTGTAACAGAGTTTGGTTCTGGGACTGGTTCATCCCCTTCACACCTGGGTGGTAGCAGCACACCAACACCTTGGACTTTGCTTAGGCCTAGCTGTCACGATCCTGTCCTGAGTTTCTCTGAGTTTATTGTTTTGTCGGTTCAGTATCTGTTATTTAGTCTGTGTTTTGGTTCCATGTCTTTGTTCCCAGTCCTGTGCTTTAGTTATGTTTTAGTATTTACTTCTAGTTCCTTGTCTGCATTAGTTTAGTTTAGTCTGCTCTGTATTCTGTGTTCTTGTTCTGTGTTCTCATTTAGATTCTGTCTGTTATGATCCCTGTGTTATAGTTGATCGGCGTTTGTCTGGTAGTTTTTAACTGTGTTCTGTCTGTGTTGGCTATTTATTGTGCCCCATGTCCGCCTGTCAAGTGTCCCTTCTGTTCCCCCGGTTATCTCTCTGCCTGCCTGTGTCTCGTCAGCCTCATGTCCGTCACCTGTGTTGCTCCTGCACTGCTCGTTAGTCCCTTTGTATATATACCTGGTGTTTCTGTTTATTGTTTGTCTGGTCATTACAGTGTGTTGTCCTGTTTTGCCTGCCGTGCTCGTCTTGTCACCCTGTTTCTTTGGATTTCTGTTTGGATACCTTATTTTTTGGACTTTGTTTATCAGCCACTCCGCCTGTAAGTGTGCTCGCCTTATGTTAAATAAACCTTTTGTACCGTACCTACTCTGCTCAGTGTCCTGCATTTGGGTCCACCAACCTGCTCACCACACAGACCCTGACACTAGCTCCCCCTGCAAGACAGCAATACAGATCTGATGTGTGGATCACTGATAGCCAGGTATGTAACGATGCATCGTAAATCAGTTCAAATTAGATGTAAATGTGTGAATATTAAAATAGGTTGCATTCAGTTGGTTGGCTGTTCAGACAGAACGAAGGGCATTCCCCATGTCATCTGTCAGCTGCGTCAGATCAGGCAGGTGGTAACCTTCTTCCACTGCTGTGTTTGCATCCAAACAGTAAGTACTAACATTACTTAACCAGGACATAAACAAACACAAGCTAAACATGGACGTTGCAATGCGCTGGAACAGCAGTCATGATATGATTGCACGCTATCTCGAGAGGCAACTAGCCGTTGCTTCTGACAAAATGCCTGTGAAATCGACTCACTGGATAACTCGGACATCTGTGATGATGGGGACACTGTGAAACTCAGATACACTTGGCAATACCACCTGCTGAGTACACTGATTTACTTAGTGAACCTAAAACCATGAATCGAATCATGAGTTGAGTGCATCGTTACATCCTACACATTCTGGGTGAGTAAATTTCTAACATTTCACTCTCCAGCTAAGGATGCATGCAGTTTTCACCAGCTAATCCATCCTGCTCAGCAGTATACACTTCACAAGCCTCAAACACAAGTGAGCTACACATTGTACATGCTTACTGTGAACACCTTAAATAACCACCTTACTGTGCGATATGGAGTCTCCTCATACTCGTCAGCCAGTGATTGTGATGAAAAGCACACAGGGAATACCAAGTCTATTGTGTTACTCCTTCTGCTGTTATCTGGGAATGTACAGCCAAATTCTGGGCCTGACTCACTACAAAACACGTCTTCCCCATGTGACTTTAAATTTAAGTTATAAGTCTCGTACCAAAATTGGACATGCTAAGACTGTGGGTTGATACAACAGACATGAACATTATAGTCATATCAGAAACCTAGTTAAAATCAACAAACACAGTTGTTGGATCTTATAGTCCACCATCCACCACAAAATAAACTATTTCCTCTCATGTGATGTTCTACTTAACCTTAATGACTCCAAAGTAATTCTCCTGGGCAACCTTAATTAGGGTTGGCTCTCTCCCACCTCTGATAATATTATAGACCCATCTCATTCTTTAAATCTCACAAAACGTATTGACATTCAAATCAACATGAGAGATCACAGCATGTCGACACTGTTGATGTCACAGTACATCACTGCTGTTGCTTGTATAAAGGCCTAATCACAAACCTTGATATGTTTTTAAAAGGTGTTATTCATGATCTGTAAAATATGTCAGTATCTGATGTGCTAGCAGGTGTTGCTGCAACGTAGCAAACTTTGGCGTTTCATACGGATGCTGAAGGGTATCTTTAGCGTCAAATAGTTACGCTTTGTCACACTGTGTGAAAGCGGTGGTAATGACGCACTGAGATGTGAACGCGTTGGTAATTGTAGTACCTGTTATGGGTAATAAACTAATGGTAATAAGTATTATTGCGTAGATGACAACAGGTGCAAACACAAAGAAGGTGGCAATATTTAAATGAGGGGTTTGCGTGTTTTAATGGTTTCCGCCATGGAGATTCAGGAAAGAAAGCAGCCACTGTGCAAAAACCTTGGTTTGTTTCATTCAGTGCGTCCCGATTATGTGAAAATCGTATATGTACTTGCCCATCCTGCCTAAGATTGCACTAAGTACTTGGGACAGCACACCTGAAAAACTGCTTTGGGAAACCTCAGCAAAAGCAGCTACAGTATGCTGGAATGACCCAGACACGAGGACAGAATACAGTTCAAATACAGTTGTTAGGGACTATATTCAGCTGTGGATTAATACACAATTGGGGCACAAGAGAGTTTTTACTGCTGCAGGATAGCGTATGTAGAGTTGGCTGAAAATAAACTACAGTTCCGATGTTCATTGAAATAAAGGACAATTCAGTGCTCATGTGGCTCAATTATGTGTTTAATCCCAGTTTTATCCTTTAAATTATGTTACGCAAAGCTAATCTTAAAGCTCCAGTAGGGAATTGTTTTACACTCTTCCTGGCTTTGATTGGTTGTTTTGACCTGGGAGCGGTGCATTCTTGCAAATGGCAGTAGGAGGAGCCAGAGGAACCAGACTTTGTCAGGATATAGTGACAGGTCTAGGAAATATTACAGTGGGGGTTTTGGTTTTTTTTTTTTATTCCCTACTGCAGCTTTATAGGAAAATGTTTCTAAAGTAAACGGTAGTTCTGAGTAAGCTCTTCATATAGTGATGGAATGTGTTAGGTGGGAGGTGGTCAAGTTGACACACTGGTCCAAACACATTATGATCAGCAGCCATCAGTTAGCCCAATCCCCTCTGTAATGCTATTAGGACAGCATGAGTCACCCAGGGTGATGCACACATCATTAGCTCCTATGCAAATCTCCTGCAGGAAGGTAAGCCGAGATCAGGCAGGCCATCCTCCCTGACTACTTCCATTTAATTTTATTTATATAGCGCCAATTCACAATAACAGTCATCTCATAGAGCTCTTTACATAGAGCAGGTCTAGACTGTACTCTTTGTGCTATTATTTAGACCCAACAATTCCCACCACATGCAAGCACTTGGCGAAACAGGCAAGGAAAAACTTCCTTTTAAGAAGCCTCAACCAGAATTATGGGTCAGGCTGTGCGGCCATCTGCCTCGGCTCATTGGGGTTGAGAGAGAAAGAGAGCAAGAAAGAGGGAGAGGGGCTAGGGGGGTAGGGGGAGCAGCCAACACAATATCCACACAGAAATACAGACAGTAAAGGTAATAGTGGTACAGACATTTATAGCAATGTGAATTATAATAATAGGACCAGTAATAACAAATGCAGCAGCGGGTGTTGAGCAGGAACCACAGATCCAGACTCCACAGCTCCAGAGCCAGAAAGACCTGCAGAAAGTGATGGGAGGAGAGAGAAGAGGTACGAGAAAGCACAAGACTACGGGAAAGGTTAGAAGTTGAGGGAGTAACATGCATTAATGATGAGGATGGGGCTGCATACAGAGTACATACTTAAGCCTACTCTTAAATGTGGAGATGGTGTCTGCCTTCTGAACTCAAACTGGAACCTGGTTCCACAAAAGAGCTGCTTGACAGCTGAAGGCTCTGGCTCCCATTCTACTTTTGAAAACTCTAGGAACCACAAGTAACACTGCATTCTGGGAGTGCAGTGCTCTGGTGGAGTAGTAAGGTTAATAAGGAACTGCAGTAAACCTAGAAGTAACAATTGCATGGACTAGTTTGTCTGTCCATGCATCATTTTGAGACAGGATGTTCCTGATTTTTGCAATGTTACGTAGGTGAAAAAAAGTGGTCCTTGAAGTTTGTTTAATGTGAGATTTAAAGGACATGTCCTGCTCAAAGATAACTCATAGATTCCTCACAGTGGTGCTGGAGGCCAGGGCGATGCCATCCAGAGTAACTATATCTTTAGATAATGCGTCTGTGATGTGATTGGGCCCTAGTACAATGTCTTCATATTTATCTGACAATAGGAAATTACAGGTCATGCAGGTTTTAACATCATGAAGGTAGTTGGCAGTTTAGCTAACTGATTAGTTTCATCTGGCTTGACTGATAGATATAATTGAGTATCATCTGCATAACAATGAAAGTTTATGGATAATATTATTATTATTATTATTATTATTATTATTATTATTATTATTATTATTATAGTAATATTGCCTAAAGGAAGCATATATAAAGTGAACAGGATTGGTCCCAGCACAGATCCTTGTGGAACTATGTGACTAACTTTGGCATCTATGTAGGATTCATCATTAACATGTATAAACTGAGATCGATATGATAAATAGGACTTAAACCAGCTTAGAGCGGTTCTTTTAATCAGGGTACCCGGGATTCTCAAAGTTAAATTTAAGACTTTTTAAGACCTTTTTAATACCACCTAAGATGAAATTTAATACCAACTTCACTGCTGTAAAATGGAAAATCTGTATGAATTTTAAGCCCGAGAAAATTATTTACAAAGTTATGTGAATTTAATAGAATATTTTATTATAATAATAATTAATAATAATAATAATAATAATAAATAATCTTTATTTATAGAGCACTTTTCAAAAAACAGTTACAAAGTACATTCACAAGTGTAAAAACCAGAAAACACAAAAACAATTTATATGCTAAAAACAAGAAAACACTTGTGAGACTAGAATACACATTTAAAATAAATATAAAATATATTAAAAAATAAATCAAATAAAAATAGAATCAAATAAAATCAGGAAAGGCTCTCTTATAAAAGTATGTTTTAAGAAGGGACTTAAAAGACTCAGCCAACCTGATTTCCTCGGGCAGGCTGTTCCAGAGCCTCGGGGCCCTGAGAGCAAACAATTTGTCCCCTTTAGTTTTTAGTCAAGACTCTGGAACAGACAGCAGACCTCTGCCCGAGGATCTCAAGGTACGTGCTGGTGTGTATGGGACTAAAAGGTCAGAAATATAACAAGGTGAGAGGCCCTGAAGAGCTTTAAAAGTGATCAATAGAATTTTAAAGTCAATTCTAAAACATACTGGGAGCCAGTGTAATGAAGCAAAAATAGGGGTAATGTGGTCATATTTCTTTGTTCTGGTTAAAAGCCTGGCAGCTGAGTTCTGGACAGTCTGGAGTCGATCAATAGATTTTTGGGTTAAACAAGTGAAAAGGCTGTTGCAATAATCCAGGCGTGATGAGATAAAGGCGTGTAAAATGGTCTCGGTGTCCTTAAAAGTCAACATAGATTGTATTTTAGATATATTTCTAAGCTGGTAAAAACATGATTGCACT
Source organism: Micropterus salmoides (assembly GCF_014851395.1). Taxonomy (NCBI): domain Eukaryota; kingdom Metazoa; phylum Chordata; class Actinopteri; order Centrarchiformes; family Centrarchidae; genus Micropterus; species Micropterus salmoides. The sequence goes on along the minus strand of NW_024040817.1, from coordinate 27,240,158 downwards.
AGCTTTGTGGTGTGCTGCTCAAAATTTAAATTACTATAAAACCAGACACCAAGATTCTTTGCAACAGGCTTAACATGATTCACTAGGGAACTAGCAGATGGCAAATGGCAATACATTCACATTAAACACACTACAGCTTTTTGTGGTGTGTTTGTACTTTGATAGGCTATAACGAATCAAGGACATCACTTTGTGTTGAAAAGTGGTGGGGACATAAGGGTTCAGATTAGGGGTGTGACGATACACTTAGCTCACATGCACGATTTACAATATTGGGTTCACGAGAACAAGACAAGAAGACATTTTAAAACTATTTGATGAAATATTCAACGCTGAAATATAAAAATGGGTGGTGTGGGGGTCATCCCCTAGAAAATTTTGAGCACTAAACACTTAATTTCCTCCATTCTGGAGACATTTTCTGCACCAATTTATGGTAGAATTGTCTTTATTTATATAAAGTGATTCAGGTGACAATATATATAATGCAGCACTCAGCAGCTTGTTTTTTTTAGCTTAAGAAACTTTTTTTGGACAATGCACATTTGTTTTTTCTATTGCATTGCATGTTTTCTTATTGTGTCATTTCTTTTTTAACAATGCTTGTTGCAAGCCATTTTCAGAACATATTTAACAAATGCTTGAAAAGAAAGTGATGGAGACATGTCCCCAGTATCCCCACGGTCCTCATCTTATACAAACCTGCCTCTCCGTTGCTGTTGTAACATTAACTGACCAGTAACCTGCAGCGGGTCCTCCAGCTATGCTGTTCCATTAGCGACTGGCTCGCACTCCAATCCGCTTGTTATGCTAACCTCAGCAGCACTGCTCTCAGCCTCAACCGCCAACTTGTCCATATCTCTTTCTGAATTTCAGACACTTGCCCATTCTCACACGACAAGCTAGCATTAGCTTGTTAGTAGCATGTCAGAGAAGTTGTTTTCTTCCTGACAACTGACTGATACGCGCCAGAGCTGGATGCCAGAGCTGTTGCACCGCGAACACTCCACAGTCCAGAGCATAAAGCTAAACACTGACGTGAACAGGAACATTACCTGTACTGCCGTATAACCTCACACCAAACGGAGTATATTATGAAGTCTCACACACACAGTGTTTATGTATGACGTTACAGCATTAATTTAATCCTACGAATGGACAAGAAAAAATCTACCATGGTAAACAAAATTAATACTGTAAATGAAATGTAATACTTTTAAGGCCTTATTTTTGTAATATGAAATTTAAGACTTTTTAAAATACTTTTAAGACCCCGCGGGTACCCTGTTTAATGCCAATTAAATGTTCCAGTCTGTGTAAAAGGATATGATGATAAATGGTATTAAATGCAGCACTAAGATCTAATAAAACCAGTAGAGAAGTCCTTTGTCTGATGCAATTAGAAGGTGATTAGTAATTTTCACCAGTGCTGTCTCTGTGCTATGTTGCACTCTAAATCCTGACTGAAAATCATCAAATAAACTATTGTTATGTAGAAACTCAGTTATTTGGCAACTGCTTTCTCAAGGATCTTAGAGAGAAATGGAAGGTTAGATATAGGTCTATAGTTCGCTAAAACCCCTGGATCAAGAGTGGGCTTTTTGAGAAGAGGTTTAATTACTGCTACTTTAAAGTACTGTGGTACATAGCCTGTTATAAAGACAGATAGATCATATCTAAAGAAGTGCTGACTAAGGGTAAACCTTATTTAAGCAGCACAGTTTGGATTGGGTGTAAGAGGCAGGTTGATGGTTTAGATGAAGAAATTATTGAAGTTAGTTGGTAAAGATCGAGGGAAGCAAAGCAGACTAAACATATATCTGGTTTTACAGCTGTACAGCAGTCAATAGAGGGTATGGGTTGATGTCACTTCCCCTTCTGGAACACACTGGACCGAGTGGCAAAACATCTGTTACCATGGCTGCATTTAGCAAACCGGGAGTGAAACAAGTGATTATTTGCTCAAATTAAAGGCAGTCAGACTCGACAGTGATCCTTACTGCTTACCAAAGAACCAGCGGTCCAGCTCTTTCCCATTTTAGATGTGTTGTTTGCGTTTTAGCTGATTCAAGCAAACACTGCTGCTCGTCTTTCTGCCACATAGTGAGCGTAACTGCGTTCTGTGACGTCATGCGCTTACCCTCTACACTGAGTAGCAGCTGTAACCTGGACAACCCAGCTGTATTCTAACCAACCACCTTCCTGTCAGCAATCTGATGCGAACGCGGAAGTCCCTTAAACTTGCATTCTATTGAACAGCCAGCAGGGGGCGAATCTAATAGTGAAATAAACACAGTACTAAGGCATTCTCAACGTCCACATGAATTTTAAAATCACCTACAATAATAACTTTTAAGGATCAAATTTGAAAAAAACTCTGCAAATTCAGATAAAGAGTACGGACCAGGTACTTGGTGCACTATAACAAATCAAATTGGCTGCAGTGTTTTCCAAGTTGGATATGAAAGACTAAGAACAAGGCTTTCAAATGAGTCATAATTTATTTTAGGTTTAGAGCTGATTAGTAGGCTTGAGTCGAAGACAGCTGCAACTCCACTTCCTCGGCCTGTGCCTCGAGGAATTTGAGTATTAATATGACTGGGAGGGGTGGACATATTGGTGGTGCTAACATATTCTCCATCACCCAGCCAGGTTTCAGTAAGACAAAATAAATCAATATTATAATCTGATATGAGTTTTACTCATATCATACTTAGTACACCTTTAGATGAGAGAGCCCTGATTCCACTTTTAATTAACCTATTTTTGCACTGTTGCAGGTGTGGTTTTAATTTTTATAAAGTTTTTATGCATAGCTTCTCTTCTGTTTACCTTTGGTCAGGGGGGCAGACGCCATCACTATGGGCACTATGGGCGCCTCTTGGTCTCAACTCTGGATTGTCATGGATTTGGTCCACTAATAAAGTCTGTTAATGATCAACAAAGCCCACGCCGTTTGCTAGACACCACCTCGATAACCAGCAGCGAAATGATCACATGTCATCACTGGCCAGATTTGGCAGGGGTCCAGAGAAATCTACGTAGTCCGACATTGTTTTTAAATATGTACACACTGACTCAACATTAATCCAAATGATAACTGATTGGCGTAATCAGGTGTCATTACCTCCAACGTAAATAACACTCTTGCTGTTTCCTACAATTTTAAACTGATGATACACGGGGCAACTTTTTGAGCAATGTTGCTGGGCAATCTTGTTGGTGGCAAGTCCGACTATGTTTTGAACGGATAGCGGTGGTGCAGGGAGGGTGGCGGGGTGGTGGGAGAAGGGGATTACGGTAGTAAACTTTACTCATTACCATTGACAGCAACATTGCCCAGCACCATTGCTCTAAAAGTTGCTCCGTGTATCATCAGCTTTACTTTTATACACTTATGCTGGGCTTATGCTTCCAGCTATTCCTCTTTCAGTCAGTCACCCAAACACCCTTGCTGGGACGGGTGTTTGGGTGACTGACTGACAGCGGAGCCGAACTTCTAAATCACTGAACCTCACCTCCATGGCTACAAATAAACTACACTTGTCGCACGTACCATTACTGCTAAAGGAGACAGAGGAGTAACTGATATACAGAGCAAGAGAGAGAGGGAGAGAGAGAAGCCATCGTTAGCTGCTGAGCTAACATATGGTAGCGTTAGCTTCCAAAACTCTTGTTATCAACTATGAGATTTGGCGAGAGTCCCTAAAAGATAGAAAGAACTGTGAGTGCTTAAGCGGAACTACTGTAAGAGTTAGTGTGTAGTGGATAATTACAAATCTAAAACATTTGTTTTCAGTTACAGCAGCAAAACATGCTACCAACACACAAGCACCGGAAATGGAAATGAGTCAATACGCTTACCACAGCATGTCTGCACTTTTTCATATTTTCACTTTTGCAGACAACTTCTTGACAAGGATGTCTCAATATGTGTGTAGTTCCCCCAAAACCTTTCAAACAATGGTACAATAGATCTCACAAAAATTTCAGACGCTACAAGTTTCAACAAGAAGAGTATAAATCTGTGAATAAAATACAAACCAAAACGACATTCTTTCAGCAGTTTCAAACGTTCGACTAAAGGATTTTAATCCTGCATAAGCAAACTGTTTGTCATCACTTCATTGTCTCCAAATGTTGCTCCAAATACCCGCAGTAGTGCCACTATTAAATGCTTTTCTCAAATACTTTTTCTTGTTATGTTTGTATTTAAAGGATGAAAAGAGGATCAAGTGGAATAGTCTAATGACTATTTTTCCTGCGGTGTTTGTCCTCCAGAATCAGGTTTTCAACATGAGAAATAATGACTAGTGGATAAGGCAGAAAAGAGTTCAGACAGTGTTCCGCTACCAGGGACATGCTCACAAAAGACATTCGTAACAGCCACACATTTCATTCTGTGCTGAAATGTTTCTCTTCAGTTATTTGATTTTTACATTTACATCTAACACTTACGAAACACTGACTGCTTGAGTCTGGAAGGTGACAGTTGATTATGTATAATGTCAGTCAGTTATGGTTTGGGGAGGGAGGGGGAGCCATGTAATTAATTATTAACTTCCAAATGTTATGGGACAAATTCTGATAGTTAAAGTCATTTTGCAAGGGATGTGAAGCTCAAAACTAATTATCCACTGTTTTACAGCTGCTGCAGTAGTAGCAACGGAGTGGGATACAAGCCTATGACTTAACTAACTTGGTTGTGATTGGCCAGTAAGCCCAGTCCTGGGAACACACACTCAGCACTCCGTCATAGGCACCCAAATGACAGGCATACAGAGGGCAGAGACAGAGAGAGACAGACAGGATGGCCTGTAAAACCTTTATAGATTTTTTGACAGTCCACCTGTCCACCAATGAGAGTGGCGTCAATGGAAGTTCAAAATGCTTGATCGCCACGTGATTCACGTATAGTTCTAGGAAGTTCTTGGCGGGCAATTTGAATATGTTAAGACAGAGAAACAGAACTGCTATTTATGGTAATAAGTATTAAGTAAATTTATATAATCATTAATTTAATGCTTATATAAACCCACCCAACATGTCTATATAAGTTTGTTCCCCAACTTAAGTTCTCCATTAGGTGTGATCATCAACTCATTTGCTGCTGATGTTTAATGATGTATGACACATGGCATCAGTTATTGTTACTGCTATGATGAATTTGTATAAAGTTGTCTCCTGTTCTTGGTTTTCTTTTAGATTTGCGATGAGTGCACACATATTCCCTATTCTGTCCAGCAGATTACTAATATATTATACAATAACAAGATTACATATGATACAGTAAGTATCATAAGTAGTATGTAGTAGATACAGTTAGTGTGACTAATTATTAATTACTGTGAGTCCACATTTTGCCTACTATGTTTCATTTTTCAAAACTGCTGGCCTATTTTAAACTTAACTTGTGTTTCAAATCTCACTTAGGTCCTGAAACGTCCAGCTCCCTTTGCCATCAATCCAAAATAAGCTGAGCTCCAAATACTATAGACAGGAAACAGTCAACAGAATCACAAAGCCTAAAATGTTTTTGTTTATTGGTTAGAAGTCTTAAATATGTACTCCAGTACATATCAATAGAGACATATCACAATAAGAGCTCTTTCTTATTATTGTGTAACATTAACTTGATTATACTAGCTCATACCCCAAAATGGAACTGTGCAGTTCCCCTCAGCTCTACAGAGAAGTTGCTCAGCTCAATGTTCTGGTTTTTGGTCAGCTCCCAACCTTTCTGGTTTCCGTCTCATCAGCCTCATTTCCAGCTGTAGCAGGCAGCTGTTTTCAGCAAAAAAGCACTAATAAATCCTTGTACACTACCACCAAACACAAACTGATTACAATGAACCACCAGTCACAATCAGCAGTGGATGTCCTCACTGGTGAGCGCTACTGTTAGCTTAGCTGTGATAGTAGCCTATGTTAGTCTTTGATAAAAGCTTATAAAATCTTGATAAAGGGCTGCAAACTAATAATATGACAACTGTTACAAATAAATGACAGATTAGCCATTTGTATAGGCTATTTTTCTAAAGTTACCTACCTACAAGGTGAAGGTGAAGGAGGAGTACTGTTATGGGCTGCTATCAGTAAGGATGAGATAGTTGGACCTTTTCACAAACCTACTGCCAGTCTCTGGAAGATACTTTCTGCAAGCAGTGGCACAGGAAGAAGCCCTCAGTTTTCAAGAAGGCCATAATCTTCATGCAGGACAACGATCCATCGCATTCATCCAAGTGCAAGGGCCAAAAACTGGGTTCTTATTTTCATATTTTACTTGTACTGATGAGGACACACTTTATATTTGACAAGAAAATAACTGGATTAAATTGTCATATTTTCAATCCCACCACAAGCTTGATTGCTTTCGTTTTGTGTTATAAATAGTGAATAAAAAACTTCTTTCCTCAACATACTGATTCAACTTCAGGCGCAATCATGAGACGATCAGAGATCTGTCTTTGTTGTTTACATGTGGAATGAATAATATTAAAATTGAGATACGATTACTTGATTTATTGTTACTCAACTAACATCTCTGTGTTTAGTGAATTCATTAATCATTCATGTTTCCTCCAGTTTTAATCCATTTCTCTGCACTTTTCATATTTTAAAGGCCTCTTGAGTGTTGTCATAAATTGAGTGTTGTGATTCGTCAGTGAGGGGGCTGCAAAGATATAAAGACAAGCCAGAAAAACCCTGGCGAATCATGATGAAATGAAAAGTTTTCAAGTGCACTGAGAGGACTGAAAGCTTTTTTTATGCAGTCTTGTCATGTTCCAGGGAAGAAGTACTAAATTAAATACTGAAAAGGCCTTCCCCTTAAAACAGTCGCTGTCTGTAAAAATTAAAGCTTTGCTCTCTCAATGCCTATCCCGAAAGAAGACACACTTCAAATTAAATAGGACACAAACATGGCAGCCGGGACAAAAAGGTGCCTCCAGTGTGCCAAATGCCAAATGAAATGCCAGAATGAGTTTTTCAATTGATATGTAGGCCATGCAACCTTTGTCTTAACACTCCTTGTCAGTCAGACACTGCTGTATAAGCTACAGTACATTACTGGAGATGCTGTGACAGAGATGCCACATATTTAATTCAAAGGAGCCATTTAAGAGCAAAGTGTGAGCTCTTTTGAATGTTAATAGTGTAGATACACTCAGTGCTTTTTAAGACCCATCCTCAGGTCTCAGTGTGAAGCCCACACGCTCCCAGTGCGGACCTCCCAAGTGTACATGTCAAACACACTTTGAAGTTCTTCGCAATCTAGCAAAAGAGCCTGTTAGTACCTCAGCAACACTGCTGCACTCCGTCTAAGAAGTGGAGAGTCTGAAAGGAAAACAGGCTTTGGGGGGGGGTGACAAACAACAAAAAAAAAACAGGAGGAAGATGAGACTCGGCTGGGGGGGGGGTTGGAGGTTGTAGGGGCATCTAGTCCCAAAATCCCCACATGGTTGTTTTGGTATGTTTGATCTTCAGGTGTGTGGGTGTGTGTGTGTGTGTGTGTGTGTGTGTGTGTGTGTCCCTTTGTGTTTTGTTTTGTTCTATTTAAGCTTGCTTTCGACATTCTGTCTACTGTCAAAATAGCAGTGGGGGTTGAGCTTCCAGGAGGCAGCTCACCCCCACTACACCACCCCGACTAAGATAATGTTTGTCTATAATCATAAATAAATCAGGCCTAAACATTTAACTATGACAGTTAACTTAAGAGATATTTGCATTTTGTCCTACAAATGTAAAAATAAAGTATGTCACACAAGATGGTGATGGTGATGTCACAGTCTGTCAAGCCTACAGTCCATCTGTAGGTAGAGTCCATCACTTTGGACTGTAGCAAGTCCCCACAAATATTGGCCAGATCGTCTTTAGAGTTGCTATTTATAATAATGGAACCCAGATAATGTCACTTATGCCACCATCAGGTAAAATAATCCACTGGTAGCCAAGATTTTAGATTAATTTACGTTTAGTGGTGGAAACTACTAATCATTTTGTTCAGTGCAGTTCAAAGATCCATGGTCACTCATTATGTAGTTTGTTCATTTTTTCACTTATGCACTGACTGAAGTGCATTATATGTCAGTAAGTGTTCAGCGCTGATTCTGGCCGTCTTCAGTTCAGTAGTACCTTCAGTCTGTTGCTGGTTCAAGCTGTTACATTCAGTTCAGTATAGACCTATTCAAGCTCTGCACATAAGGTGATTAGCTCTATTGCCTATTATTTATGACTGAGTTATCAGAATACAGGCTTTTACTGAGCTGACGGCGGTGCTCTCAGTCACTTGTGAGGGGAGCTTTGATGCTAAAAGCTACTGATTCAGTCAGTGACATTGCTGATTCAGTAGAGTCTTTTCAGTTTAAATTGACTGATTCATTTGAACATTAATTTTTTTTTTTTTTTTTTTTTTTTTACAATTTACAGTATATACTGTATATAACTGTTAAGGGGCATAAACTTTTCTGTAACTCTTACCTCCCAATTATGGTCTGAACGTTGTTTCAGAGTTTGTTTTTTGCCTAAAAATAGATACAGATTTTTAGATGTTTAGTCTAAAAAGATAGAAGGTTTTAATAAAACCAACATGTGAAATATGTATGTAATTGTGGAATGTAAACTCCTCCTTGTGTCATTATAAGAGTACTCCACAGACAAATATTGCATTCCTCTAAAACTGTCAGACTCACAATGGACAGTTAAAAAAACAAAAAGGATCAAAATCGATGCCACAGAACCAGAGACACCGACACAATGCAACTCAACCACTGACAGTTCAGCTAATGGAGCCTGGAGCCTTTGCCTCCTGCAGAGATGAGCAGCAGGCTACATAGCTCACTTCTTTCTAACTCTACACCACCAGATTTTTTATTTTATTTTCAAACTTACTCTTCAGCCCCAACAGACGCAAGTGACATCACTTATTTTATTTCATCAGACTTCAGGCAGCTCCCTATGGAGCCACAAAAAGCTTTCCACAATTTTTTTTTTTTCGCATTATGCAGTAGTACTTCCCAACACCCCAAAACAGACTTTGATGTGTCAAATCGCTCAAGTTCCCTTTTAATACCTCTAAATTATCAGAAACTTTATCAAAGGCATGACGTCAGCATCTTCAGTGGTATCTATGGCACTGCCTGTGCACAAAGCATATTGAAATCAAATTTACAGCTTGCCATGAAACATTAGTGTGAGTTAAACAATGCAGAGTGATGGTAGGAGGGAGGAGGTTGGGCGCCATTGACTGGTGCCAAACTGTCACATGAAGTGCCTACTTGCCCCCATGCACAAAGGTTTTAATTTTAAACTTTTTATTGTTCTTTAATTCATCTGAACACTGGATATGTAGTATGTCATTGTATAGTATATATAATTATAGTGAGTTTTTGTAGAACTGGAGAAATGAATTGATGGTTAAGATGCAACCACGTGCAACTAAACAGAACGCTGTATTTGACACCTACGGAGACCCATAAGGGTCAGGGTGAAAATATTTTTGAGGACTATTTTTGCATTCCCTCAAAATACTTTTCTTTTCCCGTACCTTTTGAGTCATAGCTATATCTATCTCCACTCAGCTGCTCCCAGAGCAATGCCCCAGTATAAATTAGTTCATTTTATTTTACTTTGGACCAGGCATAACCTATGCTGAGATAGTACTACTGCTCAATATGCATGGTTATGTAATTAATCAAACTGGACCAGGCACGACAGCGGGTGCTGTGATCGCCCAGGAAGAAGAGCGGGGATAGGCTGCTCCTGGTTAATGTCCGGTCTGGATGAAATGGGATTCAGGCTGCCAAGCAACGAGAAATGAGAGACTGTTGTGCCCACATCTTTACAGAGGCCTGCCCCATCAACATCCCAGATCAAGCTCGCTGGGCGCACTGTCAGAGCGCAAGGCTGTGGCGAGAAGAGAGGAGGCAGACTCTGTGTTAATATCAGTGATGATTGGTGCTCAAATGCAGTCAATGAGGATGGACACTGTTTCCCAAATGTCAGACTATTTATGTAGCTATATGCACTACTATCCACTCAATATAAATGTTCATGCTGCTATGGCACTGCCACAACGTTAACAAACTGTTATTAGGCTACTTCTGCTGTTATGTAGGCTTATTTCTGATGCTGCTATTCTTTAAGTAGATAGTAAATATATATACAGTGAGGAAAATAAGTATTTGAACACCCTGCTATTTTGCAAGTTCTCCCACTTAGAAATCATGGAGGGGTCTGAAATTGTCATCGTAGGTGCATGTCCACTGTGAGAGACATAATCTAAAAAAAAAATCCAGAAATCACAATGTATGATTTTTTAACTATTTATTTGTATGATACAGCTGCAAGTATAAGTATTTGAACACCTGTCTATCCGCTAGAATTCTGACTCTCAAAGACCTGTTAGTCTGCCTTCAAAATGTCCACCTCCACTCCATTTATTATCCTAAATTAGATGCACCTGTTTGAGGTCGTTAGCTGCATAAAGACACCTGTCCACCCCATACAATCAGTAAGAATCCAACTACTAACATGGCCAAGACCAAAGAGCTGTCCAAAGACACTAGAGACAAAATTGTACACCTCCACAAAGCTGGAAAGGGCTACGGGGAAATTGCCAAGCAGCTTGGTAAAAAAGGGTCCACTGTTGGAGCAATCATTAGAAAATGGAAGAAGCTAAACATGACTGTCAATCTCCCTCGGACTGGGGCTCCATGCAAGATCTCACCTCGTGGGGTCTCAATGATCCTAAGAAAGGTGAGAAATCAGCCCAGAACTACACGGGAGGAGCTGGTCAATGACCTGAAAAGAGCTGGGACCACCGTTTCCAAGGTTACTGTTGGTAATACTCTAAGACGTCATGGTTTGAAATCATGCATGGCACGGAAGGTTCCCCTGCTTAAACCAGCACATGTCCAGGCCCGTCTTCAGTTTGCCAATGACCATTTGGATGATCCAGAGGAGTCATGGGAGAAAGTCATGTGGTCAGATGAGACCAAAATAGAACTTTTTGGTCATAATTCCACTAACCGTGTTTGGAGGAAGAAGAATGATGAGTACCATCCCAAGAACACCATCCCTACTGTGAAGCATGGGGGTGGTAGCATCATGCTTTGGGGTGTTTTCTGCACATGGGACAGGGCGACTGCACTGTATTAAGGAGAGGATGACCGGGGCCATGGATTGCGAGATTTTGGGGAACAACCTCCTTCCCTCAGTTAGAGCATTGAAGATGGGTCGAGGCTGGGTCTTCCAACATGACAATGACCCGAAGCACACAGCCAGGATAACCAAGGAGTGGCTCTGTAAGAAGCATGTCAAGGTTCTGGCGTGGCCTAGCCAGTCTCCAGACCTAAACCCAATAGAGAATCTTTAGAGGGAGCTCAAACTCCGTGTTTCTCAGCGACAGCCCAGAAACCTGACTGATCTAGAGAAGATCTGTGTGGAGGAGTGGCCCAAAATCCCTCCTGCAGTGAAACGTTTGACCTCTGTAATTGCAAACAAAGGCTACTGTACCAAATATTAACACTGATTTTCTCAGGTGTTCAAATACTTATTTGCAGCTGTATCACACAAATAAATAGTTAAAAAATCATACATTGTGATTTCTGGATTTTTTTTTTTTTAGATTATGTCTCTCACAGTGGACATGCACCTACGATGACAATTTCAGACCCCTCCATGATTTCTAAGTGGAAGAACTTGCAAAATAGCAGGGTGTTCAAATAATTATTTTCCTCACTGTATGTAGTAGATATATAAGGTGTCGGCCTGGCCTATAGCCCAGCCTATCAAAATACCGGTTGCACTACACTTTATAATGCGCCAGTCACTCCATGCCAACCCGTTCTCACTCCCCGACTCTTCACATATGCACGCATGGTCAAGACCCATCAGTGTCAGTTTGTAACATACTGGAGATCCCTATACCATCATAGTTCAACGCATTGGGGATAGCCCTGTAGCATCAGTTTTTGACGGTAAAGGCAGGTATATGATATTTAACAGAAAAGAGGTGGTTGGGGTGCATGGAGGGCTGGGACCCGGACTTTCAACCAGGAGACCAGGGTTGGTGTCTCGTGTGAAAAAAAAAGTTAACGTGAAATATTTTTATTTAAGTGATGCAAGTTAACTTACGTGTTAACTGACCTACGTAGTTATTTTTAACCCAAACCATGATCTTTTCCTAACCTCAACCAAGTACTTTGGGTGCCTAAACCTAACCAAATTGCAACGTTTCACAAATTTAATAACATGCCGTTTCAAAATGGTGATGTTTCGCAACGCCAGTGTTTTATGTTGAAAGTCTGACCCAATGTTGCATATTTATTGTTGCTAAGCGTTGCTAACTTGACGCTAAGGGGTACCCAGGGCGTTAAAAAGCAACGGCAAAGGGCCGTGACCAAGCGTCTATATGTGACATGTCGGGAGTGACTTGTGTTGACCATGCTCACTCCGCCTTACAGTAACAGATCAGCTCTGACTCATCTAACAGTTACTGTGTTGTATGGTGTCTTGTCTTGTAAGCTGAATTATTATGACTTTGTTTTTAGGACCTTGGACCGTGAGAAACGGCATCTTGTTCATTTTTATACTCTGTATGTGGATGAATGACAATAAAACAAACTTAAACTTGAACTAATCAATAGTCACTGTCAGTACATTGATTTCCATCATGCGGTAGTCTAGAGTTATAACCTTGACTGAGAGACTAGATAATCATTGTCTTGTTTTAAAATGAGACTGAAATTGAGTCTGGACTGGTCCCCACAGAGGTTGTTGCTGGAAAACATTGAGTTTCAATTTGTGCACACGCATATGAACACATGTTTATACCGAACACCTATAGTTAAATTTTACCCTCACTTTTATCAGGCTCAAAGTCACCCGCACACAGCGCTGGCAAGTAAACAAGACACAGACAGACCACGAGATCCACTGCCCAGCTAGGTTGGCAAGACAGACTAGAGAGAGATGGGTCTTGTGAGAAGTGCTCAATAGGCAAGGTTATGTAAAGTTTATGAGCAAGAAAAAGTCACAGTGCACCAAAGAGTAAAATGTAGAAGTACCGGTGAGTACTGGCCCACTTCAAGCACTGTTTAAGTTTACTTTCACCAATTACATAACCATGCCAATGGAGCAGTACTATAACAGAATAAGCTATGCCCAATTCAATGTAAAATTCAATGAACTGCTCCATGGGGCTCTGGGGATGAGACTGACAGACCTCCTGCACATTAGCCTACCTACTGCTTTCTTCTCAAGAGACCTCTTAATCGAAGATTTCATTTAAAGTTTACTTTCACTAATCAGGTTATACGTATTGCGATGGGAATTAGGTAGTTTATTTATCATTATAGGCTACAACACAAGGTTGTACAGTGAAATTAAAGTTTGTAGTCCCTTATGTAACGCATATAACAGGTAATTCAATGTATATAAGAATATTGTAACATATAAACAAACACAGAATACACCAGGAAGTAGCTAATTCTGCAGTGCATTTTTGGAATTTGCCTCTTGGAGAATGTAAACAGCAGCTACAAGATAGTGATGATAAGATGGTTTTCATATAAAAACATAAAAGTCAGACATTTGAGAAACAGTGTCCACTTTGACTGCGTTTGAGCTTCCTCTCATCTTTCCAGGACTTGCACTGACAGCTCGGGAACACAACCGTCCGCCAAGTGCTTGATCCGGGATGTTTATGGGGCAGGTTTCTGTAAAGACGTGAGCACAGCAGTCTGATTTCTCAAGACAGTCCAAGCTGGACCAGCATGGCCCATATCCCAGCTCTCGTTCCTGGGCGATCACAGCACCCGCCGTGGTACGTGGTCCGGTTTGATTAATTACATAACCATGCCTATTGAGCTGTAGTAGCACTATATCAGCATAGGTAATGCCCACTTCAAAGTAAAATCCAATAAGCTGATTCATACTGGGGCATTGCACTGGGAGCAGCTGAGTGGAAAAAGACAAAGCTATGGCTCAAAAGGAATAGAACAAGTATTACGAGGTAATGCAAAAGTAGTCAAAAATATTCTTGCCATGACCCTTGGGGGACTCCATAGTCATTCTCTGTAGAGCCACCAGCAGGGTTGGTACACACATACTACATGTTAACCTTGGGATGAATTGTTATTGCTTTGGTGATCCCCTGACTTTTTGTCTTGTGCCATCAAGTCAAAAAGTTACTTAGTCCAACAATTTGAATTATGACTAAATATCTGAAGATCTCAGTTGTGCTTTGTAGTGTTTTTGGCGCTAATTAGCAAATGCTACATCAGCGTGCTATCATAGTCATTGTGAGCATGTTAGCATTTAGCTCAAAGCACCACTGCTCTTAATGACAGCCTCACACAGCATCGCTGTAGACTCTTCAAAATCAGGTGTTCCTCTGAGGATCATCCCTTTTCATCTTTGAAACTCCATGAGCTTTTCTGTAGCACCACCATCAGTGGAAAAATGTCCCCTTCTCACACAATTATGTCATAATCTGATAGGCAGATTACTATGAAGTTTAGAGAAAATTCAGGTTCCCAAGGGGATAAACCTATTTGATTTTAATGAAGCCATGGTCTTTAATTCAGCTCTTTGCTGAAGGTAAAACATCACATTTTAAGCCCCACTGCGAGGAAGGCATAACAGCCTCTCTTTTGACTTTTATTCTTGCTTCATTTCAGCATTGCTTTCAAATCAGTCTCTGCAAAACTTTCCATGAACTCTGCTCTCCACTATAATAAACAACAGTGAACGATCAATTTGGACCCAGTGAGGCTAAGACATGGCAAGTGTCACACCATGCCAATAACCCATGTGATGCCCACGCTGTGATCCAATGCTGAGGCCCTTTCACATATCGAGCGCATCGCTGAATCAATTTTCACAAGAAGACTCAAAGACACAAGTGTTATTTTAGATAGACTCCACAGGCTGCATTTTTGTCTTCACCCCAGAGTTCTAAATGCTTTTGATTATGATTTTCCATCAACAAGACAGATTCCGACACCGCCCTTAGAGACCTTGCTCTCCTAAAAAGCCATGTAGCTCTCCAAGTATTTTTACTGACTGCAAACACTTACTACTTTTGATTATATCCCCAATACTTAGTGTCCTTCTCTCGAGCCTGCCCAATCAACCTGCATGTTTTGCATGTACGCGCACACACACACACACACACACACACACACACACACACACACACACACACACACACACACACACACACCTGCTGCCCCTGCAAGCATAATATAATTGGACAAAGATTTGAAATAACGGCATCTCCCAGTGGAGAGATAGTTTTTCTCCTGGCAGCGGTGAATTGATAATCCCCTCTGTAAAATACTCCTGGGGTCTTCAGTCTCATGTGGAGCTGCTGCTGCTGAATTGGTAGAGGCAGCATTCAGGGCTGCAACACTCAATTCTCCATATCTCGCACCATCTAATCCTAATTGCCCATGGCTGCAGGGCCATAAAACAGCAACACGCCAATAATGCAATTAATTATATGACACAAACTTTAATTCATTTGTTACAGTATCCACAAATCTTGAGTAGTTTGCCACTGTGAGGCTGACTCGAAAAGTTTGGCTTGATAATCTGAGAGTTTTCCCCCCTACCAATCGCTGATGTAATGTAGCACTGTCATGACAACAAAGCTTTCTTGCCTCCACAATACTCTGAAAAAGGTTGCCATGTAGATTTCTCTCCTTAGAGACCATTTTTATCATCTCAGCTCAAAGAGTGATAGTTTTATTTGACTATACTGAAAGAGATACTTGAGCATAAGCTACTGAGAGAAAGCAATAAATATAAATCCTATAGTTGAATATACACTGTTGGAGAAGTGAAGGAGAAAAAGGATGAGTGGGAGGAGGTGAAAGGCTTGTCTTTGGAGAGGAGCCGACAAGCATCCCAGTCCATTTTTCCACAGGTGTAATTAGGTGTGCATCTGGAAAACAGTGAGAACTAGAGCAGCACTTCACACACGGAATAACGAAGGGCATGCAACCTTGGAGTCGTCGGCCCTTCATAATGGAGGATCTGTTGAGGACAAACGATAGTGAAGAAGCTTCCCCACCAGAGAGTAACCCAACAAACTGATAATCCTTTTGCATTGTGAGATGAGATACTGTAGTTAGCCAAGTGACCTTGGCTCTACTGGAGAAGGATATTGCCAGAGGGCTGTACGCCTCATGCTGGGAGATATTGCTATTTGGCACACAGATACTGCAGCTGAAGCCCAGCATGCATCACACTCTCTGTGTAACAAAACAAAACAACAATAACAACAAAAACACATTCTTGTGAGAGTCTTTTATTTTGGTGTTTTTTAGAAGTAATGTTATTTCAGCGGAAATGATCATTTTCCATCTCTTGTCATTCTCTCATAGTGAAAACAGAGGAGATTTCCTCCACTGTGAGGATGTTCAATGAGCTAAAAGTTCAACACCGGATACGTAAATGATCAATGTATCAACATCAAACACGCAGTATCAAAGTAATTGAATACTTTAAACCCTTTATTATATCCCCAGTTTTCCTAAAGATTGGTCACACAAGATTTCAGTACACCGAACTTTTTGCAGTACCAGTACATTACAGATTTGATGTATTCCTGGGCCTTGGGACACTTTGGTCGGCAGCAGTGACTTGAGACAAGAGTAAAAATATTGTCTTGGCTTCTAATCTATATGATGTCTAATGGCAAAATAAAAAGATGAAAATGCTGACTGCGCACTATACTGTTTCTCTGGTAAACACGCTCCCTAAATCACAACAGATGGACACAATAAAAAATAAATCTAATTTTAAAGTTACAAATCCTTACATAGTTTGAGACCACAAAATCTATCTTCCATTCATTGTTAATTGAACATCTCCAGGCTAGCATTTGGAGAGAATTGTTAATGTTCACAGTATTGATTGGCCTGTATTGGGCCTTTAGAGTAACATTGGCAGTGCTGCAGAAAGTGCACAAATCCAATCTTGCCCCTTTTTTGTAATTACAAGCTGACATTATCCCCTACATTAAGATTTCATGACCTGGGGACAAAGGCATGCCACTGAAAAATAAATCAGGCTAGGCTGTCAATCGAAGAATGAACCCGTTAATCTAAATTCCAAAAACTTCTGGAAAAGTAACATTCAAAGCAACTTTTCAATAAACATAAAGGCTTAACTGACCGTTTGCGCAACACCTTCCTTGAACAGTGATTGTCCAATCATAGCTTACCAGCTGTAACTAGGAATGGTTGGCCTGTCAAGTTTTAAGAGTAGGCTCATACTCACCATTTAAACAAAAGCAAACAGGTAAGATGGATATAAGTGCAAGTGTAACTGATTAAAAATGAAAAATGACTGTATTCCATCTAGGTGAGCCACTCAGTCCCACGGTCCTGGTATTGTGCACAGCTTACTTGAGTACTTAATGGAAATGGAAAGGATTACATTGCAGGCTAACCTAACATTAGCATCCCTATCCTGTTCTTTTGGATATGGGGAGATTTACAACCCAGCAACCCCAGCCAAAGCAGAAATGGGGTAACTTTGACAACACACTGGTTGGTTCTCATCCTTGCCTTTTCTCATGTAATGTTCAAAGTAAGAACATACTGTTTCTGTAAACATGAACAAGTATGCGAGCTAATCTTCCATTTTTCTTTCTTGTACAACTAACTAGCAACACTACAAGAATACAAGAACAATGCTCCTCTGCATGGATCATTCACTGGGGAGGGTGTTCATTGTTCTCCAGGGACATACAGATTTAGCCCCAGTCTTTTAGCATCATGTATGTAACCAAGTGCATATTTAAGACCCTTTTTATGGTTCTTACTTTTCATCCAATTGTCTGAAATCAAGGACCCAGAATTTCAAGTGCTAAATCTGCCTCATTTGTCACTGTACACAGCATGTGTGCCGTGGGGCATAGTCTAGGGAAGGACTCGGTGAGCTGTTATTTGCAAATTGAATAGTCATTTAAATCTGAGTCTAATCAGCTCTGTGATGACTTAACAACTGCAGATAGCTATTACCCCTTGTTATTTTATTTTGTCACAGATAAAGAGAATTGAAGGTAGAGGAAATGCAAGAAACCATAATGAGTGCATTTCATATTTTAAACCCAATATTATGAGCCAGTGGCTACATTTGGTGCAAATTACCATAGCAACAAATGCCACCATATCCACCGTCACCACAGATGTTGCCAAAAGCAAGAAAAAACATGATTTTACAGTGCATCACTCTAAATCGAGCTCTATTTCCATTGCCCTAGTCCCAATTTAACCATGTTGTCTGCACCTCCTCACACACTTCAATCCCCACCAGCCCCCTACACACACGCGCACACACTGCCAGCAGCCATCATTCCATCCTGTATGTTCAGCTGGCCTGTCAAGTCCCCATCCAGCCAAGTGCCCGCCCATCTGTTGAACCTAAGACAGCGTGCAAATCTCAACCAGGGAGGAAATGTTCTATCAAATGATGAACTGAATCTGCATGCAAACAGTGGTTTTCAGGGGCCTCTGGGATCCAGAGCCTCAGGGCGTGCTGCAATGCATGTACGTGAAGCTCCCTGCAATGCAAACTAACACTAAAGCAAGATACAGTCTTGGCCTTGGTTAATAAACCATTCACTTTCTTTCAGCTTAATGTATTGCTATTTACATTTTCATTTTTAAGTACCCTTTTTATGGTAATTTATTTAAATTACTAACAAGGGCTAATCCATGTTGTTCCTGTGTGCACTCAGAAAATATCTTCAGCTGCAGGATTGTTTGTTTTTTTGAAGGAACTGTATCTGTTGTGTTTCTTAAAAGTAAACTTCAATCACACAGACTCAAGCTTTGTAAGGACACAGGAACAATGAATTTCTTCACAGTCACAACTCACTTTGTTGGCCAAAAACAGTTTAAGAGTCTTTCAGGTATCCACGGGCCTTGAAATACCATTTAGCATACATTTTAAATTGGTAAATAAAGGTGGACAGAAATAATAAGTTACGGACATTTTTAATCAAACCCTTGCTGAGGATTTGGTGTAAATTTTGCTTGTCTTCATTAAGCAGCCCCATTCTATAACTAAATGTCTTTTAGTGGTGTCAGGTGGGAAAGGTAAGCAGTCACCTAGCCAGGGGCATACATCTGATCAACAGGTAACTGCAGGCCTGAGGCTATTAATCTGTGTGAACTCTGGCTCCCTGCTTAGACTCACTGCAGTTAAACTAACACTCACCTATTATCCTATTTGTTTGCTGGAGCTGTAGTGATCCTGTATGCAGAGGGAAGCTGCAAATAGACATTTTATGGCTCAAACATGTTGTAACTCACTATAAAGTTGCACCCTTTTATCATACAAACCCTGTAATAGTCACTTACTATGTGTGTTAAATAATGTAAGACCATTGCAATTACATTGGATGCCGATGTGAGATATTAAGATGGGCCGTGAATGGAGATTAAGGAGGTTATTGTTCCTTCCTGCAGCATTATGCTGGAGGCTAACAGCAGGACCTGGTCACGCACGCCGAAAAATCCTGATGTGTGAGTGTGCGAGTGAGGATGCTGAGGGGCGTAGCAGCGTTGTGCACCTCATGGTCAGCGCTCAGGAATTAAGATGCATGCCTCTCATTGCCTGGGAGCGAGTAACGCGAGAAAACTGTTCCCATCCTCCTTTCCTTCGCAGAAAGAAAAAAAAAAACCCAAAACGCATGGAGGTGCGCTTGTTCCAGGAGAGAAGTAAACCTCCTCCCGGTGTGTTCATATTCAAAAAGGCATCGGTGTGAGGTTGCCAGTTTGGAGCTTGTTTTCCCCTTAAATTGGATCCTTCAAGCTGTGACTGGGCTGATTTGCTCGCGTTTCGGTCTCCGTGGAGCTGCTGCCACATTCCGCACGGAAATAACGAGACTCCACTCGCAGCCCGGGCTTCACTTTTAGTGAGTATCAAAACGCAACGCATGCTTTTAACCATATAGCTCACGCTGGTGTCACCTTATTTTCTAATTATAGCTTTTAATCTCAGTGCCTTAAACAGAGGAGCGCACACGGAGGCTTAAAGTCTTAAAGTGCTGCTGACCAGGTGTTGCACTGTAACTTGTAACTTAACACTGTAAGTGCAAAGAAATCTGCACAAATATGAATACTTAGTGGCTAAAGCAGCAGCACTCTTTTGTTATCTTAGAAATTGGTTTTGATGTTTAAATCACACCTGCAGATTTAATAGTTATCAGTGTTGTAATTCATTTTCACAATTCATACCTCATCATACCTTTTCAGGCCTGAAATGAGCATGTTTGTGCATATTTCTCTATATATTTTTAAAACCTTTGTTAATCAGACACCACCCCTTACCGTAGTGTCACATTGAGAAACAGCAACTTCTTCTTTTTGAGCACTGATTTTAATATCTTGGCTCTAGATTCTGTGGCGGGGGCTGCTCTCTAACTCTTGCACTGCTCAGCTTTCTGTCTTCAAAAATACTATATACCACTATCCACTTTGTTCAGCTGTGGACTGAGCTTGAGCAACTGTTGAATATACAGCAGATGTGCAGAGGAGAGATATCTGTGCACATTACACTCAGCGTGTTTGGTGTCCTGGAAGCAGCCTCATTAAGTAAAACAACAATTGCCTCTGACAGAAATCCTTTTAATTTGTTGTAAACATTAATCACTCTGTGTTTCACTGCCAGTGTAATATCCCAGTGTGAGTAAACCCCAGGTTTATGGGTTATGAGTTTTGAAATGATCCCCTTTGGTGTGTATTTTTTATGAGATGTCACCTCATTTACTAATGAAGGTGTCTGCGACGCACTGGTTAATTTTCTACTGAAACCTCTCCTTGCCATTATAAATAAGCAAGTAGAATACATTAGCTGAGGTTCCTCATCACATCTCCAACCAGATTGGATGGCGTGACCTTGGGGGACTTCGCTGCAGTATTTAGAGAGTAGGTTGGCAGAGATGGAGATGGGGTGCGGTGGTGGCATCCATTATCAAGGAACCCATTTACATCTGGAAATTGTAGTTGCCGTAAGCAATTGCCATTTGTTATTTTATAAAAGGTAGAGGAGCTATTTTGAGAGAAATGTGTATCATCCTGATAATATGCACATCAGTCAGTCTTCAGTGCAGGCTTTCTCTGTACATTATAATTTAAAGCATCTGTGTGATTCCTCTGAACAGAAGTCCTTTATGGGCTCCTTTTAACAATAGAACACGGAAGAAGCAGTAAGTCACTGTGAATCATGGCAACTCTCACCAGCTGCCAGCCAGATGAAGGTGTGCTGCAAGGAAAAGTCTGATGAAACTGCAGTCGCAGTTGTGCTGCTCTTTCCACTTCAAAGCCCGCCACGCCGAACAGAAACGTATCGTTCCACAAGGGCGCCTAACATCTCATTCAAAGTTTGTGCAAGTTTCTCTAACGATCCAACTTGCAGATTTGAGATCTCTCCTGCGAGGTATTTCCTGCAGTCTTTAGCTGCCGTGGCGTGAAGGCCAAGTTAAGCCCGCGCAGGCTTTACTGTAATCAGTTATTCAGCTCTGGCATTCAGACTCCCAGCTCCAGACAGAGGAATCCCCGTGGCTCACCACAGACCCAATCAGACCCTTTTAAGAGCAAGGTCTGGGACCAAGACTGCAGCAGCAACCGCAGAAATGTTTTCCTATCCCTTGGGTGGTGGTCTGCATGTGTCTGCAGCATGTACAAGTATATTTCACTAATAGTTAGTGTCTTTTGTTCCGGTCTCTCGGCTCGGTCACAGACAGTCTTATTCCTTCAAACTATTCCCCTTGGACTTCTCCCTGCCTTTTTTATTTGCCCTCTGTTTCCACTTAACAGTCCTGGCTATTTTCCAAGAAACACCTCAGCACCATTCTATTTTCTTTGTCCTTTTTTTTCAAGCATGAGCAGTCTTCTTATGCTCTGGGCACACATGGAGAATGCATGGCATTTACCGTATGTGAGCATTTCCGAAACAACATCTTACTGGATCTTGGCTACATTTTTACCCTCTTGCGAGGTTATCGCTGATGATAATTGACTATTTAAACATGACTGCCTCCGCAACAAAGAAAGGCATCCTGTGATTGCTGTCTTAATCTTTCCCCAGCACAATCAGCGATGTCGAGTCTGGAGACCACGCATCACTCCTGCAATTAGGCTTGTCAAATTACTGCGTGGCTTTTATCTGCAACTGCTTGTTTGATAATGCTTATTGGCAGGTGCCTTTGGAGGAGCAGAAGAAGGGAATCCACAGCTGGTGCATTTCAAGAGGGATGGATGCATTATGTAAAACCCTACTGTGCTGTGGAGCAGATGTTTCTTCCTTCTGATGGCTACCTCAGCTTCATAACTATATATCTCTATATCACAACATCCTCAGGAGTCTTCCTCTTTAGAAAAAAAAAAGCCATTTTGATAGACAAACGCGCCATCGTTGGCTTTCATCATTTTGTTGTCAAACTGAGCCAGAGATTGTCCCCTCGCTGTCCTAATCGTTTTCAGGTACAATCAGTTAGGCTAAGAGTGTGTACCACTTCCTCTGCGCAGTTTACCTAAGTGTCACCATCAATGTGAAGCATCTTCTGTACCTTTTATTCTCCTTGTATTCATGTTGACAGGACTGCAGCGTCTACGACCTTGCCTTCATTCTTTACTCAAATAGAGACTCGCCTGGACAATATGTATGCTGTACATCAGCTCTCACTCTGCAAGGCTTTGCTCAGGATTAGCTTTACTTCCTGCATGTTTTTTGTTTTTTGTTGCTTTGCTTGTCTTCAGTGGGGTATTATTTGGCAAATGAAAAGATTAAATTATTATAAAAAGAAAAATTATTTTGTCAGCTGGCTTGTCATGCGTCCTTTCTGTGGGTTTGTTTGAAGGAAAGGCTAATTGTTATGCCTCGGAGGTCCATTGTTAATTAGAAGTTATCTCGGGCAGCCCTCACATGGTCACCGCTCTAATTGGCAGTCAAAGCTGTGTACCACCTGGCCTAGCCTTTAACTCACCAGGTGCTCCCGGCAAAACCGTCAGCCTTGGCATTATGTGGGTATGGCCTCTTAAAAGAAGACAGATAGAGAAAGAGAGAGAGAGGGAGAAGTAGGACAGAAGAGGAAAAGACACTGAAGTGTGCCGCCAACTTTGCTAAAATGGCGGAACTGCAAAGCAGCAGTAAAAGGCTATTTCATGCTACATAGCTAAACAAGCCTTTTGAAGCTGGCATGAAAAAAAGGTACAAAAAAATTAGTGTAATATTTTGATACACACATCATCATACATCACACCTCTTTGTTTCAGAATCCTAATACCGCAGGGGCTGTGAGGTGACAACACATCAACATTCCACACAGCCTGTGCAGGTTGGTTTCCCTGTGTTTTGTGGGGGAAAATTAAGGATGATTGGACAATCGTGATTAAGTCTGTTTTGCTGTTAATGGAGAAAGATGAATGTTAAAATGGATTTAAGCAAAAGCTTTTTGCCCTGAAACAGAATCCACGTTAAGTCTTTCATTCATTGCAGTTGAGCTGGAAATGGTGGAGAAAGAGCAGAGATTTAATCAAGAGATAGTGCAGCTGCTTTTCACAATGAATTGGAAACTCATGCCGGGAAGTCACAGAGTAACCTGAATACTGTCAGATTCCTCTGCATGTACATGATTGAGAGTTATGTCTCCGTTATTGGAGAAAATTCACCCATGACCCCCCATAATCTTTAGGAATCATAATGTTTTGTCCTTTCAGAAGGCCAGACAGGTGTACCCTGCGTATGACACAAACAAACCTCTGATAAAACGTGCCTTGCATCGCTGTGCTCTGGGGGACAAAGACCTTTTGTCTTTTTGCATCACAAAGTCAATAGGGTTGTTTTGTCTTTCTGCTTCGGCCTCTAAAGTTCACACTAATTTCCAAATGTGTCATCCCTTTGTTCTCTGATCACAGCGGGGATTTGAAATGTAAAGCGGATTTAGACAATGTACTATATCTTTAAGGTTAGAGTAGAGAGAATTGCTTTAAAATGCTTTGTGTGGTGTTAGCAGCCCTCGGCTGAATATGTTAAGTTTGTACAGGATAGCAGAGGATGATCTGGATCTGTGTGATTTGTTGGTTTTGCAGTTTATTTTTCCAGGAACTGTTTAGGTCCATGTGTTAAGAACCAGCATCGGACCACACAGGCCAGCCTCCCCACATTCATCAAAGAGCCTTGGCCGCCCATGGCCCTGTCACTGGTTCACTGTTTTTCTTTCCTTGGACTTGGACTTGGACTGTTTTGGAGATGCTCTTACCGAGTCGTCTAGCCATCACAATTTGGCCCTTGTCAGATTCAATGATATCCTTACGCTTGGCCATATTCTTGCTTCTAACAAATCATCTATGAGGACAAAATGTTCACTTGCTGCCTAATATATCCCACCCACTGGCAGGTACCATGGTAACGAAATAATCTGTGTTATTCACCTTACCTGTCAGTGGTCATATGTTTGATTGGTATATGTACTGTACAGTATGCAATACATTACCCAAAGATACCATCAGCATATACTGCTCGTGTTTAATCAGAAATTCAGCAGAAACATCAATAAGTAATAACTAAGTTGCAAATATGAACAATATACTGAATAACAGACAGGCCACAAAGAATAACAAAAATAGCAGATTACTCTTTTATCCAGACTAACCATAATAAACAGGCCTATCACTGCTGTAATTACTGACAGTAGAATCATTACTTTCCCTAATGCTCCACTGCTACCATCGTTAATAACAGTTCATTAATTAAACATACTATGGAAAACAGCTGCTCTGTTCTGTGAAAAAGACTTCTCCTTGGCTGGACCCACGGAGCTACAGAGTGTAGCTTAATTTTGCTCTGGAGGTCAGTCCATGAATAATGAGCAGGGGAAATGTAAATACTCCTCTTTGCAGCTTAGAGTACCTGAGACAAGCCAAATTTGAGATTTAGACACATAATGAGCTTCTTATTTTAATACAAACAGGAGTTGACTGAAAAATTGCCTTTAATGCTGTGTCAAAAAAAAGTAATAAAGCTGAGGTATCGTAAATGTAGCTTTAAACGGTGCCACAGCTGGGCTCCCTGAAGTTTTGTTGTCACCATGAGGTTGCAGGGTTTTGTACTATCGTGCCTCTACAGAGTACCAAAACCAAACCTTTGCTCACAAAACATATCTGGCCACCCACACTAAAGCTGGAGATGCTGCACAGAAGTGTTGAGCGGATGTATAAACTGTTCATCAAGAAGTAGCTCCAAAACATTTATGTCATTAATGTTCACATTGCTGTGGGCATTAAAAAACAAATATACTGTGTTACTTAGCAGTGGTGGAAGATGTACTCTTTTACTTCAGTAGAAGTGGCACCACAGTGTAGAAATACCCTGTTACAAATAAAATGCTTTTAAAACTTTTGAAAAAATAGAAGCATCAAAATATACCAATATACTCATTATGCAGAATAGCCCAGAATGTTTATTGTATATCATTTTAATGTTGCAGCTGGTGGGGCAAATTTCAAATACTTTATATACTGCTGGGTAATTTGTGGATTCTCCCTAGGATAAAAGTCTTCTTAACAAATATTAATACCACATAATTCATTTGTTGATTTTATTTTGCATTATTATATATCTGAATCTGTAAAGTAACTAGCAGCTAGTAGTGGAGTGAAAAGTACAATATTTGTCTGTGGATTGTAGTGGAGTAAACGCATAAAGTAGAAGAAAATGGAAAAATAAAGTAGAAGAACCTCAAAATATTACTTAAATACAGTACTTGAGTATGTATGCAAATTCACCACTGTTAATTAATAACCTTATAAGTAATTCAAAGTAATGATAACTTTGGGAAGAGTCCTGCTAGCTGTTTCCCCTATCCTCCAGTCTATATGCAAGTCTAGGCTGACTACGTCCTGAATAAACCAGCATGCAGGGGAAACCTTGGCATATTTAGGCCCCGAGCACGAAATGTGTGAGGTCCCTATTGGAACTGAAGGAATTCATTCTTTCTTTCTTTCTTCTGCAAACTAAACATGCTTGAAAACTCACCAAACTTTGCACATAAATTAGGCGGGGCAAACATTTTTGTATTTTATGGGTTTCGCGCATGGGCGTGGCAAAATGGCTTTTGACACATGTATCATGTCCAGATGTACAAAAAATCCTCTTGGCCATTGCCTAAACCCAACAGGAAGTCAGCCATTTTGGATTTAATGGTAATTTTTGGCGATTTACACACTATGTACTTTAACGAACTCCTCCTAGGGAATTTGTCTGATCAACGTCAAACCTTCGCTGTGCAGTCTAAACCCATTGACGATTAAAAGTTTTACAAATGGTTATTACCAGTCGACCAGTTTGCCTGTGGCGTGCTGTCAAAAAAACGATGATTCACAATGAAAGAGAAAGTTGTTATAACTTCAGTATACATGCTCATATCTGCACCAAATTTGATGTATAATAATTATCCAACCCTGAACGCATCCACATGCCAACGTTCACTCAAAGTCATAGCGTCACCTGCTGGCAACAGAAAATGACACGTATTGCGCTATGATTGGCTACTCCTAGCAGGTTGGCCATAACTTCAAAACTGATGAAGCCATGTTGTAAAACATGACACAGTTGGAGTTGGCGTGGCGTCAAAAATTGATGATTAGCCATGAAACAGGAAGTTGTTGTAACTTTACATCTGCACCAAACTTTACATGGCTGACAAGAGTCTGGCACATGTACGTGCCAATATTCAGTTAAAATCATAGCACCACCAATTGGCAACTGGAAGTAAGCTCTGTCTGACGCTCATCGTGCAATTTAAATCAATTTTCACAATGTGTTTCACACTTGACGGACTCAGACATAACGTATAGATACTGGGTGCTCTCTATTGCAACATTGGGGACACAGGAAGTGATGTTTAAGTCCTCCGTGCAATGTTCGCAGCGTGTGACAATTCAGAGCCGCACCAGAAGAGCTGCGGAATATATGGCGCAACCTCGTCACACCCCAACGTGCTACACGTTTGAAGGCCCGTCCATCGCTGCTTGCAGCTTTAATATTACCTTACATACACTTATCTTATATATATGTTCACACTAAGGCAGTTGTTTGCAACTCAGAAGTACTTAAAATTGTCAAATTACTGTATGCATTTAACAGTGTTTCTGTGCACAGTCTAGCTTTGCCAAAACTTCCAAAGAAAGTCCTTAAAACACATCAGAATGGGCGCTGGTCTTCATCGGAGCACCACACACACATGCTAGTTGGCTTCTGTAATGGTTATGAATAATTACTGTCTTCAGTAATTCTGTAATCAGTATTGGAAGTACATCTGGCTGGTGTCTGTGTGGATATAACATGGATATCAGAAGTCTACAGGCTCTGTCTAATTTTCCATTTTTTATTGCCTTGAAGGCTGAAATGAAAACCTATTAAATCAAACTTGATTTCTTCTATTTTCATTTGGATATACTGAAGTAATGAGCAAAAGGTAAAAGTGAAAGCCAGCTAATTTCTGACAATGTATTAAAAATGGAAAATGACAACTGCTGGCTATGTAATAGTGAACACTGTACTTTTGCTTTGATAACAACCGTGACCTTTTTGGATACGTTTCTACCAAGTGAATCTCGAATTTAACCCCCATTCCTGTGACTGAAAGGAGTTTCTCTGTGCACACTTCTCTTTGGATCAATCCACAGAATTTGTAGAAATGTTTAAGATCCTGTCGCAGCTGGTGGTTGATTCGGCTGTGTGCTTTGGTTTGCTGTCAAGCTGAAAGATGGAACTCTTTGACTTAAGCATTGTGTTTTTGTTCTAGATGGCAGCAGATATTTTCCACAAGAAAAATCTTGGTATTGGAACCATTTATCTTCCCCTCTGTCCTGACCAGGGCCCCCATCCAGCCTTGTAGCATGATGCAGCACCAGTGCACTTAAAGAATACCTGAGTCATTTACAGTTTTTGATTGATTACTGGTGACCTGAGTTTACTCACCCCCCAATCATTTTGCAATGCATGCGTTTTTAGAATGTCTATAAGTAGCATGTAATCATTCAGTTGTTTGCCCACCCATTTATTCATTCACTTTTCCATAAGTGCGTCCCAAGTTGTCATTAGGAGACATTGAAATGTCTACAAATGACACACTGAATCAGAATCATTCACTTATCTCCTCTTTGCAACACTACTGAACTGTGTAGAGTGAATGGTGTCTGTGGCATTGTGTGTTCTTAATTTTTCATTTTTTTAAAAACAGTGCCTAACCTAGAGCAGCTTCATGGAAGAATACAAGCCCTAAGGCTTAACACTGTATTTATTTCAAAATATGGATTTGAGAGAGGGAAATTTTCAAAATGCAAAAGCCCCAGTTTTAATTGGGACTTAATGTATTTAAACAAGTTACCATTGCCTCAACAACCTGTAACAAGTGAAAGTTTAAAGGTGTTGAACTTCTCATCTCACTCTGGTTAAGAAAATTAAAAAATATTGCTTGAAGCACATCATATTATTTGAGTCCACAGCTGTGAAGTGTCTGACTGACTATAGCACAGAGCTGTCAACAGTATTATTAGTTGTTGTCCGTCTCATAGCAAAACATTTTCAGATGAGACTTAGCAGCAGTTGTCAATAAATATTCAAACACCAATTTCAATGTGATTACTATATTTAAATATTATTGTATCTAAATGTATTCATGTAGAAACAAGATAAATTTGCCATTATCACTGGTGCAAGATGTATTTTGTGTAATACTATGTAGACAACTAATACAAGCCTGGATTGTTATAGAATAAAAGCAGTACAATAAAAATATTTTAAGATAGAAAATAATCATAATTTGAATCGCCATATTGGCTCCTTATCAAATCTTTTGGAAAATAAGAACGAAAAGACCTCAAAATTCCAGTTTCGTCCCACCCTAAGCCTTTCCACATCAATTGGAGACACTGAGTGCATCTTCCTGCATAATTAAGATGAACTGGGTGTTATTTTTAGGGGAAAGTGGTGTCTGACTTGCCACCTGACCGCACAGCCCAGAAACCTTGCAAACATGCAAATGAGCTGTTACAGTTACAGAGCGGGAAGACTCAAGCGCACAGTACGTACTGCAGTTGTTTCTGTTGCTGTTGGCTTCTTTCTGCACACTGATTCATCTCAGAGGACCCTCTTGATCTTGGCAAGATCCTGCTCCTTTATTACCTCCAGGCTGTGATTACACTTTTCATTGTGTTTCAGGCTGTGTTAACGGACTTGGAAATCTTCTTATGTCCCTCTCCCTAATCTCAGCCTTTTAAAAAATACCATATTTAAGATGTGTGGAGCCCTAGTTTTAATTAAAAGCATCTATGGCCAATGGTTTATATTATGAGCGACAAAATACCAGTAACAAATGTAGATAAAATGAAGAAAGAGGTGACGAAAGATATAGAAGTAAATTACATGGGGCACTGTGGGGTATCTGGATGAAAAAGATGAAAATTATTTCTTATTACCCGGATACCTAATGAATATTCAAAGTGGTAAATACATGGCTGGATCAGTCTGTTACACAGTGTCTACAAAGTGTGCATAGCTAAAGTTAAAATAGTAAAAGTAGCTTCAGTGTCTTCACTGAATGCATTCAGGCACAGTATTGAGTGTAGATCACCCGTGTTTTTGCAGCACTCAATCACTATAGTTAAGCACTTAAATCGGAAGTGAAAAGAAAGTACACTTGATGTTTTGTTTTCGCACATTTGGCACGCAAGCCATTACGCAGCCTTTGTGTAGACAGCTGTCTACAAGCGCATCTGTTCCGTCAGAACCATGTGAGACGGACAACAGAAAAACGCAGCTGAAAAGCCACTTGTGTTGACAAGCCTTCAGGGGGTCCTGGACCAAAAGTTTACGCCATTAAAAGGGAGAATGGCGTCTCTGTCATTGCCACTCTGGGCCCGGGGCACTTGGTATAACTATGTACCACTGCAATCCCGGCCTGGAAACCTTTCGCCCAACGGCGTAATGCTTTATGGCACCACATCACACACACCAACAAGACTAGCTATTCCAAGCTAGCTCAGTATTCTCAGTATTTCATGGTAGAGGCTACAAAGAGACAGAAGAAGACGTTGTCGGGGGGAAGCAAGGAGGAGAAAAAGAGAGAGTGACTGAGTAAGAGACCGGATGAGAGTAAATATCGTTTTTGGCTTTTTCTCGTTGCCGTGAGATAAAAGAGCTGAAAAGATGCAGGACAGATGCCAAGCTGGCCTTCTTGCGGTTGGACTAGTAAGTAGTAACTTACATTTAATTGGCTGTGTTAGCATAGTTGTTGACTTGCTATTTGTTTCTCATAATGTAATCTTAACGTATGCATGTGTACAGCTGTCCTGATAGTCTGTTTTTCCTGAGATTAATGAATGTAGGACATTTGATTTAAGTACTTTCATTATTTTAACTTAAGTCCTACAAACAACAACAACTGTACAACATGTACTCTTAACAATTTCCATGCTAATGCACAGTAGGCGGTATAAAGGCAAGATGTTAACATGCGGATAATACTGTTAGAAGAAATATACTTTCCTCTGTAAAACTTGCATCCAGTGAGTGAAGAGTTGAATTTGCAGCCGGCTGCGTTACGCCACCTTTGATTCACTGTTGTGCTGGACTCACCCACTGAGCTTCACAGCGTGGCAGACCTCATCTCATTTCTTACAAATGGAAGCACAAACTAGGGCCTGTGTGCCTTTCAAACTGTGTAGTTTTCATTTTCATTGATCAAACAGCCAAATGTGTCTGTGAAGCTCGTGTCACAGACGCTGCTATCAGAGCTGAGCTGCAGAAAAGAAGAGTGAAGGAAACGAAACAGACAGATCCTCACCTGTAGTTAATCAAATGACCTTAGTTCTTGGGGGGAAAAAAAGAATTAAAGTTTCTTCTCTGTTGGAGCCAGTAAAGATGTGAATCACACCTAACTTTCTCATCATCCAGGTAAACGCATACAATCTTTTTGCCAGGTTAGGCCTAGCCATCTCATAGGGGCTAGTAATAAGCTTAAAGTCCATCGGTATTGAATTTTTCCTTATCTTCAGTGACTAGGGATCTCCTGTATCCTCCATGACAATTTCACTTCACTACATACACGTTTAAATTTTAAAAAATTTAATTGCCATTGCCTTCTGAGTGCATGAAAAGTGGAGATTTTGTAGTTATCCAACCAGAGGGAATGTGATGAAAGTAAGCAAAATGAAAATCACTAGTCAGTCGAGCTTCTCCTAACTGCGAATGCTCTCCCATTTGACCTGAGGGTGAGTATCTGTTTCATGATACATAATAATAACTGTGACAATGAATATATTGACAGTGATGGAATCAGTCCTGCATCGACATGCAGAGGATGTATAGGGATGAAAAGAATGCCATTCGTTTATTTTATTACAGCATAAATGGTGCTGAAAAGTGCTGCATGTTTGCCATTCATATGATTGTGGATAAATAAGAGTTTATCTATCAGCACCTTCTGCTCTGACCATGTTTGTTAAATCTAAAATCCCCACATTCGATTAATCTCTTTTCTGTGTATGACTCTGAAGTTGCTGACTGTAATCTTTCCAATCAAAACACTGTACTTACTAGACCAAAACGATGCCGTCCTCACCAGAAAAACAAGAGCATTGGTCATTTGTTCAAATTCGTACAACCACCTACGTTATAAGCATCAAACTGCACTCTTAGTAGTTTGACAAAACAATTCCAACTCCAATTTCACAGATACATTCAGCAACAACATTCTGACAACTGGGGCTATTAAAACATGTAATGTGAGTTAGAGGATAAGGCTGGCATTACTCAAAATCTTTGTTATTGTCAACAATTCCCTTGAAAAGACTAAAACCAACAATGTGTTAGTCTCTCAATACTTTCCCAGCATGCCTTTTGTACTCAGCCCCAAACCAACTGATTCCTACTTAAGACGTAAATCTTTTAAGACGTGTCATATATATATAGAAAATGCTAAGTAATTTCCTAAGACTCACATATACATATATATGCAGGGCTGATTTAAAATAAACTAAACTGTGTGTGTGTGTGTGTGTGTGTGTGTGTGTGTGTGTGTCACACATACACACACACACACACACAATCAATTCAGTAAACTGTGGGAACAATATAGAATGTCCTATGTACAAGATAAAAAAAATAGACCGCTTATGACAGACAGCTTCCTAAGCTAGTACAGCAAACATTACGATTTTATTAAATGCATAAGAGCACAATTAAAAACATACATATCAAGTGTTGCCAATTAGTCTAATCAGCACCGAGGGGTCGGATGTTGAGGCAAGAGCAAGAAATGTTAATCAAGACTAAACCTCTTTATGTCTGATTTCAGAGAAGGCTTAAAATGGCACCTAAACTAAAATCATACTAATTGATTAATTTACATGGCCAAAAAATAAATTACTTCTACATTTTCTCATTAATGCAGACTGTATAACTAATGAGCAGTGTTTACATCCATCAGAATCTCTCAAATATTCCTGTCGCGGCTGCCCACAAGGCCAGTGTTAACAGCACAAGGAGACAACACTGTTTTGATCCTTTGTTTTCACACACATGAGGCATGAACCCCTAATATTGTACCGTGATCAAAGCCTGTCAAAGGCTCCGTGTTGCCTTTGACTACTTATTGATCAGTGGTGTGGGAACCACTCGAATGTGCATGGCCGCACATCAGAGTGGTTTAAAGTGTTGTGTTGTGTATACTGGTGGCAGCATTGTGTCAAATTAGCAAGTCAAATTAACGCCGTGTTTAATCTGCAGAACCCAGTTTATTCAACTTTATAGAATACAAAATCAGGCTGATTTTATTATACAAAATCACAGTAGACATCATTGTGGTTAATATTTTAGGAGGACAGGATTTCTGACAAGTGCCTAAAACACAGAGGAGGTACACATTTCATGTGAGACTGCTATACACCAGCATGCACAACTAAAAAAAATCCAGTGCCTTTTGGAGCTGTATTAAAAGCTAATGCGAGTGGAAAGGTAAGCAGAGAGGTAAACTATTCTTCAAAAAACTGGAGAGCAGACTCAGAGGGATCCTGTTGGAACCTTCACAGCCCTCCAAAAAGCCTTTGAAGCGCCCTAAAAGCACCCTACTTGTTTAGCGTGAACTGAGGGATACGTTAACTCAGAATACATGAGCTCCAGGAAGCTATGGCTTGCCAAACAGAGATTGCTTAAAGAAAATGGAAAAATACATTTCCTGCTAAATATTAAAACTGTCTTCTCGAGAGGATAAGACCTGCCTCTGATTCTGTGTTGCTGAAAGAAATCCCCAGAAATTCCCCGTGTTAGCTCAAAGGTAGATTATGTAAGATTTATGTAAAATAGCACCCCCTGCAGGCAAGGCAAAGAGTGACGAATCAAAAGAAGGACGGCCTCCCATTCTGTGTTACATTTATCGAGAACACGCGACGCAGGAGGCAAAATTAATTTTCCCCCAAACTCAAGTCCTTGGCTGAAAATCACACTCACTCACTCTGGTGTTTCAAAGATACAGTATGATCCTGCCACTATAGCTGTACCTTTACCATATAAACATATTGCTGTCTGTTAAAAGGTCGACATCTTGGTCAATAACCCGTTCTCACTCCCACGTCGTCACATATAATATAAAGTCAATATTTTATCCATAACTATGTTTTCAGTGGTGTATAAAGAGCCTACATAATAAACAGTTGTGTTTTTATTACCTTAGAATGAGCCATCTACATACACTGTGGCTCCTCTTACATGGATGTCCGCATGTTGCACCGCTATGTTTCCACAGTAACTTCATGCAAAAAACACCTCAAAGCATTGCACCTTCATTGCAATTTTTTTTACAAAAGCTGCTGCTAAATGAGGCATTTTAGGCCGCAACAATAAATAAAGAGGCCCTTGAAATCCTGGACGGACTGACTAGATGTCTGTGTGTTGTTTATACGCTCTGATAATGCTTATCCAACACATCTTTGTAGTAGCGTCCATGTTGATTCCACATTCCAACTTAGGAGCACATGAACACACACTGAAGTCGGAAGAACGACTGCACAATTCGGGAAATGGGACCATCCAAGGAGCTCGTGAATGCACCGTGAGTCGCTGGTTGCAATTTGCAAACCTGACCACTAAATGCCACTAAAACTTACACACTTAACCTACATTTGACTTATTTTTCTTTTTACATGAAAAATGACTTCAATCAACTACTTGATTAATTGACTTATCGTTTCAGCTTGTATACACTGTTGGGAAGTTTACTTTATAACTAAACATCATATTTTAACTCTTCATATGTTTTGTGTGAAAAATCTGTAAAATAACTAGTAAATAAATGTAGTTAAGCAACAATATATCAGAACAACTGAACAAGTACCTCACATTTGTACTTAGTACTAAAGTAAATATACTTGGTTACCGTCCCCCACTGTTCACAGGAATATTGTTTTACTTCTGGGGCTGAAGGCAAAAGCATAATAAAGCTGTCACATGCAGTCAACTGCAACATTCTGGCTGTAGTTGTTCAATTGTCGCTAATGTAATGAAGAACATGACAGACATTTCAAGTTCCAGTTCAGATCATGTTTTTTTTTGTTTGTTTGTTTTTATGTAAGCCTATGAGTACAGAAATAGAACCGTGACCACATGCTGGTTGTTTCTCTGACCATTTTCATGCTGCTGCCACAGCTAAATTGTGTGACATGTCCACATAATCTGGTGCACAAGAAGGTAATTATTACTCTGGAAATGTGCTTATTTGTCCATTTTATAAGACATAGAAATTACAAAAGCTGTGGTATAGTTATTATAAATAACAGACAAACATGTGATTTATTTAATAATTTCCTTGTTTGTTTTTTTGTTGACTTTTACTTTGGTTATCATGTTCGGATAGCATTGATTTTACTGTCTGCCTGCCTGTCGGCTGTTTGGTATTGACAAATGAATTTTGATGTCGACGTAGTCTGGAGCTATTTAGAGAGTTTATCATTAACAATGTCTAACAATGCCATTTATTGTTAACAGTTTGAATTTGATTCATTCAGTATATTTCACAATTATTAACATCTGCATTGTGAGCTTTAATCAGCATACAATACAAACAGCCTGAGTAAAAGTACACTGTATCACCATAAAGCTCTGTCGCTCGTACTGAGAACTTTGATGTTTTAGAGGACAAGAAAAAAAAAGAGAATCCAAGCCATTTATAGAAAGAAGACATTTAAATATTACTTAGACAAAGCCAAGTAACACGAAAATACTCGCTATTCATCATGAATAATTTTGTTAGCCAAAGTCATGGGACATTTGTGTAATAAGAGAAATGAGTGTATAAGGCAGAAATGTGTAAAAAGCACACTGGTCTTCAACACATGCAACATTTAGATGTCTGGCCTTTTAGTTATCAGCAAAGTCCTGATCCCACATTTTATGAGACGTGTGTCTGGCAAAAAAGAGCTCTGGAGAAATCAAAAGGGTGAAAATGTATCCTGTATCCTCCACGTACACTCCCATGGCTCAGCCATGAAAAGTGTTCTGTTTGCACATTTTCTTGTGCTACAGAATGAAATAGATTTTTTTTTTAACTTTTGGTTTGACATTTATGTAAAGTACTCTGAGTGGGGCTTTCAAGAAAGTTAGGTGAAAGGAGAAAAGTGTAGACAGAAATACTAATCCACTCCACATGGGCTGAAGTGGCTCGCTGGCAAATAATTTTGTGGCACTTGCTGATCATTCTTCATCTGTATGATAAGATGTCCTTAGTATCAGAATTGGTGTCACATAAGCGCTCTTTAGGTTTTTGAATGTAGGCTGTGTTTTCACTCAAATCAGTTACTTATCGACGACAAAGCTACACTGTCCATTAATGGGGTTGGGGTTCCATAGCATTTTATTGAACATGAAGCCATTAACAGCACCCGACACATATTCCTGCCAATGGTTCCACACTGTTCCACCGATCTACAGATAGCAATGCTGCAATGTCCACACAAAGACAGTGAAGAAAACGACTGCAAGCTAGTAAAAATAGTTGTAAACAATGCAATGTTTTCTGACGTGTGTCAGAAAACATTTGTTTACAAGAAAACGCCACAGGGCACCTTTTAAGGTGTAAATGACATACCTGCAACATCTTCTAGGTTAAAATCTAGTCAGGGACCTTTGCTGTCAAACTCTTCTTTCCCCTCGTTTCCTGTCTGCCTCCATACTATCATCTATCTAATAAAAGTATGCCTCCAAAAAATATAAAGATTCAATTCAGATCAGTATTTCATTGGCTGAGAAGGTTAAACCACTTGTGTTTCTAGACAAATAGTAGATTTCTTTCTTCTTTCAACCATAACCCTATTTTCAATTCAATTCAATTTTATTTATATAACGCCAAATCACAACAACAGTTATCTCACAGCGCTTTTCAGAAAAGAGCAGGTCGAGACCGTACTCTGTGATGTTATTTACAGAAGCCCTAGGTGACAGAGGTAAGGAAAAACTTCCTTTTAAGAGGCAGAAACCTCAAGCAGAACCATGGCTCAGGGTGGGCGGCCATCTCCCTCGACTGGTTGGGGGTGAGAGAGAGGGAGGGAGGGAGGGGGAGCGAGAGAGAGAGAGAGAGGCAGCCTATACAATATACACACAGAGGTACAGCACAAGACTACGGGAAAGGGAAGAAATCAAGTTAGTAACATGAAATGTTGCGATGAGGTTGCACACAGAGGGACAGAAAGAGGAGGAGAGAGGAGCTCAGTGCATCATGGGAAATCCCCCGGCAGTCTAGGCCTATAGCAGCATAACTAAGGGTTGGATCCGGACTCACCTGATCCAGCCCTAACAATAAGCTTTATCAAAGAGGAAAGTCTTAAGCCTACTCTTAAATGTGGAGATGGTGTCTGCCTCCTGAACCCAAACTGGAACCTGGTTCCACAGGAGAGGAGCTTGATAGCTGAACGCTCTGGCTCCTAGTCTACTTTTGGAGACTCTAGGAACCACAAGTAACCCTGCATTCTGGGAGCGCAGTGCTCTGGTGGGTTAGTAAGGTATGAGCTCTTCAAGATAAGATGGTGCCTGACCATGAAGAGCTTTGACGGTGAGAAAAAGGATTTCCATTTTTTTGCGTCTGTAAGGCTAATTAGTACAATGTTTTTTTTTTAAATTGGTGTAGTATTGAGGGAGCGCGCTTCAGTTGACTGCACAAAAACTGGGATGTAACGTAATCCTTGCGGGCAGAAAGTGCTTGTTTTTGCCACTGACCAAATGTTTTCCCAATTACTCACACAGACACAAAAACATGGTTCAGATTGAAAAATACTAGTGCTGGGCAACAATTAAAATTTGTAATCGCAATTAATCTCATGATTTTCTTGTGATTAATCGCGATTAATCACATTGTTATGCGAAAAATTTAATAATGAATTCTAAAGTAGTGTATTGCGCACTTTTAATTTAAATGTACTGTTATTTACACAAAAGTGCAATAACAACTTTACACAGTAGCAATAAAATATTTCTTGTAAATCTCAACTTGAACATTAATGTAATCAAATCAAATATTAAACCAAAACTATTTGCCACTGCCAGGGCATTAAAGCAAGTTACCATCAGAGTCCAGTTTTCTTGTTTTTTTTCTGAACAGGTAACAGCAGAAACATTTTTCTTTTATCAGGGAGCAGCAGAAACAGTCTATGTTCAGTAGCAAGGTGAAGTGGTGGAGCACAAGGTGTACCGACAAGCAGGTGCGTTCCCGTGAAACTATCGCGGTTGTACTCGCTCACTCACACGTCCGCCAGCTGTTGAAGTTCAATTGTCTTGAACATTTTGTACGCAACGTGCAGCACAAATCATTGGAAGAGAGACTGATCCTCGCCGTTTGTGAGTTTCCAGAATCTATTACTGTTTTCTAAATAAGATAATAAAAACTAGATGAAGGCCTATCAGGTAAAGTTATGTAACGTTAGCCTATAATTTAACTTAAGTTAAATAGACTACAGCTGTGTAGCGCACAGAAGCCGTTGCCGTGGTTACTCGCAGAGCGCTTTGTTACTTCTCCCATGCATCCAAGTAGTCTGCTGAAGCCTCCCTCCACTGCTTGTTTGGGTGACTGATTTGCAGGCTGATCAACATCCCACCCCTCCTGTGACCCATGGTTTGACTGCATGTGTATTCAGAGCCAGTGAGCAAACAAAATAATATATATATTTTTTTAAACTGCGTTAACGTGCCCAGCCCTAAAAAATACCAAACTTAGCCTTTAGTGTTCACAACCTTTATCTACACCCTGGAAATGAAACAGCATAAGATATTAAATGTTGATTAAAATGATCTCATTTAGATCTGCAACGATTTGTTTTTAATTGATTTGTTTTGATTGACAGCACTACTGGGGTCAGCAGAACCTGGTTAGTGGCAGAGGATCCTTTATTTTTCTATTTATTCCCTGAACACGGCTCCATTTCTGCCAGACGTGTTGTAGCCATCCTTGTGATGTGACAACACATTTGCTTGACAAGTCATGATAGACAGCAGTGCAGGCAATTACCTGGAAATTGCAGTCACTATCCTACTGATCAGTGCCATAATTCCCAGGAACTCGTCCCCAAAGCAGGTGGAGAAACAAAACCAGAACCCATGAAAGTGACTACACATTATGTTACAAAAATGGAACTGAAGGAATCAGTGTATTGGAACAAAATAAAAGGTGCAGGAAACTGAGCTTTGTAATGTAAACTGCTTTGTAAACAGAGATATAAAACATTTTGAGTGTGCCATCTCTATCATGTCCTTCAGCAGATATACCAAAACACAGCATTGGATTAGTGGGAATCAGTGTGATCATTGTAATTTCTAATCCACTGACGTGGCTTTCTAATGGGTTCATGTAATTGATGGAAATGTCTTAAAGGACTAAGAAGAACTAAAAAAAACAGCTTTCACAGGACTTCCTCTTTTTTGTTTTTCCTTGACCGCACCATGCTGTAAAAGAAAATTCCTTTAGTATTTGTATCTGATATTTATGTGAGCAGATGTATGTGTAGAGAGTTTATGTTGAAAAACATTTCAACATTAAAAAAAAGAATAAAGTCGCATTGATGTCGTTATACATTCACACACCAGGGAGGAATCTGGTTGTGATTAGAATGGAATGCTTACTCTAATTAAGATAATCAAGTCTAAATGATAATGTTGCAGTCAGGGTCTTTCCTTTATCAGGTTATCATTGATTATTTGTATATATTAAATCCACACAGTGACTGTAGAGCAGTGGTGCATTTTTCTTGGTCCATTGCAAGCTCTCTCTAAACCCCCTTCAGGCTCATACCCTGGTGTATTACACCATCACCTAGCTGCTCCGCTGTTCTTCCTCCCATTTAGATGACTGTGATAGCACTGTAAGGACCATTTCTTTTTCTCCCTGTGCCTTTAACAGCACACTGCTGCCATATAGGGGAATAAGCCGTGGGCAATGCAGGTAGATGCCCCTGCGGTGTCCTGCATTACAGACTATCTTGCCCACAGGCCACGGTCGGTACTATTCCAGGGGCCACCTTATGGCGCCGTCCTGTTATCTCTCATTTGTCTTCTTATCTCCGATTTGAGCTTAACGTCGGCCTACCTTTAAGGCAGACTCTGATGAAACCTCAGTAACAGGATTTACCATTGATGAGAACAAGGATAACTTTAGGAAATGTCTGTGTAGATTTAAAATAGCCATCCAGGTAGTAAAATGTCAAACAGTTGAAAACAATCCAGTGGACTGGTAATTAAATGGTTGAATGGCTTCCTAAAGTCTGCTGTCAGGTGGGATTCCTCTGCATTTGTCTCTGTGGGGGCATCACGCCTCCTGATAAATGAGGACATGTTTGAGTAACAAGTCACTTTATAGAAATCAAGTGACTTCCTCCACAAATATTTGATTTGGTGTCTTTAGAATATCACTGAAGCAGTGATGTTACAGCATGCACTGTAAATAGCAGACAGCTCATGTCACAACTCCGTCTTAGTGTACATACATATTAACAAAGGATTGCAGCCCTTTTGTTGACACACTTAATAATCAAATTGCATTCATCCTTATTTACTAAAGGAGCACACAGGTTTTGCGCCAGATAAAATGCAAGAAAAGCGCCACTGCAAACTGTGGTGTTCAGAGGCAGAAAATATGAAAGGTGGTGTAAAATCTGCAGCACTGTTGTATCGGACGCACATGGAGAGAGAAAATAATAGGTTGAAATAGTGAGAGAGAGAGAGAGAGAGAGAGAGAGAGAGAGAGAGAGATAATGTCTGAATTGTTTGATAATGAAAATACTTTTTACATAGTGAAAGCAGTAAAGAACATCAAATTAAGCACGTAAGCAAAAGAAAATCATGCAGTTAGTTCAGCAGCAAACAAGACAAAAGGGCAGCAATGCTATTTTTTTATCGTTCTGCATATCTTTATTCAACCAATATTCAAAGTTCAGGAGCAGTTTCTTTGTTGTGATGTGACATGAGCAACATGTGTTGCAGCATCATGTCTTATTTTGCTGCAATTTATGCAAATTAGATTAACTGCGGCTGGGCTCATTTGCATCTTTAGTCTTTAGTCTAAGGGCTAGTATTTAAAGGATCATTCTGCAGCCCAGCTTCAGCATGCACCGAAGACCATGCAAACCCACAGCAGACCCAGTGAGTGGTCCTGCATTCTTCTGCCTCTTTTGTGTGTTTTGTACCATTGCTGTAGATTTCCAAGGGGCGTCATCAACTGGCAGACACCAAATGCCTCTGGACACATCTGGACAGACCAACAACCAATCAGAGGAGATGAAACACGTGCAGTAGCACTGAGGGCCACGTACAAAGTTGTGAAGGAGCTTAGTCTGTTTTCAAGCAGGAGAAAAATGGTGGCCAGGTCACAAACGTTCTCAAATTGCAGCTAAACAGTACACTTAAATGGGAA
Organism: Micropterus salmoides; assembly: GCF_014851395.1. NCBI lineage: Eukaryota > Metazoa > Chordata > Actinopteri > Centrarchiformes > Centrarchidae > Micropterus > Micropterus salmoides. The sequence continues at coordinate 27,199,186 of NW_024040817.1, read as the reverse complement.
ATTAGCAAGGCAGTAAACAGTATCTTGAGTCATATTTGATGAGCACTGCCTAGTTTGACAGTTTGATCTGAGTTTCATGAGCCTAGTGCATTGCGCCTGACGGACCTGCGTCTGGACCTACAACCAATCAGAGCAGTGAAAACGTGTGATCTGTGACTTTTCAAATCTGGACCAGTGAAGCTCATCTGTCAGTCATCCTCAACGGGTGTTGCCCTAACTATGCATGTTTTTTTTGTGTGTGTGTGGGGGGGGGTATTTTCAGAGAGGCCAGAATACTGCAGGCAGAATCATCATTTTTATTGTGTCCATTTCAGATGTGTCAGGGGTTTGCGTTTGAGTACCAAATACCTGAAGAAGCTTTGTACATTTCATATGTGTAAGCACAAAATTAGGCTGTAGTGATGATGTGGGAGCTTGTGTAGCTTGGAGAAACATCTTGTACCTTGTATCCGCACCTTTTATCAACAATTGTTGATGTCATGAGGTTATTGGTTATTGATAACTGAATATGTGAAAATAAATAAAGCTCTATCGTCTGCGAGAGAAGCAATACCTTAAATTCTAAGCAATCTTCTAGATTAATAAATACAGTCTCAACCAATCACACCACTGGTCTCAAAGTTCTGAAACAGCTGTGCCAATCACAGTGACGCATGACAACAACAACTCAACAGACAGAAAAAAAACGTCTTCTCCAGACAACCATACTGCTGCCTAGAAGGTGCAGGATGATGTGAACACTCAGCTCAGAACACTCAGAAATATGCAGCCAGAGTCAGATGGTGTGGGGGTTTTTTAAAAGTGAAATAGAAACAAAATTTTTTTTAAGTAGTTTGGTAAAGCAGTTTACATAATCGCATTCATTTGACGCTAATTCTTCTGTACTTCACGTTGTAAATGACTACATCATATCTTAAATGTAATCCAGCAGCATTTGCATGGTAATGCATATCAACTGCTGAATACTACATTATTATTTTTTTAGGTTGGAAAGGAGGCTGTGATGCTCTTTGGCACAAAACCTGCAGAATACAGAGTCATACTGTGTGGTTATTTTGTAGCAGCCTGGTGTCATGTGCACATGATTTATTCCAGGTAAACACGTTAAACAGCCGTGCGTAGCGGCACCGGGCTGAAATCGGAGGCTGCAGATTTGTTAACAAGTCCTGCTGCCTTCAGAAGGCTGCAGGGATTTAATCAACTGAAGGACAAATTTTTTTAACTTAAAGTATAAACGGCTGTGGACAACACATACTGTAAGAATCACCAATTCATTTATAGAGCAGGGCATATTGATTTACAGGTGTTATTTTTTTGATGCTGATTTAAACCCATCTACCAGTTGGAGAGTTTTTGGTTAAAATTGTGTATTTACATGTTAAGTGATATTGTATTATTGCTACACATTTGTTCCAAGTATTTTATTTGTTCTTGTGGACAAAATCATCAGGTTGGCAGCAGATTGGCCAGAAACAGATGTGGTTCTGAGACGTCTATTCTCAGTCAAGTGGGTGGATTTTTTATTTCATCAAGTCTATTGTTGGAGCAGCCGATAACAACACGGCCTAAGGAAGACGACTAAATGGACAAAATGTTGTTGAGTTTTCTAGATTATAACTTTTTTTTAGATTGTAACCTTAATTTTAATGGCATTTGACAAATGGTCTGGTCATATGTCTTGGTCAAAAAGTGATTAAAAAAACTGAAATCCTTTACATACATTACACTGCAATAATAGCAGATTGTTAACTCCTGCCTCTATAGAGGGGGATTAGATGTAAGACTTTGCTTTGATTTGAAGTGGTCGATTAACATGTCTGATATTGGTTGCGGTGTTCATTAGACCCTAACTATTTTTATTACTGACTGACACGGACAGATTCCACCACTTACTGACCCCGACTACTGTCATCATGCTGGCACTAAAACAAACTAGCTGTTGGTGGACTTCTGACACAGCCAGAAATCCATCCAATAGTCCACATGGCGGCCCTGTCTCGACAACTTGGGGGGGGGGTTCACGCTATTAACAACCTGCAGTCGTCCGATAACACTGTGGCAATAGATTAGACAGGGCAGAGCTGGCTGTTCTTCCTGAGGAGGTCCAGGTTATTTAAAGCAGCCTGTCTTAATCCCACACACTGTAACTGAAAAGTTTGCCAAAAAAAGCCATCTGTTCCCTGCACTCTTGAATGTATAAAGTTGTGAAACTTTTTAAAAAGTTGCTGAGGTCCCTTGATGTAGTTGAATGGGAATATAAAAAGGAGGGCACAAATTATTAAATAATTATTATTATTATTATATATAAATAATTATTTGAACGTGATTCCTCAAGACATGTAGTATATATTTATATATATTTATTAAGTCCATTAGTGGGAGCAAGGACTATTTATAACACAGAAAGAAAACATTTCCTCCTACAAAAGCCTCTACACTGTCTCCCACATCCCTCCCTCCTCTGTGTGTGAAATTTTCATAGCAGAGATTAGTTAGCAGCAGAGACCCGTACGAGTTCTGCGACTGTTGTTGCATTTGCATTTTTGGCTCAAGAGCTTTTTCCTGGGGCCACACATACCGCTGGACTTCATTCATTGTTGGCGAGTTCGACCAAAACTGAAATCTTCTGGCCTTTACTTGATACAGGCTACTACTTGTACATATTTTAAAGAGAAGCCTAACCATTTTTGAATGTACTCCAACTTGCCATGTCAAACTGCTGTCACCATTAATGCAAACTCAATTCCTCCTTATCCTCCCATTAAAAGCTGTTCAGCTGGCAGAACATCATCATGTATCAAGGTGGTGGACCGACCGGCTCACAGACTGATACAGACATCCCTAGAACCCTAACTTTATTCTGCTGAGCCATCCCTGAGGTTAGGCTTTGGGTGCGTTTAGGCAACAAAAACTCTTTGGTTGAAGTTTTAAGGAAAAAAACATGCTCATGGTTTATCATTATTGAGTGTTGCTAGGTGACAAAACAAATCGTTGTCTTCTGAGTTGAAGTTAAACTCTTTCTACCATCCACCCAGACCTCCACCCGCTTCTTTTTTGTTCCACTGTAAGGACATCACACCACTTCTTGCTGTGCCATGGTACTGAACATTAACATAGGTTCTTTTAAGTTTCAACAAACAACCAATGCTGTCGCGCTCTGGAGAGGAAAGTGTGGTTTTCATGTTCTCCTTGACAGGAGTGGATTTTTTCCAAATGCAGAAGTGGATCTGGAGCAAGATCAGACAGACTGAACTGCTCAGTGAATCTGACTGACACCGATAGAAATCCTTCTGTACAGCAAAAAAAATAAAAATCTGCCTTGTTGATGTCCTGTAGTGACAGTGAGATCTGCCATCGCTCCTGATGTCTGAATAAAGATTGTCAGAAATTAAACAAAGAGAGCATCCTCCTGCCGTGCAGTTGAATAGGACCGCTTGCACTTGGAAACGGTTCTGTTTGAAACATGTTTCCTAGTTGTGTGCTAAATCTCTGAAATCCTTGAAGGATTCTTCCACAAAGCTATTTTGTTGCCATGTGCAGTCAGCCTTCTGTATACATGTTGCATTGTCCCCTGATCTCCTCTTGTGGCTCATGTTTTCACATCTACTGTATATAAAGCGGAAAATGTATCCCTCTGGTGTAAAACTGCTGTTAAAAAAAACCTTCTATGATCAAATACACTGAACATAAAGAATCATCAGCATCATGGTAGACATATTTATGTTGACAAAAATGCAAATAGGCTAGTTCATTTCATTCGAGGCTTCCCACGTCTTCCCCAGTGCGGATGATTAATGGGACAGACATTGCCTTTTGGATGGAGGACTTTGTTGACAAAACACATTAATACTAAGTCCTGTTTTACATTCTCTTCCTGGCTGCATCTAGCTATCAGTGGAAGTGCAGGAAAAACATTTGTCTGCATGCAAAATGGCCTCATCAAAAAATAGAGGTAAAAATATAGGGTGGAAAAACCAGCATCACATGGAACGGGTATTCTGTGTTGACAAATGTGCAAATGGACTGCCCATCTCATTTAATCGGACGGAAGCATCCCACGTTTTCTGCTTTGTTAATGATTAATGTGATAGACACCATTTTGGACAGAGAACGTGCTTGACAACACACATCAATAATCGGACCTGCTTTACATTCTGTCCACCTTGTTATCAGTGAAAGTGCAGGAAAATAAAACAGTTGACTGCATGCAAAATAGTTGAAGATTTTCCATTTGAGAGTAAACATCAAAACCAATTTCCAGGGGAGGCTGGAGCTGCAGCTACCTTTACCTGACTTTGGTTTTATTACATCAGGGGATTTTCCTATCATCCGCCAGCTGATTTTGAGCTGGGAAGAGCAATTGGTTTGTACAAACTGTGCCCCTCGAATTGTGTGTGTTATATACATTTGTTGGTTTCATTACCATATGTAAGCTGTATGTATATTGTTTTTCCTGTTGTGCCTGTCCAACGAATATGCAGCACAGAGTAGGGCTAAACAATTTAAGAAAAAGATCTTTTTGGACTGATATTTTACAGAATCAGATACAATATAAAATATACTTAGAAAACATCTAAGCAAACTTGCCTAGTTTTCTATAGCAAAGCATTAAAGATATTATATAGATATTATTTATTGGTATACACAAATAAACACAAGTATACAAGCTAGTGCCAACATCACTTGTCACCAGAACCATTAGATTAATTAATAAATAAATACATAAATAGAGAGAAGAAAGAAAGAAGAGATAGAAAAGCGGCACTTTATCACGCCCACAGCCAGTAACAGCCCAAATCACCTTTTGTTTAAAAAGCCAATAGCTGAAGGAATAAAATACCTCACGTATGTGTTTGTTGCACCTCAGGGAAGGTAAAACCTCCGCCATGATGAAAGCAAATTAGACTCACTATTTAAGTGGAGCCGGGAGTTCAGTAAGATGACCTGAGCTTTTTGTCACAAAGATCATTTCAATTTGCGGCACACATTCACAATTTTATAGCAAATATTAAATGTGACTTAACATAAGAAGCATAGAACGCTTTCAGTAGAGACTTGTCAGCTTTGTGTGAGCTTCCTTAAGAAAAACAGCCTTTGGTTTGCCTTTTATGATTAAAATCAGTATTGGCATGTAGGGTAAGTTTGTCATCCAGGATGATTCCAAGTATTTGTAGTGCTGAACTGCAGTCACAGGCTCTGTCTGTTACATTGTTAATCAGGCTATGTAAGTTATGATCTAAGACACAAATCATGACTTTGATATACAGCTGATTAATCACTCTGCCCAGAGCTTCATTTCCTTGACATTTTGTAATTGTAAATGCATTTTTGAATTATTTATCATACACATCTATGTATAAGTTTTCAGATAGTACATGGATTCTACCTTAACAGCATTAATTAAACGTTGCTGTCGGCCGGTCATTACAAACTTGTATGGTGCATGAAAACATTGTCCAAACTATCCAAACACGTCAGACTGAATGAATATTTATTATTTCACTTGACAGAATGGTGCACCCATTAAAAACAGTCCTGAGTTTATAGGGCAGTGTAGGCATCTTATAGCTCTATTGAAAAGGTGGAACAAGATAATATAGAATATACTCTGATACTCTCAGACAGGGTGGAATGTGATGATATTTCCAAAATGAAAGCTACTTAAGGGGGAAACATGGAGAACGCTATGTTAAGGGGTTTTAAATTGTAAGTCAGAACTGCTGCAATTGCTCAGAATCATAGTGTGAAGGTTCACTTCAAACTGCAGTGGTGTGTGCTTGTATTCAGTGACACCAGCCTGAAGTGAATAAGGCAGCCTCACAGGGAATTAACACACTAGGGAAACTTTATTGCTCCCAGCAACTACAGGTACATGGATGGGTGTGAAGGACGTGATTAATACCAGTCTGCAGTAATCAGTGGAAATGCAATGAGAGATGTCAAAGCTGGTGGAGAATACAATTTTGCAATAATAAAATTAGAGATATAATCGGCTGCTGAGCCAGGGCAAATGAGTAAAAGGTCTCTTAGAGTTATGTTAATAACAGCAACAAGGACATAAAAGAAGCAGTCGGAAAGATTAGTGTTGAACATTTGCTGCTATGTAGCGTAGCAATCACTGCAGTAATTCACACAACAAAAATGACAAAAGCATTTCTTTCTCCACATATGTTGCCATGCAAAAGGGAGACACATCATTTCATCAGACTCCACCAACAGCCAATGAGACAGCATGTTTAACTTATGCTATGGCCATCCATTAAATGATGTGATGTACCCTCATCGTGTCATTTTGCAAAATTCTTGAAATCTGGTGCACACATTCATGTTCCCTTGTACATTTTTGTTAGGTTTGGTTTGTAGGCAGACTCGGGAGCGGACACAGACATGTAGGGAGAGATTAAAGTAAAAGATTTTAATGAACAAATACTGATTGGAAGATTGCTGGGCTTACAAAGTACAGTCCCAAAACGGATTTGTGTCTGTCAGAGGGTAAAGGCGATACTACCAATTCAGCAGAGCTGTAATGTAGACTAATGCTCAGTAGAATATAGGGCAGGTAGAAATGTCTAAAATTACTTTATTCTCATTAAATTAAGACTCAATCCTTGTAATAGTATGACTTTTTTAAACTTGTTTATAGACAGAAGCTTTTAAAGTCCAGGGGTATAAATGAATTAAAATAAATGCATTTATCATTGACATGAATGGTTGCCAACAAACAGTACATATTTACTTCCCCAAACAAAAGAGGAGGGAAGACTAAATCATGCCTATATTAATATTTTGAATTGTCACCTACCACCTGAATTTTGTGTGTCACTTTACATAATTTAAGACATTCCCACAGAGTAGACAGAACAAACTGGTGATGAGGGGCAGGAGTATTTGAGCATAGAGTTGATGAGTTGATTGAAGCCAGGTGTGGAGATGAGCCAGGTAGTAGAAGTATGTCTAAGTTTTCTCATAGTGACCTCAGGAGCAAATAATTAATCTCTGTCTTACTCTTCTCAAAACAAGAGATCTCTAACTGATCTTAAATAAGTCTAATTTCAGTCTCCAGAATGTGGAATCAGATATGTCTCAGTTTTGTCTTATTGACCCCACTTAGGGATTATTTTACTCAAGTATTTAAGTCAAATGTTGAGGTACTTATTGTATTTATTGTTGATTATCTGTTACTGAGAAAAATAACTAAATTTTGACATTAAAAATAATGCACTTTCAAATGTCATGTTTTCCAGTTTCTTAAGGTAGTCACAGCCAGCATAACTGGAACACCCAATACTTTGACCTGACATTTAGAGATTAATTCATTAAGGACCCAATGCACGCAAGAACTGAGATACAACATACAGAATAAGCACTTTTACTTTTGATACTTAAGTACATTCACTATGGAATACTTCATACCTTTACTCGAGTACAATTAAGGAGGACTTTAATTGTGGATATGGTATTTCTACTGCATATCCAGCAAGGTTCTTCAAGCATAGACTGTTATGCAATACAACCAAGCTCACTAACATCTCCCCAGTGCTCCTGGGGTTTAGGAGCAATAAGCAAGACATTAATGAACTTAAAAAGATACAACGATGAGATCTCTTCAATTTCTCCTATTGTAATCTCAAAGTCTCAAAACCTCAATCTCTCCACATCTCATCTTTGCTTCTAAGGGGGGTTTTTAGGAACAACAATTCAGATTGAAGTGATTTCAAAAAGATATACAATTGAGATCTTAGTGCTTTCTCAAGACTTAAAGAAAATACTACTGTGAGCTAAAGATTTTTAGGAACATGTCACCCAGTGCAACCTGCTTTAACCTCAGCCTGTTAGCGTTTTCATTATGAACATGTTGCCAGGCCAGCGTCAGCATTTAGCTCAAATTACCACTGTGCATTTTCAGTCTTCTAATGGGATTTGTTGACAATGATAAAAGTATTTTAAAGAAATAGCCTCATCCTTCTACATATTACCATGTGAGTTCACCTACAGCGGTATCCAGCCTTAATCTGAATCAGAACAAGAGCAAATAGTTTTTGATGATGATAAAATGTAGTTTGTTCTCCCTGATGCTGGTCATATACACAAATCAGGATGTGTAAACATTAATGGATGGAAAAGCACACTATGCCAGTTGAAAAATGTATAAATAACACATTGCTGTCAGGCAAAAAAGAAAACTTCTCACCTTCAAAATGTCAGGAGCTAAACAAACAGCTGCATTTGAAATTTGACCACTGTATCTTCTATTTTGTCCTCTGGATTTTGAAAGTTTTATAAAACCAGGGATCACACACTGTTTCTAGCTCTCTGGGATACATATTCACTCTCATTTGAAGCACAAAAAATCAAAGTGAAACTGTGAACATGGTTTAGCTTCACAATTTAAAGAGCATACTTATATTGTATGTTTTTTTTTCAAACCATCCGCCTTCCATTTAATTAATGCCTGACCCAGTATTATGTTCATATCTTTGAACTGAACCAGAACCATTTTTCCATTTTAAACCTTGCCCACACCTTTCAATCTGTCAGTGACCATAGGATCCTCTTTATGTTCTTGAGCAAGACACACAACCATGCCTCCCCTTTTTTTAAATAAAAAAAATCACTGACTGAAAGTCAATATCTGTGAAAATGAAATACACTCCACCAAAGCCAGAGACTAAAGCATAAGGACTCATAGATGTGATCCCATCAAATGTAAAATCTGTGTGATATTATTAGTTATGGAGTGGAAATTTCACTGAAAATCCCTCTGGATTTCTTCTGTGTTGCCTTTTAATATCTCTTCTTATCCATCCTATCTGGTGCAGTTTCAGATATCAATGATAGCAGAGATTAAAAAAAATGTATTCCTAGCTTTTTGGCATAATTTTCATGTTAAGAAATTGGGCTGTTGGGCTACTTTGTTTTTACATTAAGGGTTTCTAAAGCCCAGACATGGAAGATGTAACATTGCTGGCTTCATCTGTTAAAGCAATGGCTTTTTGTCAATCAGACATAGGTGTCTGTCTATAGGTGACTTTCCAAGGAGAACACAGTATTGTACTGTTTTATGAAAAGATAAATACAACACGATGGAAGATCAAATTAAATAACTTTCAGAGTAAAATTCTTCCTCACTGCTGTGTAGTGACAACCTGAAACTTCACAGATCTGTTACTCAAACTGGAATTCCTGGATTGTTTTTCATCATCTGAAACACAACACTTCCAACTAGGACTGACCCCGAATAGTCAAGGTTTCGATGCTTCAATGGGCGGAGCCTGATTCGACTGTCTCACGGTCGAAGCTTCGCAGCGAAATAAGAGGATCATGCCATTTTGATATGGGGGTGCTCAACGTCTGATTTTACATAGAACTACAAGTATTATATTACAATATAAATGTCAACGTTTAATGCTGTAAATAAAAATGTGAAAAGAAAGAAGCTTTAAATAAATGTTTTTTAAAGTGCGTGAATAAATCCAAAATTGTAACCCTAACCCTGGGGCGACAGTGCGCATGTGTAGGTGTATCATGTATGTGTGTGTTGGCGGAAGAGGAACACTTGCTGAAGAGACGGAGCCCCAGCTTCACCGGTGTTGTGCAGAGTTGTCCGCACCTCACGGGACTTTCAGATCATTTATCACCACTGATGAACCTCACAAAGAATTGTTTTTAAATAGTAGGCTACTTGAAATAGACCTGTGAGGAACCGCGACGTACATGTAGTTGTCGGCTGCACGGCACGCACGCAAGACTCTGCGCAAGACCGGTGAACGGCAGGCGATCAGAGAGAAAATTGTCAATGACAAGCCACAGTGTAGCTGGAAATGTACAGTGTAATTTACACTGACAAATTAATAAATGTGCTGTATGTAAAGCATTCTGATATTCATAAATTCACCCATTAATGACAATTTAACTTGTTTTTAAAATCTCCTTTGCCCTTCAACACAAGGGATAGGCTTAGCTAACATAAGAAGATTATTCTCAACTTAAAATGGGCTCATTTGCCTGCTTTGTGGTTCATTACTGATTTTAGTTATGGACAATAATTGGGACATAAGTTTAGAGTCTTTGAAATGGCGAACGAGCCATGCATTTTCTATTCTATAAGTGCATGTTTGACAGTTCAGACTTGTGCCATATTGGAAGTGTTACTAGGTCTGACCTAGTAAGATTGCCATTGTGACTTTCAAGTAAAAATTGTTTGGGTGCTTAGTCAGACAAGACGCTGAGATGTTAAACAGCCTTCACATACATATATAACAACGAGGTGCACATCTGCAAGTCAAGTGGTTACTTCTTAGAGTTAACTCCCACTGGGGGACTTGGTTCAGCTCAGCCAGCATACTCTCTCAGGTCAGCAGAATTACCTTTCTCAACTGTATAATACAAGGGAGCCTTCAAAACTGCAGAATTTTGAGTTCTCAAATTGCTCACAAGTAGAAGGAGTAAGCCGGGGAGAAAAACAATTTCCACACAACACAAACTGAAAACACTTTACTGTAACTACACCCTGCAAAGTTGATGACTTCTCAAAACTGAAGATTAGGGTGAAAATCACAGCTCACACACTGCTGCTTTCCACCCCCTCACTTTCTCCCTCCCCCCTCTGAAGTGTGAACAGACGCTTTGCTGTCTCAGCTAAGCGAACTTTGATCAGTGCAGGGTTGCCAGCCTTCAGTTGGACAAGGTCAGGGAATTGTGATGATGGCCGGCGTGTTGTCAGAAGTGGGGAGTTGCCACCTGTTTGAGAATATTATCTGCTTGCTCTCACATCTACCTGGACCGTTAATGCCAAAGGGCTTCAAACTGAGTGGAGTCAACAGGCTGCTTTATAGGAGCCCTATTCATTAAGGTGTCCATTTTATGTGTCCCCAGGTATCCGTGTCAAACTTGCTGCCTTAGACAATAACTAACCTCGGGCTGTATGCAAATCCGCAGTCTGCTGTGAATTACAGAGTTCCACTCAGCAGACAGCGTCACTTATAAGCCTTCCTGTGCATTGGTCTGTGTCAGTGCTGCTGATAAACGGCTGTACAGTTTGTTTTTCTGCTCTGATAGTGAGAATGAAATCAACAGGCAAGCTGTGTCGCAGCCTAGTCTTTCTCAGCCAGTCTTACCCCCAATCCTCTTTGCTTTCCTCCAGGGTGGCATTTGAATGACCTGATCAATTTCTAATCAGGAAAGACCCGCAGCCTTTCTCCCGTTGTAATGGCGTTTCCCACAAATCTTCTATATGGAGGGCTCACTCAGAAATTGTTAAGAGGAAAGGGCAGGCAGCGTGTTTTCTAGGGTTAATTTTTCCCACCCTGTGTAGTGATGATAGTGCTTTATCTCCAACGTGGATCTGCTGTGAGCTAAATATAGAAGATTCCTAAACACAGCTGCACATCAGAATGAAAACCAGGCCCTGTTTAAAGGCAGAGGTGGCCTTTTGAAAAAGAAACCCCAGGGGGTCTGCCTGCTTTGTCAGTCTTGAAAAGCCGAGGTCTGAAAAAACATTCATCTACTCCCTTTTTATTATGGGTATTTTGTCACCAGCAGGTCCCTGACTAACTGTATGGGCTCTATAGTAGCTGGGACATGGTTTATACCAGTGATTCCCAACTCTTTTTGTCAGATATAGCCCTGTCGTGTGTGTGTCTTAAAGAAATCACTGGGTTTATATAACTCACTGACGTAAAAAGAAAAAAAAATCCCAGTTTGGACATTTGAATTGGATGCATTTTAAGTGGCCGCTTGGGTAGGACCATCAAAGAAAGCAAAATAACTGCCGAATGTTTCCCTAATGTACACTTTTTTGTGAACATGACACTAGATCAGTGACTCATGGTGGTATTATGCAAGTTCGTCAGTATTTAGTGCATTCTGAATTTCATTTTGTCTCAGTTAACAAAAGCTGTTTCCAGTTATTGATACAATCCTAAGAGTGGAATGGGAGGATTGGTGTTTTGTTCTAGTAATCACTTTCACAATCAATCGAGACATTTTTGATAATTGATGGAGCTGAGAGACTGCGACGCATCCTGTGTAATATGCACTGAAACTAGAGTTTTAGTGCACTAAAGTTTCATCTTGGAACAATTTGTACTGTGTAATTACATGAATGCTGAGAGGTGAGAATTGACACTCCCTTGTGTACTTAATGTTAAACAGTATTGGAGACTGTTCCTTTTGTACCGGTTTTCCCGGGAAGTTTGTCACAAATGTCTTTTCTTATTTGCCTTCTAGGTGGATGAATGGATGACGCGTCAGTCACTGACCTCACAAAGTCGACATCTGTGCCATAAAACTGTCAATGTGTACTGGATCTGATAACAAAGAGCCATAAAGCCAACGGAATCACACTTTGGATTTATCTTCGTTGCTCTTGGACGCAAACTTTCCAGCCAACTGATTCTGACTGTGACATCATGCCCAGGCAAAGGAATATTAGGCATTTTGCTCTGCTGTTTTGCGTCATTACATTTACAACGTTCCTGTTCAGTTACACTCTCCGGGACCCCTCACTCTACTACTTCAAGTACGCTTTTCGCCTGTCTGACAACTTTTTCTCCAAAGGGCTATGCGGCTGCCGACAGTGCATGACGGAGCTGGAGGAGGACCCCTGGTTTGCTGAGCGCTTCAATCAGTCCATCCACCCCCTGATGACCAGGGATAACAGCATCCTCTCTGATGAAACCTTTAAATGGTGGCAGGTAAGATTCAGGGGACGTGTTTAGGGGATTTGTAGTGCTATCCCACAGACAATTGAGGCGGGGAGGGGAACATGCACAATCAGCTTCTGAGAGGAGATGAGCTGCTGAAAAGAAAGATCATAAATAAAGAACAGAGATCACACACTGCTGTAATTCTCCCAAGAAGTGTTTGTTTTTGCCACATTGATTGGTTCAAATCCAAGGGATCTTCACCAGGATCAAGTTGTGAAGCAAACTCCCACGCACAATTTGTTCACATTTAACAAGTGATATGGTGGATATGGAAATTCTTGTTTACTCTCACCATCTTTCCCACTATATCTATAGCTGAAGAGAGATATTTTGTGTCATAACTTCAGTGTATGCTAATATCCCTTCACTCTTTGCAATCTAAATTGTTCCCCCAGAAGAAAATGCTGCAAACATGCCACTTCTGTTGATGAATATGTGCTTTGACTACAGTTAATCTCAAGTGTACAGCTATTGAGGAAAAACTCTAGTCTTCAATACTTTTTTTCATTGATGTTCAATAGTGCATAAAGCGTTCTGCTTTTATTTGGCATTCCCACTTCTCCACTTGCCTCATCAATGTTTCCTCCACCAAAGAATATGCATGAACATTTTGCAGTTTTTTCTGGGTTTCACATGACTAGAGTTGGATATTGTGTTGGGCTATATTATCTTTGTTATTTATACCATGGTCATGGAAAATGCTTAAATTCTGAATGGCTGGCAGCTATCAGCACAAACTTACCGCACCTCTGGCCGCTAATTAAAACTATACATCTTGTGTGTTTAGGCCTTAGAATCTTGTGTGTCTGCTGGCTTTAGCTTCATCTGTAGAGTGCAGTGGTGTCTATCTTCTCGTCTCTCTCAGGGAGACAGCAAATTTTACTTTTTTTTTTTACTACAATATCAGTGTATTAAGCTCTTTAACTAAGCCACACTGTTGCTATTCTTAGAGTTTAATACTTCTGCATTAATTTATAAATGACACCTCTGTCACAGGTGTGTGGTTCCACTGTCTGGTTACTAGAAAATTATTGATACCTGCAAGCCAACCGGAGTGAAGAAGTAAGTGGGGTGTAGATCAAATTATTGTCACAGTTAGTACTGCTCAGCCTGTGAAAACCTGCTCTGGAGGGAGCCAGTCAGGAAAATAACCCCCACAATGTCATTATGAAAGTTTTAGCCTGTGTTACAAACTCGGGATGTGGAGTTTGAAGGACATGGGTATTTACAAGGAGGGTCTAACAGAAGATGCTATTATGTTATCTAATGGGAAGTGGAGAATTCAGTGTATTTGGAGCTTGATCAATACTAGAGACTAAAAGTCAGGATATTTCTGAGGATATCTTCTGACTTTGATGCTCAAATCTGGACCATTCTCCTTTTTTTCTTTTTCAATCTATCTCTCACAAGTCCCCCAACTTTATGGAAGTAGTATAATAAATTGCTGGAGCGCGCCTTTTAAAAGTTGAACAATATGTAATGTACCCTGGTCATACTGGCAGTACTTAATGAAAACAGACTGTAAATTGATCTTCCATTCCAATTCGAGCTAATATGTTAATGCATTTTCAGCCTTTGCAAGTTGAAAAATGTATATCTGTCAAATATCCAGCACTAGATTAATTTTACTAACTGACAGTGCAGTCAGTGAAGGAATTGCTATCTCTGCCCCTTCCGTGATTTATTTTTTTACCTGTACTGCTGATTGCTGAGTGTCAGTGTTAAATGGCTGCTAGAGGGGGAAAAACCCTTGGATTCGGAGTGACTGATACACAAACCTGGTATTTACTGTTATTGTAGCTGAAACATTTCCTCATGTCAAACTGCATTTGAGCTCCACTGCACAATATCTTAATGGATTTAATTCCACGTACTGCACATTTTCCACAGGATCATAAAACACACTAAACAAGAAATGAACCTAGAATTAAAATGTATTGTTAAAATGTTATATATTTGAGATATGTTTGTATATTTAAATCAACTTTCTTGTAATTTAGAATTCATGTCAGCTATATAACTAATTACATGCCAGCCTTAATTTGATTCTACCAATATATACTGTACTTTCTGTAAATCCCATTATTAGAGTATAGCTCTCTAAATTAGAAAAGCCTACTCACAAAATGTCACACAGCGATCTTATTTTAGTTTGGAAGGCATTCACTGCCTAAGGTAGTCCCACATTCACCTCACACCATGTCCAATTAGAGGCAAGAATAGAAAAATTACTGCAAGGTTGCCTTCTGTCACTACTCATTTCAGGAAACGCTTCTCACAGGGAGCTTGATGAGGCAAGTGTCACATATCAACGGTAGCCCGGCCAGATGGTTCGGGCACTGCTGCTGCAAGGCAAGGGCTTGACCTTTTCAGGTGTACCCGGACTCTTTGTTCCAATGAGATGTTGAAGCTTACATGTTACAGGGCTAAATGAAATCTCTGTAAGGTAGAGTATTTAGACAGAAAATATATCATAATATCTATGTTGTATAATTTTATTTTTTTGAGTGTTTATACTGTAGTAGAGTTAGTATTTTCATTAAAAGCTACATTTCAGTAAATAATACCTTATTGCTTATATTCAATGTCAAATAAAATTCAAAAATGTTGAATGGTTTTCCCAGAACTGTATTGGCAAGGTGGAAAAGCCTCCACAATATTATATTAGACCAAAAGTCACTAAAGCTCTGCATTTAAACTCATGAGAGACTGTTGCAGAACATTCTATTTCCAGCTGCCACAGCACAATATGTAACAGTATATAGTGCACACACATTCATGCATTTATTTGCCGTCTCTCCACGAGTTCAAAGCCACCAAAAGAAGGCCAAGCCAAAAGAGCCCCTGCAGACGAAGCTAAGCCGCCCCTGAGGTTATTTCAGAAATGTGCTCGGTGTCTCGAGCTCCGCTGCCCTTGTTCAATCACTTCTACTTAAAGTGGCCCGGGAGCTGTTGCTCTCTCTGAAGCCTGTCTCTGCTGTGTCACCAGTGGTTGCAGTCAGAGAGGCAGCCGGCCAACTTTAGTGAAGTGGTGGAGGAGCTGTTCCAAGTCATCCCTGATGAAGTGCTCTACATGGATGCCAGCCCTGAGCGCTGCAGGACCTGCGCTGTGGTGGGGAACTCTGGGAACCTGAAGGGGTCCCACTACGGTGCCCTCATCGACTCCAGCAATTTCGTCATAAGGTCAGTTAGCGCTTCAATTTGTGGTGTGATTATGAGAATAACACAGCTACACACTTTTGACATTTGCTATGACATTTATTTTTGTCACTGGCAATAGTCTCCTGCTGCTTTATTTATTTGTTTGGGGGGGGTGTTGTACAAATTGGGTCTGATTTTTGTAGCTTTGGCTAAATTTTGTTTATGATGACAGTTCCCACCAAAGTAAATGATAAGAGCATGAAAATACTGTATCATTGTTACAACAAACTCGGAGAAGGCAGGAAAGATGATCAAATATGTAGTAAAGAAGGCAACAATTTAGCCAGATTATCAAAACCACTTAGTTTGTGAGTATATAGGTATATAATATAACTAATAACTAATAAATTTAAATTAATAATACAACTATACCTTTTTGAAAACTTTTGCATTTGTCCACTAAGAATTATGTAAAATTATATTTCAGTCAGTGAGGAGAAGCTTTGAACCAGTATTGTTTTATACCATCTGGCTATGGCTCTGCCCTCATGTCCGTGGATACCAACTACCTGCTGACATAGTAGAGTAATAGATCAAAACTGAAGTTTAGTGGACTGTAAACTGATGCAATTTACAACTTACAGTTAGGGTCATCATTTTACCGTTCACCTTCCAAATAAATTTCCTCATCCTGACGGTCTAAAACCTTAGATGTTACCTCATTTTCACAAGTCATTATTTAACTTTATGAAATAATTATATAAAAAAAAGACACAACTGGTTATGAACTGTAAATGCAACCAATGATTATTTTCATTTTGGATAAATTTGCTGATTCAAAAAAATCTGCCTTTAAACTGGAAAAGAAAAATGATTTTCACATTTATCGCAATAATTATCGATATCGAATAGAATGAAATGTTTTTATTGTGATAAACTTTTCGCCCAGCCCTAGATGAAGGTTTTATTTTTGGATTAAATCACTTTTTAATATACTGTAATTATAATATGTATTGTATAATACTGTATTTATAATAAATGCTGTAGTGGAAGAAGTACTTACTTTATTCAAAGGTGGGACGGTAGAATGGTGACAGGAAATGAGGGAGGACAACGGGACGCTGTGATCATAATGCATGCATCTTAACCCCTAGACCACTTGGTACTGAGCTTTAACTGAATAGACTAACCACAACTGGTTTTCATTTAGTTTATAAATAAGTTTTAAACTGGTGTGCTTTTATTTTCTCACATCCTGTAGCACTGATCAGTACTAAAACAAATACGCAATCAAATCAGCTGCAACATATCCAGCTTATTATACTGCATACAACAATGTTTTGTAATTAGTGAATTCAGTGGCAGACGAACACTGAAAAAAGGCTTTAATTTTGCTCGCTGTGTAGTGTCACCATCTCTCTCTGTTATTTCTTCCACGTCCGATAATGCACTCAGCTGAGAGTTGTGGTTGGAGATTTCACTTAACACATTGTTGTTTTTTCTCAAAAAAAAAAAGAGAAAATTATCTTAACAAAGCAGTAAGTTAAAACAATACAGTCTGAGTATTAAAATGTTTAACCTATGCCTTAGGGCAATAGCAAACAAGAGAGGAGTTTGTCGCTCTCTGTAATCTGTTACACCAATTGCAGCTCTGCAGAGAATGAACTAGAAAAGATGGAACACGACAAGGAGATTTTCTCTGAGGGGTTGTGAGTGAGCTTTCTGCTGCAAAACAGTTAGCTTTATGATAAAATTAAACTAATTTGGATGTCAGAGGGTAAACAAACCTTTTCTTTCTTAGCAGTATCTCCAGGCTGGACAAGTCACACATTCAAGTCTTGGGTGTCTTTTTGCAGGCTTTTTGCATACTGAATAAATACTGATCTGTAGATTGAGCTGAAAGCGAAATATGCAAGTCCCTAAAGAGTGAAGTGGTATTCCCTTGAATTGTTCTCAGACTATTACAAACAATTTTTAATTAATATTAAAATCTGGCATTGCATTCTCTACTACTACAAATTCAATTCACCCAGTATCCTGAAGATTGTTTCTGCACAGAAATGACTTTCTTAAGGAGGCGGTGGGGTGATATAAATGGTTGTAGAAGATACTTATTGTGAGCCACGGAAAATAACTCATTAAACTAAATGTTTCAAACGAATGACATTGATAGGACATCAGCTCAGAAATTATATGGGAACACAGAACTGTGAGTGTGAAAAGGGACTGAAAACCAATGCCTTTCAAATATCCACAATACAATTCGTCCAGATCCTCTAAAGCCTCTTTTATAGACTATTATGAATATTGAACAGCTTCGGCCTATCGGCTAAAGCCTCTTGTTTGCTCAGCAGATTGAAGTGGTAAAATAGATCTGAGTCATAAAAAGAGCCTTTGCATCTGCCTTTCACAGACAAAAAAATTCTGTGGCTTTTGAATAATTAATTTTTAATGATGTGTTGTTTGAAGAACTAATAAGTCATTATAGTTATTAAAATTAGATTTGAATTGTGTTTTTGTTCTTCTAATTGATAGAATGATGCATATGATTGCTAAAAGAACTTTTTTTTAACATTTTATCTTAGGGAAACTAAAAAGTTCACACCATACCCATTTTTAGTTTGTATTTGATTGCTGATAAGAGTACCTTTTTAGACAAAACAATTTATGCTTTTATCTAGTCAATCTGAAAATACAGCTAACTTTATGGAGTTGAAGACAGAGATAGTTAGAATCACACTTCATCTCTCCTGTAGCTCCGACACACAATAGAGATAAGCAAGAAAAATTT
The DNA here is from genome assembly GCF_014851395.1 of Micropterus salmoides. NCBI lineage: Eukaryota > Metazoa > Chordata > Actinopteri > Centrarchiformes > Centrarchidae > Micropterus > Micropterus salmoides. Next base: position 27,180,547 of record NW_024040817.1, on the reverse strand, counting down.
GGACAAAACAATAAACAAAACTGGCCTGAGAGATGCTTGTCTTGCATCATAAACAATTAAGTGTAATGGAAAGTGTAACTTCAATGTGAGGGGTATAACAAAACTATAACCACCCAAAAAATATTTTCTTCAGATATTGATTTGTTTGGCCTATTGCACTAGTAATTAAGCATCCTGCATGCATTACTGTATGTTAGTGACTGTAATGTTAGCTAACATTACAGGGTCTTGGAAGGAAAGGAACAGAGTAATAGACTATATTCATCTGCAATCCCAGTTAAAACTAAACAAGAAGTGGCAACAAAATTGTTGTGATGAACCATGAAAACATGCAGGCAGCATACTGACATTTAAATAAACAAAAAGGTAAGCTAACGTAAAATTATCGAGGGCTGCAATGCATTATCATTACTTTAAGTCAGCTAACTTTTGTGTTGTTATCGGTAAGAATGAGTAGCTAGCAAAATCCAAATGGTGAAAAGTATTTCCGTGGAGAGCACATTAGCTGCAGTAATGCTGGGTTACCAGTGAGCGTGCAACTCTGTTTGGGATTTAGTTTGGAAAGTCACCACAGAGCAATGTTAAAGTGTGGTATAAACACCAAGCCTTTTCCGCTAACCATTGCGATAGAGAACAACACCTGTAACCACGGTAACTTAATTTTCACTAACCAAAACTAGACTGAAATGTGTTAAAGTGAAAGTCATAACTTTCTTCTCTGTTTATACTCTTCATTCACTCATTTGTTACTTCCTATAACAAATGCAAATGAATTATTTCACTGTATAGTGTGTGCAAGTAAAATGAGATTTCAGACACTTATTAATCATCATCATTTTGCGTCATCACTGACAATGTGTGTTGCACGACTGTAGATTTTGCACAATATAGAAATGCAGACTGTTGCATTGTGTGATTGTTAGGGGACACTAGAGCGTAGTGCATACATTTCACACAGAATTTGTGCGCTCAAATGGTGGAGAAAATATAATGCACTACTGTATATTGTAAATAGGGACATCACATCATAAATCAAAATCAGGTGCCAACTTTATTAAGAGTGTGAGATATAAAGGATAAAGGTGCGGGTGCTTAAGAGGGGGCTGAGACAGTCACTAGACTAACCAATTTTCTGTGAGGAATGTTAAGATTGATGTTCATGATGATGTTACTGAAACAAAGATCTTATCAAGAGGGTAACCAGAGTGCCGCCTAAATATCCAAAAGCAAATTTCACGCAGTATTCTTGCATGGCTCTTAATTTATCACAGCGTGGCTTTGTCAACCTGCTGCGGCATGTTGCCTCTGTACAAAGCCACATTACTACTACTTATCTTCTTTGCTTGCCCCCTCTGTGACAGCAGCATGGCATTGTCTACCAATTTTATTATCGCATGACAGGGACAGCGCCAAGAGTTATTACTTTGCTATTAGCATAACAGTTTCATGCAGATGCATGCTATGCAAACATGCCGTTTCCTTTTTATTTATTCAAGCCTGAGCAAAACACTGGGAGTCATGATTGGTTGGAAGCCATGGTGCTGAGACAAAAGGTCATACTGGCTACACCGGAACAAGCAGTGTAAAGCCAAGGTGTGGAATACATATTTCACAAAACTTGGGCAACATGCTTGAGCACAACACTGTGTCCAGAATAAATTTTTATCAAATGTTGGTCTCTCCAAATCCAGACAAATAAGGATTCATATTTTGTATAATCACTCACATCTCTTTTGAACACAGAATATCTGATCATATGCAATCACATCCCCTTAGTACTTCTGTATGCTCTATGGGCACACGCATATTTTATTTGAAAAGAAGTAGGCTGTCTTGGATGTGTGATTGTCTCATCATTCATATTTACTCTGCTGAATTGAGGATCAGTCAAGCTTATATTCTGCACGATGATGTAAGCCCTTGCAAATAACTTCATTAAGATGGATCTTAAAGCCAGTAGATGTAATAGGTAGGCACATCACATTTGTGAACAACCCCCCCCCCCCCCCCCCTTTTTTTTTTAAATGGCTGCAACTAGTAATGATGCTCTATTAACATGTTTACAAGATTTATTTTCTCTGTTAGACTTTTATCACCATATGGATATTTTCCTGGGGGCTTATGGATGTCTAGAACCCTCTTTACAAGTGCCTCTTACCCAACAACATCCTCTGACTAAGGACATATATGTTGCACTTAGTGTTTTGTAATCAGTCCCCCAAAGCTTGGAACAGAGCTCAAGCATTGAAAAGCTTGTTATAATTGTCTTTTATTATTATACCACCACAGGAATAGTGCTCAAAGCTTCAAAGATTCTTCATCACTAAAATTTCTCATTAAGACTTAATTTTCATGTGTGCCCTATCCACTCTGTTATCAATCCTGTCCTTTGCTCAGTGAACCTGTTTGTTATACTGACACAAGAACAATGGAGTTCATGGGCTTGATTACCCCTGAACAAATGCTAACTCAAGAGCAACTTAAGAGCATCCATCAATTGTTCATGTTGTGACATGAATTCAAATGATTGCCACTTTTAAATGCACATTATTTTCAGGTGATACTGCTTGCACCTTCAATTTTTTTTTAGGTTTATTTTTATAGTCTATTGTGTCAAATGTAACTAGGCATTACTATTAAACGATTGGATCGCAACACTGCAACACTAGAGATATTTATCGTATGTTTTCTGGGCATATTGCTTACATTCTTTTGTTAACTTTGTGATAAAGATAATGGGAATGTTGCTTTGTCTCACCTGGAGACTATTCTTGTGTAATCCCTGTTTTCACATTTATTCATACACTGTGACAGTGACAATTGCTGGCTGTGTTAGGTGTGTGTTACTGAAAAGGAAAAGATAACTGTGACTTTGTTCTGCCTGCTTACTGTTGTCTTTACTGTCATCAGTCATCTCCAACAGCATGTGAAACTTTTAGGAAAAAACCCAAGCAGCCAATAGGAATTCTTGTAGCCTAAATGTGAGTAGCGTAGCTATGTGATAAGGCTCTGAAGCTACACCTTAGCCCCCAATGCCCAACTTTAAATCTAGATTTAGCTTAAACTGGCATTACTAATTCTGTTTATCTACAATGCGACCTTTCTCTTGGTCTACAGACCTGGGTTGGTGGTAGAAGCCGGGTGGATAATGTCAGCTGTGGTTCCAAGACAACTGCAAGCCAGCTACAGCTACAGGCACCACTGTACCACAACGTTCTCAAAACAACCTTGAGTGCCACATTGAGTGCAGGTTTAGTATTCGCCCTGTCAATTACAAAGCTTCAAGCTTTAAAACCACACCTGAGACTCTGTGCCTTCATCTCATGCGGTGCTGTTGCCTCATTCTGGCCTCCCCGCTTCACTTACCAGATAAAAATGTACACAGTGTTCATTCTTCATCACGATTACTAGTCAGCTGGGCACATAGGCATTTTGAAAATTTACCCACATTCAGCCTTACAAAGGTTAGTCGCAGTAAGAGCAGCAAACTATTGAGCTTGTGAAGAAATGACACAGTACTGAAATACCACTGACCTTTAACGTGTTAGTTGGCTATCGCATGCTGTGCAGTCTGACTGCACCTTGGAGTGTGGGATTATGGAATTCTGTGGTTCCTGGCTTCGAGCACTTTGAGGACAATTGAATAATAATTAGACAAATAATGTCCAACAGCTTGCTGGCAGGCAAACAGCCGTGACATTAAAGATGCCATTAATCATTTATCAGCCTCACAGTCTCACTTTTCTCACTTTTCAAGAGGAAGGGGAAAAAAAGACAGGCATACCCAGGAGCTCTTATCAGTTAGTTAGCCAACAGAGACAAAATCTTGAAACCTTTACCCATTAATCAATATCCTGATAATCAGACTGCATTGCCATTTAGTTGGACTTTAGTTATTCCGCGTGACATTTGTGTTCATGTCAGATGATTTCTTGATGGTGTGGGGTGCATTGTTTTGTTTTGTCCTAACCGTCAGTATAGAGTGACGTATCCATCCGGCCGCCAGTCCATTTTCAGTTGACATGGAAGCTCTGGTAGCGGTTACTAGGAGTAAGAATCTAAAATTTTGAAATGATCAAGGAAATTATAGAGATTAAAAGTTCTTGTTTCTGTAAATTGACTTAAAACAACGTGTAACCTACTGCTTCGTCAATGTTATCAACACTTGTGTGTTACGGCTGTATGTATTTCCCTGTGCTGTGTCCATGTTTTCTGTCTTTCAGTTCTGTTCTGGGAGTGCTCCAGCTAATTACCGAATAAGGTCCACCTGGCCTTTGAAGGCGGGCTTTAAAAGCTGCTGTGCAAGTGTCAGGAGGGGACCCTTCTTGATTTGGTACTGCTAGCCTTGCTGCTTCCCAGCTGGGGCATTTTTGTATTGTGTTTTTGGTGTCCTTAATTTATTGTCTAGTTATGTTAATAAATTCACTTGATTTGGTTGTTTTAAAGGTGTTTATTTGTGTTGAGTTTGGGTCAGTGTTGGGATGTTGTTCGTCCCATGTTGCCACCAAAGGGTGGGACGTAACAGTTTTGTGACGATTTTCTGTCACTTTTTTCATTGATGTAGCTAGGTAGCTAGCAAGCTATGTAGGAAGATTACATTCCCATTCTCAGAGCAGATGCTCGGCTGCTAAACCAGACTTTATATCTACATTCTATCTGCTAAGGCTAACCTACATTGGCCGGCCCGACTGGCTTGATAGGCAGTTTAATCTAAATGCCATGGACCAATTAACAGTGTTTCAGCATTCTAGAACCATCCACCTCTTTACCTGCACCCACGCACAAAACACTGTTTTGCTAACATCAGCCAACTCCGGTTACAACATGTTAAGCCAACTAGCGTGTTGCCATCCCTAGTAGCAGAATGTTCCAGTGGCTTTCGGGGTGGTGCAAGTGATATAAGTCACGAATAGTGTGACCATATGAGAACAGGTGAAATTCGGGACAGGGGAGTTAGGGGTGCGCGGGCCAGCTTTTGGCGTATTTTTTTCAAGATATGGTCAAACACTGTTCCTGGGGCACTTGTAATAGTTACAGTTGCTACCCAGAGAGGTTGAAAGAAGTAGTAAGATTTATTCCCTTTCCAAAACCTAAAATAAATCTAGAACAATGCAAGCTACATTGTTCCTAATGTCATTTTAGTTAGCTAACGCTAGCTAACTTACTACTGAATGTAACGGTATAAAGCTCTGCTGTTCTGTTTTTTAATGATTGTAATAGTGAATAGAGACCTACCCAACTATACAGGAACAGTATTAATCCTTAATATCGTTGTCCTCTTTCTGAATAGTCAGGTGATATGGTGGTTTACTTTTACTCTGTGATCGGTAAGCTTTAGCTTCTCTCTTTATTTTTTTCATGTCAGTTTGACAGCCTGAATACAACCTTCAGATGTATAATGCAAATGCAAAACTGTCTGCTTATTTCTGAAACATTTTTTTTCCAAAAATTAGACAATATTTCTCCAGGGAACGCAGTAATAAACAGTGGTAAAAGTCCAACAGTTCCAACAGTTTGTCGGACTCAGCAAAAGTAACTAAAGGGGGGCGTGGCTTAAGGGTCAATTACTACTTTTTGGTTATGAAGTTAACTTTCTGTCATTAGGGAAAAAAACAGAATGACTGTGTTGTATGTAACAGTTTGCTGTTGTTACATAAAATTTATTTTGTTAAATTAATTTTATCAGTGCAGCGACTGACACATTGTCTGTGCAACACGCGTCAAATCTTCATCTATAATATAACACAAAAAGAGTTTGTGTGGAGTTGTGGCTATAACAACGAGTCCACGATACCCTGCAGTCCCTGCTGGAGAGTAGAACAGTGCCCATCTGTGGATTACTGTTAAATACATTTACGTAAATTTCACAAATGTGAAATACATTTACATTTAGCTGACGCTTTTATCCAAAGCGATTTTTGTTATACATTGTCAGAGGTTGCACTCCTCTGGAGCAATGAGGGGTTAAGTGTCTTGCTCAGGGACACAATGGTGGATGGGTCACAGTGGGGGATTGAACCCAGGTCTCTCACACCAAAGGCATAGTCTTATCCATTGCGCCATCACCAACCCGTGATATGTTATACATGAAATCATTTTTCACAACAATTGATAGGCTGTTTAATGTTTTATCAGGCTATAACTAATCAAAACTCAGGTTTAGTCTAATTTTTAAGGAGAGGAGTAGGGACAACTGCTCGTAATTCAGGACTGTCGAGAATTTTTCGGGAAATCTGGTCACCCTACTGAAATTTAACTCACCACTTAGTGAAAGATTTGAACCTGTTTGTCCACATCTAATTGTTACCAAAGGGTGTTTCCAGAGGCTTACCAGAGGTGTGTGGTCAGTAGTAATGCTCAAGTAAACTACAAGAACCTCACAATTGTAGCTTCAGTTAGTTGCTCCGATTGGCAGGAGGTGGCAGCAGGAATGAGTGGGTTGCAGGCTGGTAGCCAACACTGCGTGGGCTGCTACCATTCGCAGCCCAGTCGCTGCAACTCACTGATCTACCTGACACCAAATCCACACACCACTTACGCAAAGGTGCACAAAACAATTCCACACGAAAGCAGTCCACAGTCATATCCATCACTGACAAAGCAAAGCTACACACACAGTGAATTATTTCTTAAACATTTACTTAGAAATGTTATGAGATAATAGTTTTTGGAAACCTCCCAAATTTGAACTTTTGTTTTTTTCAGGGGAGCTCACATCTCTTTCAGGGGCTTCCTCATAATTTGTGCACTGTTTTGTATTATCTATAAATAACTAAGAACTGAGGCCTTTCAGTGTCGTACATCAAGCACTGCACAAACATCCCAAGAGTAGCCCATAATCCACACTGGCAGGTGTGCTGCAATATTAGGCCCGCACCAGCCTATTACACAAGAATGACACTTGAGTGAGCAATAATTCAGTGATCTGAAATCTAATAAACCATTAAAATACCTGCCTCGATGATGTTTCAATAATGCGTGTTCTTTTTTTCTTATCTGAAGGGAATGTTTTTGGTGCAGTCCTTCTGATCTGATGCAGAGTCTTGGTAGTATTCACACACTGATGTCTAAAGTATATCTTTGGTTTAGTCATGTCAGAAAATAAAACTGTGGCTTTTCAGTGAAAAGCTTTAACTTAAATCGATACTGCAGCCCTTTGCACATTTCAACCTGACTTGTATATTTGAGCTTTTAAGAGTCACTTAAGTTGAGCGAAGTTGATTGATGCTCAAAGTACTGGTCCTTTTTATACTAGGCTCAATATAGTCCTCCTATAAATCACTGGTTAAGATATCTGTCATCAGTGAAAAGACCTCCACTCTGAATTTCACTCCTCCACTGAGAATGAGTCATCTGTCCTGGTTTTATGCATTCTCTGGGAGGGTGTACAGACCCTCTGAGCCTTATAATTCCCCAAATCTATTATTACAGAGAGCCACGTCAAAATCTTCACGAGCTAATGTTTGACATGCACAAAAGAGTCTTTCCACTTAAATGTCTTAATGGCATTCTTCATCTCACATTGCTGTTTTTTGTTTTACCTGGCTATTTGTATATTCCAGTGGGGAAAACCTTGCATTCCTGTGCGTGCTTGAGCAAACCATCTTGTTGGTGCGATGGACTTTTCAAAGATTCAATACATCTGCTCCAGTTAGTTTTAAGTCCATCTGGTACACATTTCAGTGCCAGAGGGAGTAAGAGCAGAAGCTGAATATTGATTAAACCAATCTGAAATATTCGCCTCCTTAGAGCAGTTGACACCACACGCCCCCACAAGATTAAGTGAACGATCATCCCACTGAATCCACTTAACAAGTTATGCCTGGTGCACACTAGAGGATTTTCAAATCTTAAATGATTTTAAAAACACGGGAGATCACACACATAACAACAGTTTTAACCAACTTTTTATATTTTAAACGTAAAAAATCACACGCCAGATGATTTAGGCAAGATGCAGGACCACACACTTGGCGTTTATGCTTAACCATTTGAGTGGCGATTCCAGGGACTTGGGAACTCACACTGTTGCCATAATTCAACAAGCTTGTCCTCCTTTTCTACTGTCCACCCAGCCTGGGAGACAAAAATTCCTATTCGTGCTGTACGCAACATCCTGTTGGTGACTCTTCCGGTCTTCCTGGCTCTCATTGGCTTTTGCAGGTTTCTGCTCAATTTTCCTTTCTGTTTCTTTCACACTACAGGATTTCAAGTCGTAAATATCAAACATGTTTGAGGAACTTTTCAGTAGCACGAAAACTTGATTGTTCACATTCATATTATACAAAATGGATGATTTTGTTCTGTCCAACAAAAAAATGTGCCTTGTCTTTTGAGCTTCTGTCTAAGATAACAAATGGGATATATTCATATAGTAATTTTTTGAAAATACAAAGACCGTAGAAGAAGATAAGGCAGTATATTGTAGTTTTCTTTTTTGTATGAGTTGAGAAGAACAGTACGCAAAGTTCCATCAAGCCCAGTCTAAGGAAACATACCTGCTTACCTGCATAAGTGCTCAGGGAAAGTAATGTGGTGTTACAATGTGCCGCAGAAGTGATGGATTCTTTGCATTATAGTATTTAATATGTGGCATGGTGGTCCTCTGCCCTCACTGACATACTTTTCATCTGCTCTGAACAGCAGGGATCCATTTACTGAGCAATTCTTAAATTCTCAAAAACTGTAGTGTACTATTACAGGAGAAATCCACCAATGTAGTGCTGTCAAAAACTGTTCTCTTCTACAGAGAGATTGCACCATTAAACCTCGTGCCAATATTTCTCTCCTTCCATACATTGCAGTTTTAGCTCTGTCAGTGCCATGAACCTGGTTTGGTTCGACGGAAACAGTACACATTACATGTTAACGTGTTACTGTCTCCTTCCCCTCTTCTCCATTTCTGATGTAAAATGGACCAAACAGTCTGGGCTGTGAGTTTTGTAGATGTGTTCGCATGAAATGACACATCGTTATTCTGTAAAGTACAGCTCCTTTTCCCCCAGAATGCTACAGCTGATGATGCAATATCATAATAATCAGTGCTGTGTTCATAATGACCACAGACACATCTGGTGCTGCAGCTTTATTACTGGTGACACACTTCTCTCCTCTGGGACTGACTGGCCTTCCTACCATTTCACAGTTGTTGCATTGCTTTAGTTTAGACAGCTGTGCATCACATATATATCAGTGATGTGCGGATCGATCCTAAAGTATTGATATTTCTGATACCAATTTCTGATCAGTACTCATATAAAAGGATCGAGATCTAAACTCAGTCATTTGGAGTGAGTGTGTGTTTTATCAGAAGTATCTTACTGTCACCAGGATGGTCTAATTATAGGCTACTCGGTTGATAGGAACTACTTTTCCTTCCGCCTGTCAAAGTCATGCTTGCGCTGTGGCTCTGTGACGGAGCTTCTTTGAAGTGAGCCACTGCAGCCCTTTACATTTCCCTGCAATGAATACTGACTCTGGCTAACTGTAAAAGCTGTCACGTCTGGCTGTATTTTAGCTGTGAAGGTAATAATGTTGCTCTGTGTGATGTGTGTGCAAAGACAGTATAATACTTTAGCAACACTGCAAACTTTGCTAAACTGCTGAGATTAAGTCTGTCACAATAATAGGATGATATTATGAAGCAGCAGTTCTGAGCAAGATATTTTTATTATAATTAAAGAATACGACAGTAGTTTGATGTCTTGTCATTATGCAGCTATTATTTTGAATTGGTAAGGCTACAGCCTACTCCTTATTTCTCTCATAAATACAGAAACGGGAGGGGGGAGGTCACATTAAACTAGAAATAAAATATGTAAAAAGTAGTGGTATTGGTATCGGTATTGGCAATACCAGCCTGGGTATTACTTGGTATTGGATCGTATAGGAATTAAGTGGTATCGCACATCACTAATATATATGTCGCTCCTGTTTTACAAGCTTATTTAATTTTATAAATAATAAATATGATTTTAGTTTTAAGGTCTTAATATAGATCACGTACCAACCTTTCATCATGTACTGAATTAGATATTTTTTTACTTGACTATGAAAGGTTAAAAGAAAACTGTGGAAGCCAAATATACATTTAACAATAAACAACTGAAAATGAGGCTTAAGCATTTTTATGCATACAGTTTTAAATCTGCTATAACCAATATTGTTATATCAATAGTGGGATAAATGACGACATACACATAAAATGGGTCGTAATTGTGAACCCGCATAAAATTATCTCACGACTCTGTAATTCTCCTCAGCTCTTCAGGGCATTATGGCGGCTTTCAGCACAGTGTTTTGGTTTTATGGCCTCAGCTTAACTGTTCTGGTTTGGTCTCACTGCTTTGTTTCCAGGGTATAACTCGTCCCAAGCTTTTCTTCTGATACAGATAAGCCATGCTCCGACTGATGTTCGACCAGTATTTAGTTGTTCCTATTCTCAAATCATCTTCTTTTGAACAGCAAACACCGTGAAAAACAAATAAAATAATGAAAAACACAATTACTGTCAGTATGAAATATAACATTAACACAAAATTTTATCAGTTCACAATAAAATAAGCACATACCATGTGCGCCTTCTGCACAGAAATTTAGGAGCTGTTACAATCCTCTAATATTTAAAGTAGCCAGCGGTTTTATGTTTAACTAAAAGTTTGCTAATGACTCAAAACTGTATCCAAATTTAGATTAGTTGGTGTTTGGCATTGAAGGGCCTGCTTTGCATCATCTGAGCTACAACAAAGACGAGTGGTGGAAGGGTTGACAACCTGCGGTTTAATGACGCTGCAGCACAATGTTGTAAGTGACAATGAGGTACACATGTGTATTTAACAAGTTTACATCATTTATTTATTTATTTATTTATTATAAAAGTAGCAAGGTTAACTGTGAGGGCTGCTACTCGGGTCAGATGGTTAGCTAAAACTTTACTTAAATTGGTTAACAATTAACAGGAACTGTTAAGAATGGTAGCAATTTATGCAAAAATATCGATGGAAAGCTTGCAACCTACACCTTTCTCACGTTGACCTTCTTTGGGTCTGGATCAATTTTCTGTTCTGCGTCTGTGCAAATTACTGAGTTGGCACCATTTAGAGGCAGCATTTTTATGATGTCATCACATGGACATGTATTTTACAGTGTTTTTAAACTGCAGAATACAAGACATTACAGTATTTTGAAACAAAATATGAAGCTATTTTCATCAACCCCATCAAATACAAATTACAAAATCCTATTTTGTATTTGAAATGTGTATTTTAAATACTACCCATCCCTGACTATATCCATATATGTTTGATTTCAATTTGGTTTTATTTCCCCATGACTGCCTTTAAGGTAGCGAGTTATTTACAAATGGTCATTTTAACCTAAGAGGCTACAACTGTAAGATAGTCTAGACACAAAAAAAGCTTCCTGCAAGGGGTCATTATGAGTCCTGACAGACAGGCTGAATATGTCAAGTTGTTATATAGCTGTCATCTCAGAGTCAGTAATGAGGAAGATGATATTGCTCAGACCGGAGCACCCAAACAGGTGATGCTAGTCAAAGCGGGGTCAGCTTCATGATTTTTCTTCCTTCCTTCTATTGACTGAAACCAACTGCCATTGTCAAACTATGTTCCCGCCAATTACTGCTCCAGTTTGAGTGAGTATTGTTGGACATAATAACGACGCCTTGCCCAGTTTGCCAAGCGGTAATTGTTGAGCTCTAAATGGAAACTGGATTGTTCTGAATTGCTGTTTGGATGTCCAAAACATGGGGCAGTGGGACAAATGGTGCTTTTTGTTTATCTTTTTATTTAGACTTACATGTTGTTATTTTTCTTAAAATAGTGATCATATCTAGTTTTTCATGTCTCTGTGCCATGTGGCTTGGCTAACTTGGGGGATTCAGGAAAACCAACCTGTTTGTAGATTATGGATATTAGTACAACAAAAAGCCAAATGTTTCCCATTTTTCTGATATGTGGCTGAAATACACCTCAATTTGAGCTGTCCTGGAAAAGATAAAGATGGCAAAGCAGCTAGAAAAAATTACAAAAATACCCAGAACCAAAATCTCTGTTTTTTTGTCCTTGCAGAATGAACCAGGCTCCCACCTCTGGTTTTGAAGAGGATGTGGGCACCAGAACAACACATCATATCATGTACCCAGAAAGTGCCATAGACCTGGACAACTTCACCAGTCTGGTGCTGATCCCTTTCAAGACCCTGGATCTGCAGTGGCTCATTAGTGCTCTGACCACGGGTACTATTACCCAGTAAGTGTACTTATCGAAACTTAAAGCTGCACTCATCAGTATTTTTATATAAAGAATGGATCAAATGTGTAATGTGAACACTGTCACACGTAGTGACAAATACACAAAGAATTCTCACCCGACTGCAGCTCCCTTCACCTCTACAGAGATTTTTAGCATCTTTCAGCTTATTGTGTTGGTTTTACAGCCTACAGCTGTACCATGTTGGTCCACTTCCAATGCTCTCATCAACCTCATCTCCAGCCACAGCTGTTTTCTGCACAAAACTTCTGATAAACCCACCGTACGCTAGCTTCCCAGCACCACGGACACCAAGTTAGCAAGTAGCTGGTTAACATAGTGTAGCATTTAGCAGCTAAAGAGCCAGATGTTTGTCAGGAAAATACTGGATTTACATTCACCAAGTGGCCAGAAACACGACTCCAAATGAAAGCTAATCTTGCTCTGTGTCTACTGGTTGTGTATATTTAAACTGTTTGCTTACATAGCCATGTACTTAGCCACAACTTTGTAACGTATGTCAGCGTGTGTAACAGGTTGTCACACAGTCATCAATTAACCAAAACATCAGTAAATGTAGGTTTAAAATAGAGGAGGCATGTGTTACTGTTACATTAAACATCAAACCATACATTAAAATAGGGATGCAACGAATGTTTGGCCACCGAAATTAATGGTCCGAAAACAGCAAAAAAAGCATTTTCGGTGTTCGGCCTAATACGTCTAAAGACCTAATAAATTTTACCAAACAATTATGTTGACATGTCAACAGTGTGGAAGCATTTTAAAGTGTCAGAGAAAGAAGCAAAAATCTACATTTGCAGACACTGTTCTGCTGAATTGTCTCCTAGTACATCCACTCCAGCTGTGGCTGACTTCTTAGAAAATAACTGCTTTGAGTGTTTCTGTCACCTGTTTGCGAGAAGTCGATTAAGCTAGCTGCACCTACATTTGGAGTGTCCATAAAAAGTAAATGGACACATGTAATTTACTTTACCGGACCTTGGACCCACCCTTGGACCCACCCATAGTCTCTCCAAATCCTGTGGGAAACACTGAGTAAAAAGCACATTTTGACTATTTAATTTATGCAATGGTTAAAAAAAGGAAATAAATGGAAAAAATGTGAATGTACTTGTTCTGTGTTCTGCAATTTTTTTCATTATATTCAGTTTCAGCTTCGGACAAGAATTTTTCGGACAAGCATGACTTTTGTAGCCATAATTTAGTTAATATGTTTCAAAGCAGCAATCCTTAAGTGTGTGTGTGTGTGTGTGGGTGTGTGATTCTTGGACTGAATTTCTGTTGGCATTCTACCAAGTAATACAAATTCTCTGTCCAAAACAAGAGACTCTCTAATACATTTCTATAGTTGTTTTTCCCAGAGTGTCATCATTGGGCAAAACTTATAAATGAAAAAATATAAATGTGACGCATTCTCATTTGGAAATGTGAAAATTTTAACTGTCCTTTCACTAGTCAACAGATATGATTAAATGATTTAATGATGATCGAAACAGAAAGATGTACGACGGCGGTTGCCAAAGAGACATTCGAAGCGTTGTGGGGAAGCTACGATAGGGAAATCCGCCGTAGCACCCGGACACGATGGACCCCCTCATAAATCTATGGAGGGGAAAAAGGAGATCAGGAGGCAGGACAGAGAAAGGGGTGGGAGGGAGGGATGCAGGATACAAGAGCGAAGGGGAGGAGTTAGGACATGTGGGTATTAATGGAAATGCTGGCAATGACGTGCTTGATGTGTGGTCCCGCTCTTGAAACTCTGCTAATTAACGCCACAGAAAGTTAAAAGGCGTGAATGCATTATCATGTATGTGTTTCACTCCCAGATTCATTTACACTCTCCAAATACCAGACTGTCATAACAATCTCACTCACTCGGTTTTCCTACTCATCAGATTGCCATAACAAGGATAATCACTCAGTTTTAATCTTTCAGTAAATTTCACCTTCAGCTGCTTCATTCTGAATGACCCCTAATCATTAGCTTGATTACTGGATATCCAGGGGGGGGGAAAAATGAAGCCACTGCCAATAACTCAAACACGCCAACATGTTAGATGGTAGAAGGCCGAACAAATCCAAACAAATGTTTCCTATAAATGTGCAGTTGTCTTCCAACTCGGCCAAAGCAATCATTCTGCATCATTAAATTTCACTTCACTGGGAGTAATGTCAGCATTAGTCCAAGAGCCATTAGATCTTAACTGAGTGTTGTGAATTATTTTGTTACATTTCTTGTTAAACAAAATGAAGCTCTATAAAAGGACAGGACTGCAGTATGTGAAGGGACACAGGGCAGACTGTTATTGGTCCACATTCACACTCCTGGCTTTGAATGGTAACATATAAACACTTCTCTGTGTGTGTGTGTGTGTGTGTGTGTGTGTGTGTGTGTTAAAGGATGATTTTAACATTAGGTTGTGTAATGTAGTGTATTATAATATAATGCACCAGAAGCATGAGAGACCATTTTCATATTCATTCACCACAAAACCTATAAGAACTGGTAGGGTTGTAATAATGTACAGCACACATTTCCAAAAAGCATTAGACCTGTCTGTAAAATCTCTGAATTGTAATGAGACTCGTTGCTGCAGAGACAATAGCCTTGATAAACTTGACTTTAACTGGGAACATTTGTCAGGAGTGTCTTACTATATGATCATTTACTTTTCATTTCAGTCATTAGTATGCCATCCCTTTATGTTTTCAACAAAGTCTGTACAGGTATGGTGTAGAATTTACATCAACTTTGAATTTACACTTCAGCTCAGTGTGTTTTTTTTCAACCTCCTTTTATTCATGAAAATAGTATAAATGCAAATTTACCGTGTCCACATTCAGTCTGCATATGAAAATGCTGTAATTTTCAGATGCAGCTTGCAGGAGCTGCACACACCTTTTTAAATAAAGGAGCCTTGCCCATTTTTATATTTTAACTTAACACTGTATGCTCTCATGTGAAGAACGATGTAAAATGATGCACTTTGAAATCTGCCCGTGATAGTTAATCAGCTATCCCCAGACAGTTGTTATAAGGATAGAAAACTCTTGGGCATTTATTTTTAGACATGTCAGTTAAATGAGATTAAGTTCATGGATCCTCCTGCTGAGGTTATGGATGTAATACCAGTGACTGTAGACAAACAAGCATTGAGCTGTTAATCAAAAACAGCATTTCAGGGAACTCTAAGGCAATTAAAGACGAAATGTTAAGCCCATTGTATTTTCTTGTGTTACAGCACATATATATCGGTTATGTCCAGGATAAAAGCAAACAAAGATAAGGTGAGTTATACAAAGGTTGTAATTGTTTTTCCATATTTTTTAGGCAGCATGGACTTACTTTTGTTTGCATGATGTTTTCTCTTTAAAAAAAAAACAAAGCTTGGATGAAAACTATAAAAAAAATTATTAATATTGGCCAAATTTATTTATTAATTTATGTGTTCAGTTAAATTTCCTGTGCATTTTTTTTCTTAACATGATGGTCAAAACGGTGTTTCAAAGGCCTCTCCACACTGCCAGAAATTACCTGCTGAATCCTTTTATTAAAACATTTCCTCCACCTCTTTGTTCCAGACTGATCGATGGGTTGCCATCAATATTTGTACATAATGCAGGACCTTTACTTGTAATGGACTATTTTTAGACTGTGGTGTTTCTACTTTTACTTAAGTAAATGATCTGAGTACTTCTTCCACTACTGGGTTTTTCAGTTTGACAAATTCTACAGTATGTTGCCGTTTGACCTGCATATGGCACATCAAAACAGTATATCACTGCTTTTCACTGACACATATCATGTCCGGCAGCTTATGATCACTCTTTACTGGAATATTCCACTGCTGGTTATGGTATGTTACCACTGTGCCACAGCAAAATAACATGCCATTGTCTGCTACTAACAAGTGTCACTTTTCACCTGGCATGGCTAGCTGTAGCTATATCTTAGCCTTGTACAGCTAGCAAACGTAGCCTTGGACAAAGTTTGACCATAAACAACTAGCTATGTTCCAGTGGGCATTATGCCAAAATGTCTCATTTAATTGAATGCTAAGAAGTGGTATATGTCAGAACAGCAGTGATGCCATGCATTAGTCATACTGTTACCACAGCAGCAGCACACGCCAGTAGTCATCATATGGAGGTAGGAAGTGGTATTGGCCAGTGACATATTGTTTTAATGTGCAGTGTGCATAACATACCACTAGTCAAAGTGACATACCACCCAGAATTGGCATCTAAAAAATATGAGAGTGGTACACCGTCTGTAAACGCTGGTGTAAAGTGGTATTTGCCAGATAACAGGAGTGACATACCGGTTTTAGATTCCATAAGCCAGAAGAACAGCAGCATAGCAGTTACTTATACTTACAATCAGCATTATGCTATGCAAACAAGAGTGGCATAACATCTGCTACTTTTCGATCTCTTCGCTGCTGTAGATATCCCTTCATTCGAACTATAGAGCACAGCCAAAACTATTAAAAACAACCTCAGACCAAAGCTCTCCAAAGTAAACTATACTTTTTATTGTGTGTGTGTGTATATATATATATACATACACAGATATATACAGTATATCTATATATCTTTCTTCCTGATATCTCTTTTTTAATACAGTTATTTATGTAACTATTTAATGATGTAAGCAATTTCTTCTGTCTCAGTAAATTGCAAAGGTGCAGAAATTCCTATGACTCTTTTGCAGGTGTTGATTTACAGTCCAACATTTTTCAAATACGTCTATGAGTCTTGGCTTCAGGGTCATGGACGATATCCTTCCACTGGCTTCCTCAGCTTAATGCTCGCTATCCACATATGTGACGAGGTTAGTTGAACCACTGTATTAAGCACATGCATGACTACTGAAATTCCTCAGTAAAGTGGAATACCCTTACAAGGACAACGCGCTTGATGTTTTTATTATATTTAATTTTCCAGAATCCTGTAATGTGTTTTGAAAAATAAGGAAATACCAATATGTGGATCTGAACTTATGTGAAAATTGAACAAACTCCAGAGATAAGTGTATAAAGCTTGTGTGGGTGATGTTTTACTGTGCTTTTGTTCCTGGTCTGCTCCAGGTCAGTGTATTTGGATTCGGTGGAGACCAATACGGAAACTGGCACCACTACTGGGAGGAGAACAATTTGGCCGGAGCTTTCCGACACACAGGGGTCCATGACGGAGATTACGAATATAATATCACCCTGCTCCTGGCAGACAAGCACAAAATCCAAATGTTTAAAGGCAGATGATACCAAGCCCACGTGTGCAATGGGAGTACCACCAAATGAACCTTAGCAGCCTTTGAATGAAAGACACTTACCCTGTTGATGGAAATATATAGCAAGGGAGTTCATCATTGTCATTTATGTTAGAAGAGCGTCTCATAGAAACAGATATAACCTATCTGCTCATCTCAAACAAACTAAGGGGGCTTTCACACCTAGCTACCTGGTTTGGTCCGGACTTTCGGGCTTTTCAGTTTGGTCCAAATTGCAGGTGTGAAACCTCCCGTTTAATTGCGAATTTGAACTTGCCTTCAGTATAGTTGGTGCCATAATAATAACATGTTCATTTTTCATTCATTCATTCTTGTCTTCCTGAACTGTTTAATAAACCAATCAATGTCAAGTATAGGGAGACACAGCCCACATAGATGATGACCACAGGACATGGTCCTGTCATGTAAAGTCCTTTAGGGTGGTTGCAGAATTACAGTGTGAAACCATACCAAATCTAACCGAATGTTGATACATTGCAAATGTATCAAAACATGAACTTTGGTTTAGATTTTTGACTGTACAGACCATTGACTATACTGTAAATATCACTTATAAACTATAAAGGTAGGGCCCCCCAACGCACCGCTTAGAAAGTTTTGACCACATTCTGAAATTATTTGAATTTGTCATAAACATTTGTACAGACATTCATATTTGCCAGAGGATGAATCCCAATAACTTTCCTGATCCCCTGACTTTCCTCTAATGCCACCAGCAGATTGACATTTGTGGTTTTGGGTGAAATATCTAATAAAAATTATTGAGCGCATTGCAATGAAATTTGGTACACGCATTCATGTCCTCCTTAAGATGAACTGTGGTAGTCTCTTTTCATCAACTCCATCATGCCAAACATTTTATTTGTCCTATATTAGTTATAACCAAATACCAGCAACATCTAGGATATTCCCATCGGCCTCTGTTGTAGTTTGTGCTTTGTGCTAAAGAGCAAATATTAACATGCTAACTAATAACACATGGTGAACATGGTAAACACACCTGCTACAGATACAGCATACAGACCCTTGTTTTAAATGGTAGAATTCAAACTCCCTCCAGGTTGGTAAATTCAATACATTTTGAAGTACAGAGGCATAATCCCAGTGTCTTTAGTATGGCCCTAACGACCCATGACCTGGTAGCTTCCACAACAACTACAGTAGAGCATGCAAACTGCAGCTGCAGCTATCAGCACAGTGTTGAAAGCTGTGTCAAAGGTAGCATCAAAACTGTTAAAGAAATCTAGGATTACAGAGTACTTCACATCCTTTAAACCAAAGGTTCTCAAAGTTGGGTCCTTGTGGGTTTCCAGGGGGTCCTCAGCAAAAAAGTGATTATATTTCCATATAATTCCAACAACCTAGTAACACAAAGACAGAATGTATGACTAATTGGGTCATGGGTTTCATACACTTTCAAACATCTAAAATTAAATATCCTATCTGATGGTGGACGCTGGGACAAAATGTTATCAAATGGGGGTCCGTGGTCTAATTTGTGTAAGTTTAGGGGTCCTTGATGTGAAGAAAATTGAAAACCACTGCTTTAAAGAGTGATGAGGGGTTGATGATGGGGTTATTTGTTGGAACGTCAGTCTTAAAGGGATGTACTAGAGACGTGCAGCAGGGTGTGCATTAAGAGTGATATAGTGAAGCAGAAATTAAGTCTTTGGTAAAAAAAAAAAAAAAAGATCGAGATGTTACACAAACACAAGGTTCATTATTAAGTTGTAGACATTCATAATGGAAAACTAACATATGATACAGCCTATACAGGGGTGCCTTATTAATAAAATCAATGATGTACTCTGTGAGATATGAAAAGTAGGTGTTAAGTGCCTTTTAATTGGAATTTTTTAGACTCAATTTTGCCACCAAATTGTTCTGTATTGTAATTATTACCATTATTTATATATATATATATATATATATATATATATATATCAGCAAAAGGTTTATTGTTGTGTACAGTGTCAATTTTAATTAATCGTATGCATGATACATAAAGTACAACCATTTTAAGTGTTTGTCAGTGAGATTTGTTTGTATATGCCACAGAACAACATGTTGGACACTTGGGGTAAGTACGTCAACATATTTGGCTCTGTAATTTTGATGAAAAACAGCTACGATTTGTCCAGGCTTGAAATTATTAGCTGCACTCGCTGAACTTGTTGTAGATGTGTGAATACTGAATGCTTTATGACTCAGACGCTCTTATCCTGCCCTCACATTATAATTTTCACCAACAAAACAAACATGTTGTGTTGTATCAGATTATTCAGGAATTGAGCTTAGTGGTGCTTATCTAATAGGCTATGATTTGCTCCATGTGCCTTGAAACATGTTGGGACATTTGCCCGGTCAGTGTCTTCATGAGCTTTTCCCTCTCCGTGTGAGCGTAGGCTGATAAGAAGAGAAACCGCAATATTAGCTCAATTCAAATTTGTGAGGCACCTTGCATGCATACTGTTGTCACAGTAGTCGAGAGAGGTGTACATTTCTGCAGGGGACACTGTCACCTAGTGGACAAGGATATGTAGGCTCTCAGCGTTAACATCACTTGGTTTGTCCATTGTAAGACTGTTGTGATGATGTAAACTGACACATTTACATCATTAATCACACATCTATATTACTTTTTCCATCCAGTTGATATCTTAATTGTTGAATAGTTACATACATTCAAGCTGTTAAAGCAGCACCTTCAGAAAAATCTCATTTTTATATTGTGCGTTTTTCCTAGTTTTGGCATTTCAGGTCATTGATACTGACATGTGTGGGAGAGATGGATAACAGATAGACATCATTCATTGTCAGTGGACACAATACAGTAAAACACAACTGGGCTGTTTGCTGGAATGTGTGAAAAGGAAAGTGAGGTTAATTAATTCTAAATAATACATTTTATGCAAATGTTGCGTGGGTAAGCTGTAATTCAGATGACTAGTAACTTGTATATGGATTGACATAAACACACTACAGTGAAATACGTCAGTCTACAACAATTGTGAAAAGTTAAATGCATGATAGTTTTCTCAAGGAGAGGGTAATGTAAATTATTATTATTATTATTATTATTATTATTATTAGACAAAGGATAATGTGGATCATTTAAAGATGTCCTTGATTTTCGAAAATCAATTTCATTTCAGTTAAATATCGCGATTGTATGCATCATGGCAACAACTTTTAACTTATTTCAGTGGTCTCTGCCATCAGGAACATTGTGTTTTACCTTTTATAAATATTCACCTCATTTCCATCATTTAAAGTGTCTTCTTTTTAAGGATGGAATCAGAAACACGTGTCATGTGTCTGCTTTTACACACTACTAACCTACTAACTTACAACCTGATGTTATTTCTGCTTCTGTCCAATTAATATACAATAAGCTTAAACACATTATGTAATGCCACCAGAATGTAACATAATGAATGGTAAACTGTGTTGTTTGATTTTTAAATTGTGAAAATAAATAAAAGCCTAAGAAACAGTTGTTAGCCCTGAAGAATTGGCTATGTGAGTGCTGCTTTGTAAGTGTGGTTGCTTAATCAGCAATCACACTAATTTTTACTTCTTATTTGTAAACTTTATACTATTATTGTTTTTAATCCATAGTAAAATTGTGTCTATTATAAACAGCACAAATGTCAAAACTCATAATGATGACATGAACACTTTCAAAATTCTCACTTTGGCCTACTGATGATCCATGTATAAGCTCATGATAATGACATGGTAAGGTTATTAGATATAGAATGAACTGTCTGCTTAGCTACAATGTTATTTATATCTCAGTCAATGTGTAAGAGGGACGCACTGTAAGGACACACTTCGAACAGAAATTCAAAATGCTCTGTACTGCACACTGTACAGCACATAATGATGGCATTTATGCTTTTTGAGTTATGATGAGTTACGTGATTCTTTAAAGAGTTCATTTCACTCTGACTGTATAGGCTATATAGCTACTCTAACTATTTAAAGATACTCAGCACGGCACGCCAATCAGTCATACATATGCTGCTTATAATGAAAACATTTAGAGTTTATGAGATGTAAAATAGATCTGAACTTGTTGGAATCCCATTAAATTCCATTTCACACACAGTATAATGCCATTGGAGCAATTTCAATACAGCTTATACATGTTGGGTGTCATTCAGTCTCAGAATGCACTCATATTCTGTATAATATACAGTACAAACTCAAGGGAAGTTAATATTCAGTATGGGAAACTGATCAAGCATATAATAAAGGGCTGTAAGACATTGCAGGTCTATTGGATGGCATGCATTGTGTGTATAAGTATAACCATTATATACAGTCTTTAACAGTGCATTGTGTTTTGCAAGTTGATCAGCAGTTTTGTATGTAAATTCTTAATCACATATTCAAAGAACCTAGTAACTATAACGTTGGTGGGTGGATTAACAAGTACAATATATATGAAGTGTATTGCAGTAGACATTGAGCGCTTAAGTAAAATACTTTCTTTCCATGGCAGACAGTTGAAGGCAATCAGCATGATCTATTTTGTATAATATAATAAGTTCTTGACTCCTGGAAACAGCAGCACAAAACACTTTGACCATAAGGCTGTCTGATGGTTTGACATGATCCTGATCAGCAGAATAAAGAAATAAAAAGGATAATAAAGAAATACAGAACAAATAAACCTACTAAATACAATTTTGGTGGGATCTTTTTCTTGAGTAAGATGTAAGTATTATAATATAATTGCTTTATACTGAATTACTCCTTGACACTGTAAATATTACTACGTCACCCTGATGGATGTTCCCCTTTAACACATGCAGCTGATGACGCCACCCGCTGTCCAACAAGCAGCACAACAAGGAAGTGTCCAGCGCCTCCTGTTCAACTCGTTAGGACCTTAGGGTTTTATGAGCTAATGTTTACCTTGTAGCGCAGGTAAGTACTTCTCCATAAACGTGTTTGTCGTCCGTGAAACTGTATTTTCTCATTCCGTCGCCAGAATGAAAAGCGTTGGCGATAAACTTACAGCTCCAGTGGCTAATCAAACATGGCAACTGTGGCGCCTTGTTTCACTTTCTAGTTGGACAAACGACAGAGTAGACACTTAACGTGACATGAACTTAAGGTTTGATAGCCGTAAAAAAAAAAAAAAACATCAACAACAACACAGTGGAACAGTAGTTTTAAGCCTTGCTTCTTGTAGCTCATGCAACGCCATTACGTTTTGCTCTTGAAATGTTGTTGCTGTAGGCCGAGCTTCCTGTCAGGTAGCTTTACACAGTTCAATAACGTCAGGCCATAATCACGGTAAGCTAAAGTCTTTCCACTTAAACGTCCATAAGTCCTAAAATTAGCTTAAAAATGAAAATAAATGCTGTTGTTTTGTTACTTGATTGATGGGCTGCAGTTATGAATACTGTAAACTAACAAAACAATCAATACCCAAACATGCAATAATGTGGCAACCTAAGAATAGCCCAGAAAACTTGGTTCTCTGGTGTGAAAGACTGTTTAAATTGTTTTATCGATCACTTAAATTAAATAGTGTACCTGAACTGTTTTGTGGTTGGGCAATGTGCACAAAATTGATCATTAGTAATTATTACAGCATTAGCTTGTTGCCAATATGTTCAGATATTCATATATAATGTAAATAAAGTATTGAAGATCTCAGGCTGTGATATTCTGGTATAATTGTCAGACTTACAGAAAAGCTGTAACAAGCAAATGTTTGAAATTTTTTCCTTAGAAAATAACCTGCAGTATATAGAGCGGCGTTAAAGGATAATTAGAATTATTGCTCAGTCCCAGTTTCAGCCTTACCCATCATCAGGCACAGGCATTGACCCCAGAAGAGCCGGTAAAAAAGCTTTCACATAGAGTCAGGAAGGTGTGAACTTAATTATTTGAGCCACTTTAACTGGTGTGGTATGTTGTTGTATTTTCAGGATGCCTGTTGAAAGCCCGGAGGAGAGGAGGGTGGAGGTGCTGGCGCTGCCTCCAGGAGTGGATGAGGAGCTGCTCTTTCTGTACTTTGAGAATAAGCGCCGCTCCGGGGGAGGTCCACTCGTCTCTGTGGAGAAGAAGGGTGACCGTGCCATACTGGAGTTTGAAGAGGCAGAGGGCAAGTAGCGACATTTTGTTTGGATGTCAAATTTGGACATACAGGTGCATCTCAAAATAACAGAATGTTATGGAAAAGCTATTTTTCCCCTGTAATTAAATTTAAAAAGTGAAAATTTGATATATTCTATATTCATTTCACATAAAGTGAAATATTTAAAGCCTTTTTTTGTTTTAATCTTGACTCTTATTGCTTACAGATCATGGAAATCAAAAATCCAGTAACTCAAAATATTAGAATTTTAAAATAAAGAATTTATAATGCAGAAATATAAACCTGAGAAGAGCTCTAATCAGCTAATTTACTCAAAACACCTGCAAAAGGCTACTGAGCCTTTAATCTCTCAGCTAACTTTTCCACAATATTGTAATTTTTTTTAGATGCACCTGTAAATATTTATTTGTTAGCTGTCACAATAACTGCTTTCAAAATATTTCATGTTCTTTTATCCAGCTTTTTAAAAAACATATCAAGTAACAGCTATAGGAACAGAAAATTTCAACAGTACCATTATGTAGTATGCTCTTGTTAGAGGAAGGATGGTTACAGTATCTTATTCTGACATAACTTAATTCAACCCTTCAAACCGTTTTGTTATACTACTGTAAAACTGGCTACTTGCTGTCCTCAGATTTACATAAGCTTGATGGAGAAATGGCATTAGGCAGTTTCATGAAACACGCAATTATCCAGACCCCCTATCGGTTAAAAGCTTTTAGACATCACTCCTTCCCACCTCCAGAAGCAGTGAAGTAGAAACAAAGCATTACTGGGCTCAAAAAAAAAATTCTAATTCAAGGGCATTCATTTGTCATTAATATACTGTATGCTAATTCTACCTCCCATCATTTTGACAGCTGCATCCCAAGTGCTGTCTAAAGGGCACCACGTTCTGCATAATGTGGAGCTGACTGTGAGAAAGCCTGCCTCAAAGGACCGATGTAGACTGCTGCTGCAGGGGCTCAACCCCAACACCAACATTGATATGATAGAGCTCTACGTGGAGAACATGATGGGGGTGCGTGACTTCACTCTGTATCCCTCACAGGGGGGGGATTTTATCCTCATTCACCTCAGCCAACCCTTCTCGAAAGGTATATTATTAAACTTACATATTTTCTTTTTCTTAAAAACATACAGATTTAAAAATATATTTATTTTGCTTTTATGGTGTTCAGTATATTCGTCTTGTTTTGTAGATTTCCAAAACCTTAGTGCTAAAATCTCCAAGAAGATGCTCAATGGGTCCACGGTCACTCTTGAACAGATCGAGCAAACTGACTCCATCTTAGTGGAGAACCTGCACCCTGGCACCACTCCAGACCTGCTCACTTTGTACTTTGAGAGCAACGGAGGTGGGAATCAGAAGGTGAAGTCGGTCACACTGCTTTCAGAGAGCACAGCAAAGGTGTCCTTTGTTAATTATGAATGTAAGTTTTGTATTATACAGCCTTTTAAAACTCTTTTCGTGTTTCACCCTTTCTCTAATAAACAAAATGTCTGTATTTATTGTAACAGCTGTGAACCCTGTCCTGGAGCTCCCACACAAACTGGAAGGTGCTGATCTTGCAGTGATGCCATACTTTGACTTTCTTCAACCTACAGAAAGATTAACATCACAAGCCTCTGGGATTGGAAGCCAAGAAATGACTGAGAGAAACTCAGAGGATCTGAGTGATAATCAGATGCAGACCAGTCCTCCCGTGGTGGCTATTGCAAACAGCCAATCCTCCTCTCAGACGTCCTCTGAGCCTCTTGCTGCCCAAGAAGCAGTAGAAGAGGCATCAGGAGATGCCATCGAGGATCAAATGGAGGAAGAAGATACACTGTCAGACCATATTCCTATCGCTGACCCAGCAAAACTTGCTTTGTTTCAGCTTAGCACCTTTCAACAGGATAGTGAAAAGGCTCACCCAGATGTCACCATCCAAATCAAAGACAATGGTGTGCACATTGCAGGGACTGACAGACAAACGTTTGAGCAGATAAAACACACAATCTTGGACTATTTTGGCAAAATGGCTGAGACTCACTTCACCCTGGAGCCAGAAAAGGCTCAGTTCCTTGAAAGAAAAGATGTAAAAAAACGGCTACTGCAAATCATGGGTCAAACCGAGTCACCTGCCATGTACACCGTATCAGACTGTAATGTTGCGGTAACCTCCCTATCCCAGAACTCGGCTAACCAGGCGTGTAACTTTTTGAAGTCCCAGCTGTGTCACTTCAGCATACCGCTGGATAGAGAATATGAGGGCATGTTAAACTGCAGAGAGTGGTCTGAGTTTGTGCAGGCTCTGGGTTTCTCCTCTGTAAAGGTGTCAGAACAAGGAAGGAATGCTGATGTGTTGACTCTGAAAGGAATGGAGAGTGAGAAGCAGACTGCAATCCTGCAGTTCCTTGCTACACCCATTGAAAGGGAGACCGTCATCTCTATGGAGCCAGGCGTGTTGAAATACATCCAGACACATTGTCATCAACTATTGGCTGACATGGACGAAGTGTCTATCTTTCCACTAGAAGCAGAGGAAGTTTGTGGGTTAAAGGTACGTGTAGGAGCAGACATGTTTGACTGCAGTGGTGTAAATGTCATTGGCTTCTGTTTCAGTCGTTTCCGGTGCAGTTTGAACACTGTTTTTGAAATTGCTGGACTCTTGAGATTGTTTCACCTTTTGTCATTCTTTGTGAATGTACCTGATAGATCCATGGCCTTGCAATTTCTTGTCAAATGGCTAAGGAGGTGTTGCAGGGTATAGTGTCCTCCATCTGCACCAGGACCATCACCGTAAACGCTCCAGGTGTGACCCGCTTCCTAGATGATACGGAGTGCAAGAGCATCCTGAAGGAGATGGAGACTAAGTTTCAAGTCCTTATCATCCCAAAGCTGGTGCCCTGGCAACCCCTGCCACACCAGGTAACGTAATGTTGGAACAAAGCAAAGGTTTTGTTGTATTTGGCTTTCCTCTGTGTTTTTGAAACTATGCTGTGCAACTTCATTCCTCCACACTCAGTTGGCCAGTTATACCAGTTGTCTTTCACCTTGATGTGCTGTCTACATTGAAGCCTCACAGTACAGCCTGAGGCCGCGTTTACCAGCTTACACAGGGGAGAAGTGAAACCCTGATGATTACTGTGTTTCTGAACAGGTCTTGCCAGCAGAATGTGTTAGCTTTGCTGTACTAACTTTTCTTACTTCTGCTTTGTTGTCATCCTCAGCTCAGTGGGGGGAAAAAAAACAATGTTTATGTTCACAAATGTAGCTAAGATCATGGAGAAACCATGAAAGTAGAAACACTTTGAAAATAACAACAGTACCTTGCAGAAGTGCACCAGAGATCAGCACAAAAACCAAAATTAAGACCAAAATGTAATCTTTTTCTTCCTTTTCCTTTAATTCTTATGGGAAGGTAGAATTAACCCTAAAACTAAGTAGTTCATGGACTAAATGATGCAAAACCACTCATTAATGTGGTCATTTTTTAATATTCCAAAAATATACCGTTATAGTTATTGTAGCATTAAGTCAGAATTTGCTAATCAGCGTGAAAATATCAAGTAATTCAGGTTTCTCTGTGGCACATACCTTCACACCGAAAGTTTGTATTTACTATTTCAGGACATTTTTGAAACCGCATGGACGATGATGTCCCACAGAAACTTCCAGAAAGTGTCTTTGGATGGTTCTGCACAAGAGTTAAAATCAGATTCATTGCATACTGATCACAATGGAGCGGCAGACAGAGGTAATATCGATCTCTTCAATAATTTGTCTCTTTCTGACAAATTATTCTTATAATTTCAGTCTCAAACAATCTGTGTACCTCTCTGTAGGTCTTTTAGATGAGGCAAAGAGAATCGTCTCAGCTATTGATGAAGGACTCGAGGAGGGTGTGTCCACTTCAAATCAGCTTGATGACATGGATAACGTGGACCTTTATACAGCAGAGGAACCAACCAGCCTGACAGACCAGGACTCTAATGTGATAGATGTTGATGCTTTCCAGCCCTCAGCTGAAAGGAATGCTACGAGTGGGTTACTCCTGAATGATGGAGCTCTGGGCCTTTCCAGCAACCTTGAAGAAGAGGCCCAAATGTCCCTAGCCATCCAGTACTCTATGGAGTCAAGTCATTGGTCCCTGCAGGAGGAGGAGGAACAGCTGCAAAAAGCATTGGAGTTGTCAAGGGAAATGAGCCAACATGAAGCTTCTGCTAGTAGTACTGACAAGAGCGCCCACGTGGACAAGCTGGGGAAGGGCAAAAATATTTCCTTAGAGGACACGATCAAGGCGGCCAACACCATACAGTTAGTAGTGTTCGCAGGTTATAACTGTGACCTGATTCGGGTGGACATAGCCTTTGGGAAAAAGGTCAGCCAGAGACAGGTGGAGGAGAAACTGGAGCACAGGAGTGTAAAGAACATGTCCGAATACCACAGGAAGTGTCTGGAGATGATCAAGCGGAAGCACGCAGTGGAGATTCAGATTCAGGGAACCATAATTTCTGTTTCCGGCTTCAAGGATTTTGTGACCGGAGCACTATGTGATGTGAAGCTGCTGCTGGAGAAAATCTCCAATTATGTGCCCGACCAGGAAATCCTGAGAGCTGTCCAGTGGGTACATCACAACCCAGCCTCCTCAGACACGACTCCTTATTCACCCGATGCTACAATATTCATCGAGCATGCTTGGAGAATGAAGCTGAAAAAGGTTGATATCTTGATAGACAATCAGCCCCACACCATAAACTTTGAGAAGATGGAAGAATACCACATACCTTCAGGGAAATCTGTGAAAATCTCCAGGAAGTTGCTCAATTTAGAGGATTTGGTTGAGGATGTGTCAGGTGAAGGGGAATTTATAGTTTGTTTACTGCAGAGTGATGCTTCTGTGTATGGAGCCCCAAAACCACCAAAAATAATATACTACTATAAATACTAAAAGTAGTAAAGGACAAGTCAAAAATATAACTGAATGCACCATTTAGCCAGCAACCTAACACTTAAAAAGTTAGCTTGCTAACACAGACACCATGCGTCCTAACATCACTTACACAACATAACTTCATTTTCAAGTGGATGTCTGGTGTCTTCATCAAGGACCAGGTCTAGAAAAGTCCTGGGACTTTATTGTGTTATCCATGACATTTTGTAAATGTGTGCGGTTAATCTAAACTTAAAGCTTCAACATTCCGTTAGCTAGCTAAATGTGTTCGTGTTAGCCTGCTGGCTAAAAGGCTTCAGCTACTTTTACTATGGTTAATGCACTGATCCTACAGCAGTATGCTGACAGTAATGGATGGTGGATGATTATGTGGAATAGTAAAAATGGCCATTTGTGTTTTGTACTCCATTGTACTTATTTAAATAACAGTTAAAACTATTGATGTGTTCCAGTATGTTTGTGACCCATGATCATCTTTCACTGCCTTTTGCCAGTTTTTGGGCTCCATATCTATGTTGATAAATAATCTAAAATCTCAATTAAATGATAAATCCTAAATCCTTTGTTAATAGAGGAGGACTTCTCTCTGCTGTCAAACCTGCCTGAAGCAACCAAAGTCGATGAGGAATCTGATGAATTTCAGACTGTGGTGAAGAATTTCTATGAGACCATTCAGGAATACCACAGCAAAATCAGAATCATACAGGTAAAACAAATGAGCCACATGTGTTGCATCAAATGATTTAGGGTGTCTGTAATAATACTAAGATTTTCCCCAGGTGGAGAAGCTCATGAATCGACTACTGTACAATCAGTACAAGTTGAAGAAGGCGAGCATACTACAGCGTGCCTTGTATCCGGAAGTTGAACGAACTCTCTACCATGGCACAAGTGAGACGAGTGTGAAAGAGATCTGTGTTCATGGATTCAACAGAAGCTTCTGTGGAAAGAATGGTATGTTTTTGAAACTACTGTTTTCTTGTCTGGCCCAGTTTTTCCTCATCTTGGGCATCAATTTCTGACATCTTGGTTTCTTCACGCAGCTACCGTCTATGGTCAAGGGGTGTATTTTGCTGTCAACTCTGCGCTGTCTGTCCAGGATCAGTATTCACCCCCAAACGCAGACGGATACAAGTTTGTTTTTGTGTCAAAGGTTCTAACAGGAGACTTCACTAAAGGCTGCCATTCGATGAAGGCGGCCCCTCTAAAGGAGACCGGCGCCATTCCCCTCCGATATGACAGTGTGACTGACGACATCACCAAGCCGTCGATGTTTGTCATCTTCAACGATACGCAGGCTTTCCCTGAATATCTCATTACATGCCAGAGAATCCACCGTTAGGACGGATTAGGCGTCAGATGATAACCATAAAATTGGGAGAAAAGGACTGCTTTTGCTTTAATGTGTCTGCCTTAATTTAAAAAAGTGCATTTAAATTATAAAGGGCTAATGTGTTAGAAGGTACAGTTGGTATTTTGTCTTTCATGATCCAAATTTCATCAAGTACTTTGCTGTGGACTGATTTTGCTCCACTTTTAGTTCATCAGTGTAGTCAACTCTTCATCTCTAGTCAACCCCCATCTTAATTAAATAACTCAAAACATGCCCTTTCGGCACAATAATTCTCTGTGTGAGGTGTCTTTAAATAGGTCTGACTCAGCAGTTAATGCATGAAAATTACTTGTTATACTCAATTTGGCAATTGTTGAGATTGCTCACACACTCCAGTGTTTATACGCCTCACTTAAACTCGGAAGCTTCCAAAATGTGTTGTTTTGATGATTTTAAAATCAACCATAAATGATCTGCCACACACAGTTTTTGATTTTCCTAAATATGGGTAACTGCATATTGTGAATATAACTGACTTTTTTTATATGTAATTCTTTAGTCCAGCGGCAGTGCTAAATACACTGTTGTCTAAATGTAATTACCATAACTGACTCACTGATTTGACCCGAAAATATAGCCTATCTTTGTTTTCTTTTGAGTTCAGTTATTGGAGTTACCCCAAAAGTAACTCTAGTGTACAGGTTCTGCAAGTTTTTCTTTTGTTCTTCATATGCAAATCACTGAAAGAACTCCTGTAACACTATAATAGAAAATCTCTTAAGTGTAGTTAAAAGAGCAGTTCCAGGTCCACTGCTCTACCATGAAGAAAATGTAACTGAATAAGTAATCACCATGTCCACAAAAAGCTAATTAAGCCTAGGCTGAAAATAAGGATCCTTTATCAAAATGTAATTAGTTTTGATTTAGTTTTCGTGTAAAACTTAGATAAGTTTTAGTCTTAGACATGTTTTAAGCTATATATACTACATTGTAAATGTCAAGCCTTGCACATATATGTGCACTTTTAAAGAATGTGGATTGTTATTTTAATAAAACAAAATAATGACTTAATACTTGTGTACCATGTGCAAAACATGATGGGGCTTGATTCCCTATTCCTTATTTAGTGCGCTGAAGACAGGCTACAGAATTTGTCCATTTTTGGTTTTTCATCAATGAAGTGCTTTTATCACAAATCTGTATGTTTTCTGATGTCTGACTACAGTCTGGGAATGTGTTTACCAAAGTACTTTATTGTTAATTGCAAATAAATGCATGTCTTTTGTTTTGTTTTAGAAAACATTAAGAAAGATCATTATTATTTTTAAGAAAAATAAAGCTTGAAATGAGAAACCATCTTGGTGATATATTTTTTTGCTGTTGGTGAGATTTGTGGTAAATGGCCTCAAAAACTGATGGCAGAGGCTACCATGCAGCTGCTCATCAGAAATTGCAACTAATCATTCACACACTGAGAGCAATTAGGGGTTTGAACTACCAACCCTCTGATTGGCAGACAACCTTCTCCACCTCCTGCTAAATTTGATCTGGGGCTCTGGGCTGTTCTCAGTTGTATTTTCCCCAAAATGTCTTGGCTGCTGTGTAGAGCATTTCGCTACTGTTACGATGTTATTAATCTGACATTTTTCCACACCAAAACAAGCTCTAAATAGGTTTGAATTAAGGTTACACATGTGAATTTCCAGCTCCTCTACTATGTATTTTATATCAATAGAAAACCTCAAGGGAAGCTGAGTGACATTTTTGCACAAAGTTGATGTCAGTGCCTAAAATGTTGCTTTCGACAACAGTTACACTTATTATCACACTAAGTTGTTTTCCATATGTAGAAATGCAGGGATTGTAACAGAAGAGACTATTAATTAATCATTTAAAGAGTAATTTCTGTGTATTTTGTCCTGCTAAATTGTAGCAAATAACCTGAGATTAAACTACCTCGCATTTTATCAGGGACTCCTGAGCTCACAGGAACCTGGTGGATCGGCACCCTCAGTTATGCAGACTTTGAATAATGGAGTTAACCTCAGATAGTAAAATAATTTGTGACCTGAGACTGCCTTGATGTAGCCTTCTGATTTTAAAGATACTGAGGGAATAAACCATAGACGAATAAACATGTTCTACTTGTGGAATTGAGCTTGTATCAAGATTTTGAACTGTGGGGGCAGTAATGAGGCTCGGGGCAGCAAGTCTGTCGTAAAAGGAAAAGGCAAAGAAGACTGGCCCGTCCACAACACAACGACAACTAACTGCTAGCTTCAGTTAGTAACCCACAAAATATGACACCCTAAATATACACAGAAGAAGGATCAATAAAGCTACAGACTCTGATAGCGTGTTTGATGTAGGTACGTTGACAAGTTTAATTCACGATTTGCTAAAACATGCAAAAGAAACCTGTAGTCATGGCCGTGCCATGCTAGCTAATGCGCTAGCTACAAACAGCAACATTAGCGTGTTGCTAACACTGCTAACGTTACCGGCTTTCCCATACATTCGTTATCTGATGCTAACTGTTGGTGGAGACACACTAGTCATAACAACATGACTCAATGGCTAGTGCTGCTCTCGTGTCCCATTAAGTCGATGTTAGCTGTCAGAGGTAAAGGTAAATGACCAGCGAAGTAGTTGCCACAGCTTGACGCTAGCTTTGGTAAATTATAAGCTAGCTAGCATGTATCATGGAAGCTTCTTTTTACATCAGTGGCATGAATTCATAAAGCAGCGCAACAGCTAAATATGTATATAGATGCTGCGTATGTATGTATAACGTTACAGTATGTGAAGGCAGTAGACATTAAAACCTTTACTGGAATGATTAAGTTAAGCAAAACCCAATTACAAAATCTGAAAATGTACCCTATATTCCAGTAACGATGAGTTGCTATAGAACGAAGTAACGTTACAACTTTTTGTGCTATGTTTGATTTGGCATGTAGGTTCTTCACCGCACTATTCATGAAATAATAATAAGTTAAATCTCAGGTCAGTATTGTTCCACACTGCAAGCCACGAGCCACTCCAGTGTACTTTTGAGGAAGACCTGGAGAGTCCATGTTAGTGTATGAATCTTCTTTAAACAGTGGCTCTCAAAGTGATGTTAAGAGATCTTGGCCTGAATGTTGTCACTTTTCAGATGCTCAGTGCACCATTTCAAGATGTATGCTGTGTACAGACAAGCACACACCCCCACTGCAGTGGAGTTCTCTGTCTACTGCAACTTTATATCCAGCAAGGAGAAGAATTTGGTCGTTGCTGGAACATCTCAGCTGTTTGTCTACAGGATTATCCACGATGTGGAGGTTACTATGTCTCCACTTTTTAATCTAATTGTGTCATGTTTTTAAATACAAGCATAAAAGGCTTTTTTTGATGTGTGTAACATGTATGTCTTTATTTCAGAGTACATCAAAGGCTGACAAATCCTCAGGTATGTTTAGGCGCCATAAACAAAGTACACATTTTACCGTTATTTAATGATATAAACTTAAATGGGACTTCACTTTTTCCTCGTACAGATTCCAAATCTCGTAAGGAGAAACTGGAGCAGGTGGCATCCTTTTCTCTCTTTGGCAATGTTATGTCCATGGCCAGTGTGCAGCTTGTGGGAGCCAGCAAAGATGCACTCCTTCTCAGTTTCAAAGACGCCAAGGTATCCATTGTCTAAGCTGTGCACTGCTTAACCGAATTTTGAACTGCCGCAAAACAAAGTTTCCAACTGACCTGTGGGTGTGTTTGCTCTCTTACCAGTTGTCTGTAGTGGAGTATGACCCCGGGACACACGACCTCAAGACGCTGTCTCTTCATTACTTTGAGGAGCCAGAGCTCAGAGTATGTAAAACATGTACACAGTAAATATGTGAAAACGCTGTCTAAGTTGGAGTAAATGTTGACATGCACACGCTAAGAAATTGAAACTAATTTTCACTCTTTCTACATTTTCAGGATGGTTTTGTACAGAATGTACATATTCCCATTGTCCGTGTAGACCCAGAGAATCGCTGTGCCGTAATGCTCGTTTATGGCACCCAGCTTGTGGTCTTGCCGTTCAGGAAGGACACTCTAACTGATGAACAGGAGGGTGGCGTTGGAGAAGGGTACGCCTGCAGTCCACTTTACATTCTGCTCCTTAATGTCTTATCCCAAAACCCTCAGAGCGCCATAAATGCTTACATGTCGATTCCCCAGGGGGGCTAAAACCTAATCTTGGCTTTGTTGGTACCAAATGTGGGAATTCCACCCACCTTCCACCCATTTTAATTGTAACTGTTGATATTGAAGTTTCCACACATGTATATTTATGGTTAAAAGAACAAAAAAAATGGGATCAGCTGCCATTTGATTAAAATCTCCACTTTTATCCCGCAGTTGACACTCCATAGATGAATCAAATTCGTTTTTATGATTACTACACACGTGTCCATGT
Organism: Micropterus salmoides; assembly: GCF_014851395.1. Lineage (NCBI taxonomy): Eukaryota > Metazoa > Chordata > Actinopteri > Centrarchiformes > Centrarchidae > Micropterus > Micropterus salmoides. The sequence continues at coordinate 27,146,117 of NW_024040817.1, read as the reverse complement.
AATTCTCTAATTGCGGCCTATCACTGTGTCTCATCTACAGACCTAAATCCAGCTTCCTACCCAGCTACATCATTGATGTCCGGGAGCTGGACGAGAAGCTGCTCAACATCATCGACATGAAGTTCCTCCATGGCTACTATGAGCCCACGTTGCTCATCCTGTTTGAGCCCAACCAGACATGGCCTGGGTCAGTCCACTACATTATTATGACAATCACTGTTTTGGTTTTATCCAACCAGTAGCAATGCTGGCCAAGTGTAAATTAAGGTTATTGCAAGTGCCACCTTTGTTTAATAAATATGACCAGGGCTTTTTTTTACATCTTGTTTCTGAGTGTGCCAGATTTGAATGAATGTCTGCTTTTGCTAACTTCCGCTTTCTGGTCCTCCTGCCAGACGCGTCGCTGTGCGTCAGGACACTTGTAGCATCGTTGCCATCTCCCTCAACATAATGCAGAAGGTTCATCCCGTCATCTGGTCTCTCAGTAACCTGCCTTTTGACTGTACGCAGGTCATGGCTGTTCCCAAGCCAATCGGTGAGCTCCGTGAAATGTCACTACTGATGATCGGTGTGGTTTTCCGGTTCACCATAAAGATCATGTCTGTTGGGAGTGTCAGATGTGAATTTGCACCATGTGTTGTTAAGGTGTTTGCTGTCGGAGCTTCTTTAATCACATATCAAATCGTTTCAGGTGGTGTGGTGGTGTTTGCTGTCAATTCGTTGCTGTATCTGAACCAGAGCGTTCCACCATATGGAGTCTCCCTCAATTCTCTGACAGCTGGGACCACAGCCTTCCCTCTGCGTAAGCAATATCATCTGAAAACATATCTTTGATTTGCTCTACATACTATTTGATATATAACGTGTTTTTGTTTGCCCAGGTGTCCAGGATGAAGTGAAGATCACATTAGACTGCTCCCAGTCTGACTTTATTGCCTATGACAAGATGGTCATCTCTTTGAAAGGAGGAGAAATGTAAGTCATTGTAATTACCACCGGAATGGACACGACCAATGGAGGCAGTTTATGATTCTTCACTGTCTGTTGTTGTCTTGCAGTTATGTGTTGACCCTCATAACTGATGGCATGAGAAGCGTCCGGGCTTTCCACTTTGACAAAGCTGCCGCCAGCGTCCTGACAACCTGTGTAAGTTCTGGCCGTGGGCATCAGTGGTGTGAAGAGACAGGAAGTCTCTATCTTCAACAAATGCTCTCTGTGTTTTTGTGGACAAACACAAAAGGCTGGAGGGAAAAGGGTTTGACTGACACAGATTTTGAAAGCTAATACCAGGACCTTAAGATCAAAGCTGCTGCATTAGCAGGGCGTTCAAACCTCAGGAAATAAATCATCAGACTTCACCCAAAACCCAGAGGTAGCTTCTTATATCCGTTTGACCTTTAAGGGTATCAAGTAAATACTGAATATTTACTAAATCTGTCAGCTTTGAGAGGATTTAGAATAGGTAATCTGGCACCTCACACTCTGGGCTTTCCACCTTCAGATGGTGACCATGGAGCCTGGCTACGTTTTCCTGGGCTCCCGCCTGGGAAACTCTCTGCTGCTGAAGTACACCGAGAAGCTTCAGGAGACGCCACCAGAGGAGGGCAAAGAAAAACAGGACAAAGACAAGGAGAAAGAGAAGGAGAAAGAAAAACAGGTGAGTTTGTGAACGCATAAAATGGGAATTTCAATATAGCCTTGTGTTGTGAAGCACCACCGAAACGCCGTCTTTATTTTCACTCACTCTATGTAGCTCCAGCAATTTGTTTCGATTATATGCTTGTCAGTCTTCCTAAAGTAAACGTAGACAGCGCTCTGCACTTGGAAGGATTCTCGTTTTATTTGGCAGCTTGTCCTCAAAATGTAAACAAAATCATTGCCAATGAATTCCAGGAAGAACCACCAAGCAAGAAGAAGAGAGTAGAGTCTTCCACCAACTGGACGGGTATGTTCAAATATTAGTTTTGACATGTGAAACGTGAAACATGAAACGAAACATGAAACGTGTGTGTGTGTGTGTGTGTGTGTGTGTGTGTGTGCGTGTGCGTGTGTGTGTGATCTGCCAATCAGTGTTTTCAATCAACCCTCTTTGTTTTGTCAGATGAGGTGGATGAGATAGAAGTGTACGGAAGTGAGGCCCAGTCTGGCACCCAGCTGGCCACCTATTCCTTTGAGGTAAAAGAAGAAAAATACTAAAAGCTTAACTGCCTTTTATGTAAATGCAGATGTTTTGTGGAAAGTGACTGAGGGGGGCCTTTTATGTGTTTTCATACAGGTGTGTGATAGCATACTCAACATTGGACCTTGTGCAAACGCCTCCATGGGGGAACCTGCCTTCTTGTCTGAAGAGGTACACGCATTAAAACATTTCGTCTCTGTAGATTTGTTTCTGTAGATGTCACCTATCACTTATCTGTGTTTCCATCTCACCCACAGTTCCAGAGCAACCCTGAGCCTGACCTGGAGGTTGTGGTGTGCTCCGGCTACGGCAAGAATGGTGCGCTGTCTGTACTCCAGGTAAATCCCCCCGCTGATGTTATGTGTCATTTTAATGCATGCGTACCTGGTGAGGTGCATGCCTGATAAATGTTACCGCGCCATCCTAAAACCTGTGGTCGTGAGGGCCGTCTGCCGCAGGTCCAGTGATGGCGCTAAAGTGAAGTCTGGGTCTACCAGGGCTGCCTCAGAGATCGACGGAGTAGCCTGTAAACACCCCAGATACAAGCTGCTACGCTCCCAGCTGTTTCATACTTTTGTGATTTGTAAGACCATCATGTTGTGAGATGTGTGTGTGTGTGTGTGTGTGTGTATATATATATATATATATATATATATATATATATATATATAATCTGGAGAGCCTATAAATGTATACTAATAGTGTCTCTGACCTTTACTTGCTTACTTTGAATTGTTTCCATCAGAGAAGCATCCGACCCCAAGTAGTCACTACATTTGAGTTGCCAGGTTGCCACGACATGTGGACAGTCATCTCAAGTGAAGTCAAGGAGGACAAAAAGGTACTGTGTGTTTCTGCACAACAGCTTGGGGTTTTCACTCTCATCGAATGTTTATGGTGTGGCGCCTGTTTTGTCACGGCAAGATGTTTCCCGCTCCTTTTCCCAGGCTGTAAAAAGCGACGGTTCAGAGGACGGGGCGGAGACGGAGACCGGCGAGGATGGTGAAGAGGGAGAAAAGGAAAGGGAGGAGATGGAGAAAGAGGAGGAGGAGAAGACGGAGCCTTCGCTGGAGGACGATATGAAGAAGCACGGCTTTCTCATTCTGAGCAGAGAGGATTCAACCATGGTAAAATAAACAATACACATGTTGTTAAAGGAACAAAACCTATCCGTTATATTATTTGGATATTATCTAATGCGACTCGGCTGTGTTTGTGTAGATCCTTCAGACAGGTCAGGAGATCATGGAGCTGGACACCAGTGGTTTTGCTACCCAGGGACCCACTGTGTTTGCAGGAAACATCGGCGACAACAAGTACATCATCCAAGTCTCCCCCATGGGTATTCGGCTGCTTGAAGGAGGTAAAATAGGATAAAAGTTAAAAAACAGTGAAACCGATTTATAAAGTGATCTGCTGCTGTTCTCCCTGCTGGCTTGTGGAAGGGCAGGGATGTCCCAGAACAGAGCCATACCATCAAACATAACTTACTGCAGAGCAAATATCAGTTTCTTTGATGAAAGTTGGCCTGACTGAATTAGATTTTTCCACGTGGTTGCTGCAGTAGCAAACAGCAGTAGGGGTAAAGGAGAGTGCATGTTTAATTAAGGCAAACTGAAGGTATTAAACACAATGCCAACCTGTTTCACTGACATGTTCTCTCTCAATGCTGCTTTCAGTGACGCAGCTCCACTTCATCCCTGTGGACCTGGGCTCCCCCATAGTGCATTGCTCTGTGGCGGACCCATACGTGGTGATCATGACTGCGGAGGGAGTGGTCACAATGTTCGTGCTGAAGACAGACTCATACATGGGGAAGACACACCGGCTGGCCCTGCAGAAACCACAGATCCCCGCTGTGAGTATATCATGCTCATCGGTCCTTTTAGAGGCTTTTTGTTCGAAGCTCTTGGGCTAGAGTGCCCAGCAGTGTCACTCTCCAGTCCCGTGCTTCAATAAATGGCAACATGCAAACGCGCAGCACCATGACACTTCCTCATTTAGAAACTAGACACAATTCACTCAGATGGTAACGACAGTGAACTTGTTTAAAACCGCCTCTCATTCAATAGCAATCGCGCGTGATCGCACTGTGCGCGTACCGAGACGTAAGTGGAATGTTCACCACAGAGAACAAAGTGAGCTGCTCTGTCAAGGAGGACACCATCATCAGGAGCCAGTCTGAAGCCGAGACTGTCATCCAGGACCTCAGGTAAGAGCAGCACCTCCAGACAATAGGGGTGGGGGAAAAAATCGATACAGCATAGTATTGTGATATTTGCCATGGCAATACTGTATCGATACACGGACGCCAAGTATTGATAGTTTATTATATAAATTGCAGATGGGAGAATAATAAAATCTATTGCTCTTTTAGTCCACTAGAAAACTTAACAGGACCATATAGAGGACTGAAAAGGTGATATGAACAAACAGAGAAATGTATCTTTTTAGATAAACAGATGTTGACAAAGTTTGACTTTAGGGACCTAATTGGAAGTTGGAAAAAGGTAATAAATTGCAATATATCTCAATATATTTAAAATCGCAATAAAATTGAATCGCAACATAAATATCGTGATAATATCGTATCGTGAGGCCTCTGGTGATTCCAGCCCCTACCAGACAAGCAGTCGACCCATTTGTTTATGGACTGATTGATGTTTAATCCGTGTGTGTGTGCGTGCGCAGTAACGCAGTGGATGATGAGGAGGAAATGCTGTATGGAGACTCAAACGCCAGTGCGGCGACATCAAAGGAGGATATCGGCCGCAGCTCTGGGGGACCGGCGCCTTTTGGAAGTGAGGGAAGCTCGGGCAAAGCAGAACCCAGCCACTGGTGCATGATCATCAGGGAGAATGGTGTTATGGAGGTATGCGCTATATCCGGCATCACAAGGATATATATGATAGAAACCTGTGCTTCCTTTTTTCACAGTCCTTGTTTTGTTTTTTTCTTACAGATTTACCAGCTGCCAGACTGGCGATTGGTGTTCCTGGTGAAGAACTTCCCAGTTGGTCAGAGAGTGCTGGTGGACAGCTCTTCTGGCCAATCAGCAGCACAGGGGGAGGGTAAAAAAGAAGAAGTAACGCGTCAAGGAGATATCCCACTAGTCAAAGAGGTGGCTTTGGTTTCACTTGGCTACAACCACAGCAGACCATATATACTGGTGAGTTTTCACACTCCAGGCCCTCCATGCTGAGTTCATTGATATGTGTGTTAACTTAAATGACAACAGGTGTTTTTGTTTTCTAGGTCCACGTGGAGCAGGAGCTTTTGATCTATGAAGCGTTCCCGTATGATCAGCAGCAGCCACAAAACAACCTGAAAGTGCGCTTCAAAAAAGTAAGAGAAAACGCCCATAAAGACGGACTAAATCGAGTCGAATCTGATTTGAAGGGAAATCCTTACTGTGTGCCTTTAATCTGCGCAGGTGCCCCACAACATTAACTTCAGAGAAAAGAAGTCAAAGCTCAAGAAAGATAAGAAGGCAGAGAGCGGTGCCATGGAGGAGAGTTCAGCTGTGAAAAGCCGGATTGCCAGATTCAGATACTTTGAGGACATCTCTGGGTACTCCGGGGTAAGCAAACCATTTTAGGAAACTGATTTTAGAACTTCATATTGCAGCACCAGCATTTTTTTACATCCAACCACAGACTCTTTGATCAGCCAAATCACTTTCCACGTTTCCTTGTCGTCACAGGTGTTTATCTGTGGTCCGTCTCCTCACTGGATGCTGGTCACTTCGCGTGGAGCCATGAGGCTGCACCCCATGAGCATCGATGGCCCCATCGAGTCTTTCTCACCCTTCCATAACATCAACTGCCCCAAAGGTTTCCTCTACTTTAACAAACAGGTATTTGTCGGTCAGCTCCCCACTGAAATGAAACAGAAACACAACTTAGATTTGTTAAAGAAGAATTTGGATGAGATTCCACACAAGTTATTCTTATTATTCTTTTAGTCTTTTATTACATAAAATTATAAATCCATATAAACTGAACTCCAAACGGTGCAAAAAGATGAAATAAAGTGGTGAAGTGGGAGGATTCGTTGTTTTTTTTCCTCAGTCCGGATTTTTTTTATTATCATATCCTCAATGTTCCTCAAAGACAGAAGTCTCCCAGATAAAGTAACAAGTAAGTGGGTTCATGTTCAGAACTTTGGTTTCAATTGTTGACAGTAAGATGACATCGCTTTGAAGAAATGGCCAGTCAGAGGCCCAAATAGTGTTAGCAAATTCAAAACACTACACAGTAGTGTAGCACAATGGTGTCTGAATACATCCACCAATGCATTCATTTAAGCCACAACCTTCAGTCACCTAAAATGAATGGGACTTCCAGAACCAGGGGCACTGGAAATGGCTCCTCCCACTTTGCGACTCTATTATCTAAAGCTTTTGACAGCCACTCAAACAAGGCAAAAATGGTATTATAACTAATATATGGTTGTCATTGTGATTGTAAAGATTTTATTGTCATCACTGTTCACTCATTTTGTTCATGCAAACCTGCTTTTAATGCTTAAAATGTTTCTTTTGGTCTGATTTCTAGTCCCTTGTACAGTTTTCAGTGCGTGTATGTGTGTGTGTGTGTGTGTTTTCCCACAGGGCGAGCTGAGGATCAGTGTCCTGCCCACCTATCTGTCCTACGACGCCCCTTGGCCAGTCCGAAAAATCCCACTGAGATGCACCGTCCACTACGTCTCCTACCACGTCGAATCCAAGGTAAGGCTCCCCTCAGTCAGCCCACACAGCACCAGAGGCAGCAGAGCAGCGACGTGACACAAATTGAGGCTGAAACGCGTTCCCTGCCAAAGCAAGAGGAGGTGCGATGCAAAATAAAAGCGTATCGATCGAGCCGCTTTGAAAAGTTCGAGATGAAAGCCCTCTGGCCTTAAAGTTTTCTTACTGTGAGAGGGAAAAAAATCAATGAGGGTGACTTTGAAAGGGATTAGCCTTTGATGTAAAGTTTTTCTGTGTGATTTTGGCTTTTCCCCCTCTTAGGTGTATGCTGTGTGCACCAGTGTGAAAGAGCCCTGCACACGCATCCCCAGGATGACAGGAGAGGAGAAGGAGTACGAAACCATAGAGCGAGGTCAGATATGTACACACACGCCTAGTGTTTTACATCACTGGGTCCCAACCTTATAATCTAATGTGTGTCTTGTTCTGTCCTTCATCACCACCTGCCATGTTCCAGATGAATTTTAACACTTGCTTATACAATAATGTTTACAATATTTTTTCATACAATTGAATCCTCAATGTCATGTTTGCGTTGTTACTTCTATAATTTGGGTTAGGGTTAGCTATTTTTCAACTATTTCTGAATCATTTTACCACTATTTCAACTACTTAAGATAAGTCTTTAGTCTATTTATAAATCATTTTTAGTTATTATTTCAACCGTTTGTGTTTATGAATTACTTTAAGCTAGCTAATTCAACCGTTTACTAATTATGTTTACCTATCTCTTTACGCTATTCAGAAAATACATTGAGCTATTATTTCACCCCTTTGTCCATTTCTTTTTAGATGTTTTTAACCATTTATTAATCACTTTTAAGCTACTATTTCAACAGCTTGTGTCTTTTAGATAAGTCGTTCATCTATTCATGAATTTATTTTAGTTATTTCAACCTTCCTTTTAGCTATTTTATGTGTATGAATCACTTTTAGCTAGCTATTTCAACAGTTTACTAATTATGTTAAGCTAACTCTTTCAACACATTACATTTAGCTGTTATTTCAACCATTTCTGTTTCTTTTAGCTATTTTTAACTATTAAAAAAAAATCACTTTTAGCTAGCTATTTCAACAGTTTGTGAAGTACTTTTAGTTAACTATTTTAAGCATTATTTCCACCAACCATTGTCTACCACTGTTTAGACTTATGTGCTAACGTGTTAACTACTTTTCACACACTTTCAATCATCAGACACATGATGTTCTTGCGTTACATCTGACTTGTTGAGAGGCATGTCTGGTACTTTACTATATTATGAAAATACATTCACTAAAGATCAGCTTTGCACCAGTGTGTATCCTATCTGGCTGTTTATTTTCCTCCTTAACAAAAATGTGTGGATATATCACTGTTTCTCCTCCGTCACCCTGCAGATGAACGTTACATCAATCCTCAGCAGGAGAAGTTCTCCATCCAGCTCATCTCTCCGGTCAGCTGGGAGACCATTCCCAACACACGGTAAAAGCTGTTTTCTCTATTTATCGTACCTTTTTGAAAAACAAGAATACTGTTTGCAAAATCAATAAGAAAGCCTTTTTTAATAGACACAGAGTATCTATGAAATAGAGGGCCACACAAACTCGTGGCTGTTTTGTTTTCTTGTTTTCTCTGCAGCAGCTTGTTGCAATGGAGGCTTTGTGCTGCTTCCAGAGAATTGAGGGATTTAATTAAAAATAGTGGGTCATTAATCCAAGTTGTAAACAATTAGTTTAGTCTCACATGGCTGCTTTCCCTCATTTCAGTGAGGGTCAGTTTGAAAAGTCAGGTCATTTATCCAAGTCCTGGGTCATTTAGTTGCTCTACATTATCATTACTTACCACTGTGAGTGCCGTTCTTTGCAGAGATGAAGCACATAAATAAGTCTGGCTTGTAGTGGTTCAGCATTATATGGTGGGGCACTGATTGTGTGACAGTATTTATCACTGTCCTTACTGTCAAAACACATTTAGCTTTGTTATTAACATGTGGAGAGATGGTTCAGTGCTAGGCTAACTTGCTTTTTACAGAGATGTAATATGAAGCTTTTTGATAATTCCTCCAAAAAAACCCATCAAGAGCCAGATTAAAAAACAATAGTCCTTCCATCACCCTAAAAATAAATAAGGCCTCAAACAAAATCCTCAATTAGAATAAAGTCGGATTAAATGAGTCTTTTTTTTTTTTATTAAATCAACTGTCTTCAATGAATATAACTCGTCATATCAATGTCATTTATGCTGCAAGACTGCCCAAATGGACTGAAGCAGAATATTTTGTTAGATGAAACCATGTTGTGAATTTTGGGAATGATTATATCAATCTTTTTTTTTTCCTAATACATTTTAACTGTTGCACTTTACAGCACTACTGGAGTTATATATACATACCCACGAGTCGAAACCAATACTACACAGAAACCACTGGAACTAGTACTACTTAATATAGCCTAATCTTTGTCTGCGTGTGGGGGAAAAAATTATAAAGCTTTACAGTATTCTCTAATGGCCTGAATGCTGATAAACTAGGGCTAACATTCTTTATGTTCAACATGAAACAACAGAGTCAGAGCATTTTGCAGCCTCACGCAGTACCTGTAAATGTGATATTCAAGCTTTGAATCAAGCAAAGATCATCAATTTGTCTCTCCATATATCACAATTCACTCTTTCAGTGCCCCATCTTATAGAGGAAAAATTTACTTTTCCAGTGGTTCTTAAAAAAAACTCGTAATGCATAATCTGAGGAGCACCAAAGTATGGTGGTAAAAAGCCGAAATGGTGTGTGAACGTACCCTGACTTCTCTCTGACCCGTCTCTGTCTCCTCAAGGATCGACCTGGAGGAGTGGGAACACGTGACCTGCATGAAGACGGTGGCACTGAGGAGTCAGGAGACAGTGTCCGGACTGAAGGGCTACATCGCAGCAGGGACCTGCTTGATGCAGGGGGAGGAGGTCACCTGCAGGGGCCGGGTGAGCAGCACACAGCAGTACGGCGCATTCTTAATTTGTTCAAAACGATGAAAAGAAGAAATGATGATGAAATGATTCCTGCGTTCAGATTCTGCTCCTGGATGTGATTGAAGTGGTGCCAGAGCCAGGCCAGCCCCTCACCAAGAACAAGTTCAAAGTGCTGTACGAGAAGGAACAGAAGGGGCCGGTGACAGCTCTGTGTCACTGCCACGGATACCTGGTGTCCGCCATCGGACAGAAGGTCTCAGCCACACTCGCATCTCAACTCTGGGAATTCACACAGATGGAGCTTAGAAAAAAAGATGCTAGAACTGAAATGAACCTAAACATTAAAATTCATTCAGTACATTGATACGAAGAGACACCTTCTATAGATTTGACAAAAAGTTAATGTCCTGTAAATATGCAAAAACAACGAGTGCTACTTCCTCCGCCCTCCTGCAGATCTTCCTGTGGGTGCTGAAGGACAACGACCTGACAGGCATGGCCTTCATCGACACTCAGCTCTACATCCACCAGATGTTCAGCATCAAGAATTTCATCTTGGCTGCCGATCTGATGAAGAGCGTCTCGCTGCTGCGCTACCAGGAGGAGAGCAAGACGCTGTCACTCGTCAGCAGGGTGAGGAAGGAACACCGCTGAGGCTGTTCTGTCTCATTTAGTTTTTAGCAATTTACGCTATCGTAATTATAGAAGGGACTGATTGTTGATGGGAACATTTCCTTCAGGCCCAAGTGCTGTATTTAACTACAACCTTTGGGCTGTAGTGTTTATTGAAGATGAGTGTTGATAGCGTGTTTGGATTCCGTCATGTTGATCTTGAAGAGCGCAGCTCTGGCAGCTGGAGATAATTCAGGGAGTGTTGAGGCCTTTGTTGGGATTTAACAGATTTCTTATTGTTTTGGCAACAGGATGCTAAGCCCCTGGAGGTGTACAGCATCGAATTCATGGTGGATAACAACCAGCTTGGATTCTTGGGTAATGTTTGTAATGCTCTTTGGATTTAAATTCAATTAAATTTGCCCCAAAAAGGCCCTCTTGTTCTCATTAACCTTTCTTTTCTTTTCCTTTTAGTGTCAGATCGAGACAAGAACCTCTGTGTATATATGTATTTACCTGAAGGTATGTGATATTGTTGGAACGGTGTATTCAAATGTAATGTTACTCCGTACCAAATGCACATCCAGCCATATAATGAGTGGTCTGTGTTTGCAGCTAAAGAGAGCTTTGGAGGAATGCGCTTGCTGAGGCGAGCCGACTTCAACGCCGGCGCTCACATTAACACTTTCTGGCGGATGCCGTGCAGAGGATCCCTGGACACCGGCAGCAAAAAGGCTCTGACCTGGGACAACAAGCACATCACGTGGTTTGGTAAGCTGCCAGGACTCCTGGCTCACGTCACAGCTAGCAGCTTTATTAGAATCTAGTGACCTTGGGACGTAGAAAATAGTAGTCTTGTCTATAGTTGAAAGTGAACATTCTTTCTCTCATGTCAGTAAAGTGTTTGGACAGGACACCTAAAGACAAAAAAACAATGCATTCACACACACGAGGAAAAATGAATGAGATTTTTTGGAGTTGTTGGAGGATCATATTTCAAACAAACACACGCCAGTGTTGCCGGTTTGGGCAGATTGAGACCATTTGGCTCTACAAATATTCTTCCGTCTGTGGTCTGAGTTCAGTAGACTCAACACACAACGGCTGTAACTTTTACCTACAACAGTGGTTCTCAAACTTTTTCACGTCAAGGAAGATTTTGTGTCAGGATCGACCATCTGATAGGATATTGGGTTTTTAGATGTTTTATTACAGAAAATATATGAAACTCATGATCAAAATAGTCATACATTCTGTCATTGTGTTACTAATGGATGGAATTATAGTGAAAATAAATGATTCCTCTTTTTGCTGGGGACCCCCTGGAACCCTCTCAAGGACCCCTGGGGATTCTTCTTCACTTTGAGTACCGCTGACCTACAAAACCGGTCTGAGACTAGAAGCCAATGCGGAAGTTCCTTAAACCTGCATTCTTTCAAACAGCCAGCAGAGGGCGACTCTTCTGGTTGCAAAAAGAAGTCTGGCTCCATTAGAAATAATGTTAAAATGACCCCATTTCTCAGCTGATTTATTACCTCAGTAAACACTTTCCTGATGTAGTTTATGGTCTCAAGTGCTAGTTTCATGTATTCTTCAATACAATATGATGTTTATTTAGTAAATTACGGTCCCATTTAGAGGAAAATAGACCAGTTCTTGAAGTCTCTTGGATGAGGGACAAAACGTCTTCTAGTATCTTCAACCAATTCCAGTTGCCCTTGACCTCAACCTTCGTTGGATAACCATAAAGCAGAGTATGAGATTATCTATGATTGACAAGTCGTTACCAGGGCAACATCTTCAAACATTGTTCAAATCTCACAAATCTCTTGCTTCTCATATGTTTTGGCCTGAACAGTATCTTTAGAGTGCTCCCACTATGAGCAGACTACTATAAAATCACTGTTTGTATATCACTGTATTTGGACAAATATGAAATCCCAAAAAGATTCAGGAAAATTCAGAATTAGAGAAAAAGGTTCTTAAAAATTTAACGTGGTTCCAGAGACACAACTCAGATAGTAACAGATGAATACTTGCAACTGTATTCATCCACAGAACATCTACAGGGTCTCTGAGCGGCCAAATTCCTTCCCAGGACCAAATGGGGAAAAACAAAATAGCGGCCATTGTTACCATTAGTAACAAGTTTTTAATCTGTGTTCCCACAGCAACCCTAGACGGAGGAGTTGGCCTGCTCCTCCCCATGCAGGAGAAGACTTACCGCCGGCTGCTGATGTTGCAAAATGCTCTTAACGTCATGCTTCCTCATCACGCTGGTCTAAATCCAAAGGCCTTCAGGTTTGTATCTACCTGCCTATCTTCTTGTATTTTCATTTACATAGGAGGGGTACAACAATTAAGTGACAGATTTAGGTTTGATGACTTGATATAGCTGACCCTTTTGTACTTTGCGTCCAGAATGCTGCACAGTAACAGACGAAGCCTGCAGAACGCTGTGAGAAACATCCTGGACGGAGAACTCCTCAATAAGTACTTGTACCTCAGTACAATGGAGCGTAGCGAGCTGGCCAAGAAGATTGGTACTACTCAGGACATCGTAAGTACACGAACAGAAACAAGGATGTAGCTTTTAATTTTCTTATTCTCATTTTATCCTCCTTTCATGCCTAGATCCTGGATGACCTTCTGGAGATCGACAGAGTAACAGCTCATTTCTGAGAGCCACATTCCCACGTCTTGTCCAATGAATGCGGTTTTATATTGAATGAAGAAAATGTTTTGTTATGGCCATCTTTGTTTAGACCTGATTTGTTTTTCTTATGTTAGACCAAAAAAAAGCAGGCAGCCATCTTTTCTTAGGGATATTTTGTATTAAAAAAAATGAGTAAAAGTAATTTACACAAGCCTTGTGTGTGTTTATTGACCTTTTTGCAATAAAGACACGAATGCCTTGAAAAAGGAGGTAGAATAATTTATTCATATTGCTAAAATAATTGAAAAACATTTGGTTTGGTCACACTGGACTTCTCTTTTGACCTATAAGCAGTGTAAGTCATTGTTGAACTCAGGACCAAAAGTGGGACCAAAATCACCAAACCGCATAGTTCTCTAAGTAAAACCGAACAAAAATATAAAAATGTACTGTATTTAATGTACCTGTATTTAATCACCTGTCATTAAAGCAGCAGTTTTACAATGAAATGTTTCAGGACAATGAGGGAGACAATGATATATGTTGTTGCTTGGCCAGGACGCCGCGGCTGCTGATAGAATAACTGAGTAATGTTGCCAGTTTTTTTAAATAAACTGCAGCTTAAAATATCTTTACATTTGGATTTCAAAACAATTTGCTGTACTAAAATTACACTAATCTTAAATTTAAATATGTAAATAGCCAAAAATCTATGTAATAATGAATTTAAAAGCATTAAAATAGCCTGTTAGGTTCTGGGAGTCTATTCTGGAGTAAGTCTGGTGCTTTGCATTCCGCAGTTACTTCTGACACCAGAGTTCAGGATGATTTGGTGTGGAAACAATGAGCACACTTGAGCAGCACCATTACTAGTAGCTTGTGGAGCTGCTACAGTAGTGAAAGGCTCCCTGCTGTTGGGTTGCATGAACTTATGCTTGGCATAGGTCCTTATTCTCCGTTCCTTCACGGTGTTGACGTCTGTGTACTATCTCAGGTACTCGTACATGTCTGCGTCCAGAGATATGACACCGAAGTACGACAGCAGGCTCAGGGTGGAACGCATCAGACTCATTACCTTCATCTCCCATCTGTAAAGGGAGTGGTATCATTAAATATTTTGTGGCTCCGATCACAAAACGCAAGTTGCATTATTGGTGCAAACTAAATGAGTCTTTACCTCAAAGCCAGTTCAAACTTGAGACTCTCCCATGTTGTCCTCACCCAGCGGAGGACCCAGAGCCGGGCCAGAATCCCTGTCCTCTCAGCCTGAATCTTCCCCCAGCCTCGCACCGCACTAAAAAGCAAGAGGGACATCATCTATATGAAACTGATATTTTAAAGATGCTTGTGACGTTCAGCTAGGGATGGACAATATGGCCAAAAATGTTATCACTATTAAAATATGTAATACCGATAATTATCACGATAAATGTCAAATCATTATTTCTTTTAAGTTTTTCAAGACTGATTATTGCTCCTGAGTGAATGTTGAAGAAACAAACGGTTAATTGGGGTTTTAAACTTTATGGTCAGAACAAACACTTGATGCCAAACACTGGATCACTTCACAAATCTGAAGTCGGACATTCAAAACAGTGATGTTGAAATCTTTTTTCAACAAATATGCGCGAGTAAAATTTAAGTAAAATCTTTTTTCAGTCCCTTTTCCTCAACAAAATAAATATCATATTAGAAAAAGTGAGAGCTAATTTGTTTGTGATTCAAATAAATCAAATTTTAATTGAACATTTATTGAACACTTATTATAATTATTATTATTATTGAGAAAATTATATCGTAATAATTATTATTTTATTTCCCAGCCGCATAATTTTAACAACAAGGTATCCACATTGTAGCTGAAATGTTTTGCAGTGCTCACTTGTGGGACTGGCCTTCATTTGCTGAGCAAAGCAAATGCAAGTGAAGGAGGTGAGAGTGGTTTGGCTGTTCGACAGTCCGATACAAAGTTTCCAGAGCAAATACTGGAAAACTAGTGAGCTTTCAGTCTATTTCTGGGATTTCAGAAATGTCCTTACCCACACCCTTCTCCACGCTGCCTGATAAGAAGAACATCTGGAGGAGATATGATGATGACAATATTTATTTACTTAGTAAACTTCACTGTCCCAACTGTCCTTTTAATGGAACATCCTGGAACAAGCAACCTATTCAACAGTTCAGGAGTGTGTTGTAGCTTAAATGTGTGAAGCCTTTTTTAGTTAAAACTCTCAACATGTAACCAGGCAAGTGGCCAGTATTGTATTAAACGTATCGATTTACATATTAGGAGTTACATGACATGTTTATTTGCCATTAACTTCATCTCGCTCACCTAACAGTGAGCACAGAGTAACCAGCGGCTGCACTAACCTCTTGGCCATGACAAAGTAGCGGTCCACGGGTGCTCCCAGAGTGATGTTGATGCTTCGGACCGTGTTGATGTTCCGGAAGACGAGCAGCATGGGCCGGGGCATCGACTTGAGCACCTGCATGATGCTGTCGAAGCGCTGGCTGGCCATTTCACGCATGTAGGTTGTCTCCTCTCGGCTCAGGATGTTGGACAGACCCAGCTCTCGCATGTTGATGGGTCGCTGCAGCAGCATCTCGCAGAAGAGGAAGTACTCTGCAGAGCAAATTAGATAAGACATTTCATTTTGGTTTTCTTACTCAGCAGCAAGGTGGACCTGTTTGACACATTATGGACAATGTAACATAATTTAGTTTGTTCCTGTCAAATCCTTCTCATGAGGGGACAATTTTAATACCCAAACAAATATATCATACAGCTCAGGGGGAATACAGCATTTATTTGTATTCTATATTCAAAAATAAGGGTACGTGTCCTCACCTTTGACACCAAGTGCATTGGAGTACTTCTCCATTGCTGCTTGGTCTCTCAGGATTATGGACCTCCACAGTTTACAAAGGGCCACTCTGTCACTAAGGTAAAAGGTCGCAGTTAGAAGTGATGGCAAAATTGTGCCAAAATTGAGGTTTTTACTAAACAGACTCAGCCAAATCTCACCGTTGACTGAGGTATTCGTACAAGCCGTGGTCCAACAGTACCAACTCTGCCTTGTTATCGGGACCTCGTCTCACTAGAACTGCCAACACAGAGAAATTTAGACTTGCAAAATACCTTTTAAAACCTTTTATGTATTTATACATATGTTTTGTAAAGCATATTATAAAATAGTCCAAAAAATGATCATAACCATAGCTCAAAGTTGACTGCCTCCTCCCACAAATTAACTGCTACTGGTACCATTACTCAGTACCTGAATACATTTTCCTGTACAACCCAGCGTGCACGATGGAAAAAAGACACCTGGATAGAACAGTGATTATTATTAGTGTTATTTATTTACACTAAGAGTTTACTGGATGATAGGCTGGGCTTGGGCACAGCAGTGCTTTCAGCCAAATGCAGTATGCTAACATGATGTTTAGCCAGTGAAATAGTTACCATGTTCACCATCTTATTTAGCACGCTAACATTTGCCAGTCTGATTGGCTGTGGTGGCAAGGTCTTAGATTTTAGGAAACGTGAATGTCTGTACAAAAGTTTGTAGCAATCCATCCAACAGCTGATTTTTCAGTCTGGTTCAATGTGGTGGACAGGCCGACAGATATCGCTAACCCTAGAGCCACGTTTAGCTAGCAATAAACTGATATTAAGCCAAACTTACTCGTTTCTAAAATACAAGTAAGACTTTGTGTCCTATACATGCCTCTATAGTTCAAACAGGGAAAGGGAGGGGTGGGAAGTACCTGGTGATGTTGTAGTTAATACTGGTTGCGAATAGAGAGTGAGAGAAAATACAAATGCAAATGATCTAGTCACTGAAGCTGAACACTAATAATGATATTCTCTTTTAATCTGTAACATAGCATACACCGATGTACCCACCATTTCCGGGATGAGGGTCAGCATGGATGAAACCGGTGTAGAATATTTGCTCAGCAAATGTTCGGATCAGTTTATCTGCAGTCTGAAAAGCAATTATTTGAAGTAATTTAGGTGGCATCTCCATGACAATTCTCCCTATCATATCCTCTGTTGTGTAGAGTGCATTAACTCACATCTTTCAAACTTAATCCTTGTCTTTTAATTTCTTCCACATTGTTGATTTTGCAGCCATTGCAAAACTCTGCTGTCAACACTCTCTTTCAAATGGAGAGAAAAAATGAAAATGCTTTAGCAAAGGAAAGTGTGGTCGTCCAGTTATTCAGTGTCATTAATAATAACCTCACCTTACTAGTTTGCTCCCAGAAGACTTTGGGTACAACAACAAAAGGGAAGTGTTTCAGCTCCTCAGCGCACCTCTCAGAATTCCTGGCTTCGTTCTCAAAGTCCAGCTCTTGTGCCAAAGTACCCTTCAAGTCCTGCAGAAAGCAGAATAAAATCAATAACAGACTGAACATCGTCCCCCCAGACATAAACTGCAGGTTAACCAAAAAATACAACTGTTTTCTGACCTTAAGAACCCATCTGAATCCAAAGCTGGGGTGCATGAACTTAATAATATCCAGCAGGATCTCCAGTGTTCTGATATCACCATCAAACCGATCCCTGAGGTCAATGTACTGCACCTGTAGGGACCAGGATTGAAGAAAAAACACGCTTTTGAGGATTAAGATGAACATTTTGATCTACCCCCCAAATAAAAATATTAACAAAAGGGATTCATGAATGGATTTTTCCCCAATGTAGCTTGCAGAAGATATTTCTCCCCTGCTGAAAGTGAAAAATAGTGCAACATTTCCATGGTTGGTCGGTCATGCTGGTGTGACTAAAAACTTGAAACCTGGACTTGAGTGGTCTGATTCTGCACAGTCCACTTTGTGAAATCTATTCAATATAACATTTTACTTTCTGGGAGACCTGTAGCTGAAACTAACCCATGCCAAAAAGCGGGCACAGAACGGCAATAAAATGCGGTCTCAGAATCGGCGCTCACCTTCACAGCGACTGGAGTCCCATCTAACAGTTCTGCTTTGTGAACCTGGGCCAGGCTGGCAGCAGCTATGGGTTCATAGTCAAACGTTTTAAAAAGTTGCTCTGGTGTTTTATTAAAGTCTTCTTGGAAGAGAGCATCCACCTGCCGCAGAGACAAACACAGTCCTGAGATTTTCCTCTTTCACTGAGCCATGTGCCTTGTTAGTGCGGCAGTTCTCACCTCTTTGTACCTCCTGTTCAAGGCCTTGTCTTCCAGTATTTGCAGGGTGCGGATGTACTCGGGGGGCAGGAGGTGGTTGAAGGAACACAGACCTTGGCCAAGTTTGATGTATAATCCTCCATTCCTCACGGCTCCTTCCACCATGCGCTCTGCTGCCCTCTGGTGGCAGGCTGACACCTTGGCCAAGTAGGATGGGCTGCTCTAGCAGGGGAGGACAGCAGTAACACATGATTGTTCACGCAGTAGTTAACACCCACAGGGACAGGAAATCGCAAGCAACAATACATGTGTAACCGCCACCATTTGATGCATTTTTGACCTTATTTCCGATAGTGTACATCAGAGGTGGAAAGAAAATGTGCCTATGTCACCCCTAGGCCGCAGACACCAATCAACATTTGTCCTAATTATTGCAAACTATTTTATAGAGAATTTGTCTAAGATTTCATGTGTTCTGTAAAGTGCGGTATCTCACACTGGTAAAATTCTGACAAAAGCTGGGGTAATGTTTGCATTTTATCAGCTTTCCCAGAGGCCAAAGGGACATCTTCAAAGTGCTTGATTTGTCTGACAACACTCCAAAACACCCAAAGATATTGAATTTGCAATTATATAAAACAGAGAACAGCAGCAAATCCTCACATTTCTGCTAGATAACATACTTAAAGATTGTTGAAATTATGGTCTATACATTTTCTGCAGATTAACTAATCTACCAATTGACCATCGTTTCAACTTTGACTGATTTTGAGTTCAATATGCGCAGAGCGTGGCCCTTTTTTCCCCCTCTAGATAAACACAAACAAAGTCACAGGGGTTTCCATGCCATATTTAAGGTGCCTAAACACATCTTTCCTCCATGGTAAGTCAAAAACAGACCAGCAATCACATTCAGGACAGTGACGGCTACAGCCAAACAACCTATTTTCATTACATGGAACTTACCTCATCCAGGCTGCGAAGAGCCACATTGGTGGTCCACCAGTAATCCACAGAGATAAAGATTCCCACAGAGACGGATCTGAGGACAAACAGATAAGAGGCTCGCAGAGACTTCAAAGGGTTTGGATTTGACTTGTAACACGACACAAACAGGAATGTGAGCGATTCATAATGTTATCAGTCGGTTTCGACCCTTTAATGATGGATGGACGAATCATGTTCTTTTAAAATCCCAGCGATTCGTCTCATTATCGCCTGAGAGGGCAGTGATATACGTTGTCCCTGCTTGTCTGCTGGGACTTCATTTCAGTGAGAGACGGTCTTTTGTACAGCTTTACCCCAAACGAGTGAGGTTAAATAGGAGTGCACTGAATTATTTGAGAAGCATTTTTTGCTATATTATTGGAATTCTTTTTACTTCCCGACAGCAATCGATAAATGAAAAGCTCTGACACAAAAATGAAAAGCCGCACATGGAGTCAAAGTCCCTGTATTTGTGAGCATAACTTAAGTCTGATTCTTAATCTGAAATAAAGCAAGTTATTGTAATATGGTAATATTGTAATAAACAGTTTGTTTTTTAGTTTATAATAATTATTGGCACATTTACTTTTAATCATTTGAATTAAATAGCAAAAGTATTTCAATAATATATAGTCCAGATGATAGCGCCAAATTTGAGGTGATTTGTTCACATTGATATAAAAGCATGAAACGTGGTACACCTTTACAGTTTGGGGCCCTGAACATTTTCAGAGATAGAGATTTGCAAAAACGTGGCAGCCATTTTACTGTCCGCCATAACCGAATTATGTATTTTGCATCATTTCTCCTGAACCAAAAATATAAAATGATAAAACAGAGAAGGTGCTGTCTACCCCTATGTTTATAGCATATAAAACATCATAAACGGTTCAGATGAATAGTTAATAGTGAATTCAGTGACGTTGTGAGAAGGTATGAGAGAACCTAGGTTAGACTAATAATATCACATCTGTTGCATGCATGTAGTTTTAAAAGCTTTTTTTTCATTAACCCTGACAATACATGACACACAATGACTGTTAATATTCAACGACCTTAATAACTTAGCTTAAAAAGAATGTAAAACACAAAGATTTACTTGTTTATTTCAGAAACACTTTGTTTGATTTTTTTTTTTTTTTTAAACCTGTCCTGCCCAGCAGCCTGGTATAGAGTATAATGACCTGGATACCATATTGTGCCAGACAGATTTTACTTTAACAAGAGAGTATTAAAATACTCCTTTGTCTGTTTTATTATTTATTTAATTATGTATTGATTTGTCACCGGGCCGGACAGGGGGGCAGACACGGGGATGGGGGGGCACAAACAGACAGCACAGAGAAAGGACAACACCTGCAAGAGAAGGGGGAAAGGGGGATGGAGGGTGGGGACAACAGGGAAAAGCTGTGGGAAACACCAATTGCAGAAATAAACGAAACCTGCAAGAGAACAGAGAGGGGGCTTGGGGAGGAGAAAAACAACAACAAACAAACACAAACAAAGAAAACAAAAATAATAATAATAATAGTAAAAGACAACCAGCCGAACAGCAGCAATAAACAGCTGACATATTAATGACATATTAAGACAACTAAGAGAACAATGAAAACAAGAAACAGTCACACACACTAAATAAGCAACACAACACAGCCACGAGAGCTGGAATAATAATTAATTTAAATAAGTAACTGAAAGAAAGGCATCAGGAATAATTCTACCAGGGACAACCTAAGTTTGTTTGTGTCTGTGTGTGTCTGTGTGCGTGTGGGTGAATGTGTCTGTATGTGTGTGTGTGTACATGTGTGTGCGCATAAGCCTGTTAAAGAATGTAGTTGTTAGAGAGAGTGGGACGCCACGACTGTAACAGGCAGGCAAGAACCCCAGTAGCCAATAGGGGTGGAAGAAAGAAAAAGAATAAATCAAATCAAAAAAAAAAACAAAGACTCCCAGATGCACCGCGATGCAAACGCAGAAGACCCCGACCCAAATGCCAGTTGACAACGTAATGCCGACGGAACGCAAAAGAGGAAGAGCAGCGCCCGGACCGACCGCGTCGCAGACACAACATAGACCAGTGGCCTCCCCCATCCAGCACCCCACCGCCGCGCAGCAAACAACCACAATGCCCAAATGCCACGCAGTCATCAACACCAATGCACAAGTGACGAGCCCAACGCGCACACTGCGCGAGCACGGCGACACCCATGCCCAGCAGCCCCCCGCGAATCCCGCGTGCGAGGTCGGGCAAATGAGAGAGAGCAAACGGAACAACACGACAGCGAAAGCCAGCGGAGAGAGACACCAGCAGCAAGTCCCAGCCCGGCAGCAAACGCGCCGCACAGGTCACCGTGCACCCGCCAATAAAAGTCCACCGTCCCCCCAACCGCCGGAAAAAACTAAGGCCCATGCCCAGCGCGCCCCCCAGCCGCCATGCAACACCAGCCAAACCAGCAACGAGGCAAAATCAACTAGCTCAGCTGCATGCCACCAACAACCCACCCATCCATCAAGGGCCGAGAACTCCAGGCACAAACCCAGAACAAACCGGAGCACAGCCCTGCCCCGCACCCACACTGCCCATCCCGAAAACTAACTATATACCTCAGTATCCAGAGGTATATAGTTAGTAATCAACACTTTGTTTGATTGATTGATTTGTTGAACCTATTCTTCACAGTCCCCACCACACAGACAACGAGCTGTGCAATTTAAGGAGGCTTTTATGCATTTGCAATGCCACTGGCAACAAGACAAAAGTCTCAGGTCTCAGGAAAAGCTCAGCGCTGTTACCCCAGTGACAGTTCATAGAGACTGAGTGCTGACTGCAATTTAATTGTAATCCTTCTCACAATGTCACTGAATTCACCATTAACTTTCACCTGAACAGTTTATGACGTTGAATATGGTGTGACTGTAATCCTTGTGCAAAAGCTACAGTCTCACTTTTAAATATGTGGATAACTAGTTTAAGACAAACCTGAAGAAGCGAACAAATCCTTCAATCACAATCCTCATCTTCCTCCTCTCTCTTGGTTTGGACACAGCATACTGGACACCCACTGCCAACGGAGTACCGACAGAGATGCCAACAAGTGTCTTCCATAGCAGGCCTCTGCGCTTACCTTCCCTGGAAACAGTCCCATTCATCAAGACAACCACATCATCACGAACAGAAGTAGTGATTGTGGCCTAGCCGGTATTCGGTACCTGAGTGAACTGAAGGGTCTGGTTGTTTGGAGTGATGAGCCGGGATGCGGGTATCTTCTTAACAGAGCCATGTGATGCAGACACAACCTTAACTGAAGAGGAAACAAAGGCACTGTATGAGAACCTCATCTGACATCACAGCTGAAGCAAACATCTTTTACCTAGATTTCATCTAAAAGGTTTCCCTCCTATTTTTGCTAAACACTGTCTGACTGTTAACCAGGAGCCTGTGGACAGCAAGTGGACTCTGGCTCTTTCGGTCCTGGTGACATGCAGTTCCATGTGAAGAACAACATCCTGTTCACCATACTAAATCCAATCATTTAAAAAGCCTGCAAGCTTTAACAATTGTTGCATTTCCAGTAGAGACAGGTGGATGATGCCACAGCTCCGGAGCTTTAAATGTCACTGGTGCTTCAGAAAGCGCTTCGCTCAGTTTGACAGTTTTTAAAGTTTTGCCGTGTGATGGCACATGAGTGAGATATGGAGAGAGATTAATTGATAAATATTTATGTACACTAGAAAGACATAACAGTTCCACCTGAGAATAAAAGTAAAATAATTTAATGAATATCACATCACATTGAGACTCACATGAAATGTGGATAAATTACACCACTATCAATTATTTTACTGTAACATCTTGCACAATTACATCTACATTACATTATAGATTATAATTATAGATTTAATCATAACATGCAGGCTTCTTGAACTTTCACTGCTCATATATGAGCCTAAAACTATTCAAATACGAGAGGTGTCGTCGTGCTTCAGCTCCAGTCGTCACTTTCACTTTTTGATTCGTCACTCCAGAGAACACGTCTCCACGGTATGATGCTTGAATTCACTGAGCTCCTGAGCGCGACCCATTCTTTCACAAATGTTTTTAGAAGCAGTCTGCAAGCCTAGGTGCTTGATTTTATACACCTGTGGCCATGAACGTGATTGGAAAACCTGAATTCAATGATTCAGAGGGGTGTCCTAAAATTTTTGGCAATATAGTGTAGCTACTTGAGCATAAATAATAGTAAATAAACAGTGATGACCGATGTAACAGTGCAGCTATGAGAAAAACACAAAGGAAAAGCCTACAGAGTCAAGTGACAACAGCATTGTATCCATGAAAAGAGAGAAAATCCCCTCCTGTCTCCCACAAAAATACTTCATATTTATATTTTAAAAAACTGACATATGATTTCCATCGTGCCCGCTCCCATTAGCTTTTCTCCCTGTGTTGGCCCAGTTCTGTGATAAATAGTGTAAATGTAATTGACTCCAATCCCACGGTAATCCCACTGGAATCCCGAAAGAATGCCTTTACTTTTTAATTAGAGTTTGATAAAACTGACTGACTGAGTTGATAGCCACCTATAACAACTGTAAGCCAGGCTGTCAGTCCTGCAGAGGCAGATATTACTGAGGATCAGACTTATATGAAGTTTGATTCTCAAGACAGGCCTCAATAGTGTGTTGAGTAACAGCAGGAGAAAGTGTTTGTTTGTGTGTGAGCGTGTGTGTGTGATGGTGGGGGTCTAGAGATCAAGGCCAATAACACCAGGCGGGATACTTTTTCTGTTTTTCTTTGCGGTCTGCCTCTGAGGGACAAAATGTCTCCAGTGTTGACAAACTGATGTACAGATAGCTGTGATGTCAGGGACCTGAACACTGAAATATCACACAAACTCACTGTCACACACTGTGCAGAACAAGTCTGAAGAGTGTTTCCCATCACAACACTGAATGACACAACACTGAATGAAGAGGAATACTTAGCAGCTGTTTGACACATTTTGTCACCTGTTTAAAATTCATTTACAGCTGCCAACAGTGAAGGTAACGTTAATGGAATATGAATGAGTGAAATACAGCTTAGCAACCTTGAAAAATATATTCTTATTAAATATCAAATAACACTCACATGTCCAGCTGGTCTTTCACACTTACATAAATATACAGCTTCAACTATTGAACACCTCACATCAGTCCTTTGATATCTGGTGCTAACGATGACCAGCTAATTACAGAACATAGCCTAGCTGTTGGCCAACTAGCTAATTTTAGCTAACGCTACTATCAAACTGAGGTAAAAAAAAATAAATAAATAAACGATTAGAAATATCGTTTATTTACCACTCTGTTGGTCCCCCCTGTCATGTTTACTGGAGTAACGAAACAGCTCTGCTCACAGCGATGAGTGAGGTCCAAAGTGTCTTCCCTGTTAATATATCCGACCACTGGCACCACCTCCTTCCTCTATCGGCAGCTACCGAGCAGCATGCCTACTATTGGTTTGGCCGAGGAGTACGCACGGAGGCGCGAGAGGGTGCACTCCCGTCTACTTCCGCTATCGTTTAAATAAGCTAGGTAAGATCAGAGCCCTTTAAAGAGCTCTGGATAAGATCTACTTTATTGAAATCCTGTTCATTAGACAAAATGCTTTAGCTACGGTGGTCACTGAGAGCTTTATTTTGTGGGTATGTATTTGTACTGTGTCAGACAGTCGAAGATATGGAGACTGGAATGAATGTCAACAAAATCACTTAATGTAATGTCAATTAACACTTCTATTTCATTATTCTGCCTTTATATGATACATAAATGCCAGACCAGGAGCTCTGACTGGTACATTGTAAATTATTGCAATTTAAATTGTAAATTATATCATTTTCAGTGTTGCGAGGAAGAGCAAGTCATCTGACTCCTATTTTATTACTTACTCCTATACTTTCACTGATCAATAAACGTCTCTGCCCAGGTTAGAAGGTACAGGTTTTTGCTGACAACACAGCAGAAGATGTTAAGTTGAAGTCTTGTATCAGTCGGTGGACATGCGGACTGGGCAGAGGTGTATCTTGATGGTGCACTCTCTGGTAGGAGGTGCCGAAATGATACGTCATTGATTATACGGTGTGGTGCGACGCATACCCTTGTCCTGTTATTGTATTTACTTGTCACCCATTTCTCCTCCCCCTTTCACACCCCAACTTCAACCTATAAAGTTAATTATTGACTCTTGCCTATCACATAGTTCACAAGTAATAATAAAACAAAATATGACCTTGAGAATCAGTAATTTTTTAATAGGAACAGATATTTTCTAAACTTGCTTCAGTTTGGCGGATACTAATCCACCTAAATTCACTTCAATAGCATAGGCAGTAGATTGTAAATCGCAGGGCCAATGCGTAAAATACTAGGTTAAATGATGCACTAGGCAAGAAACCTGCGCCGATGGTGCCACAGAGGTGGAGTAGCCTATTATTTCTCTGTTACATCAGCTTACATCAGCTAAGTCTCTGTGGTCCCCTCTCAAGCTTTATGGAAAGTTGGGTCAAAGAAAAAACAAGGAGGGGCCTTGGACAACTTGAGTAGACTTTTGTTATTGTACATATTGTTGGGATTTATGTTTATATGATGTAGTCTTCGTAGGACTTGCCAGTGCAGATCGCTTTCTCCTCATCAATTGGAGGTGATCAATATGCAGTGCATAGTATCTGACATTATTATCAGACACCACATAGTATTTCTGTGATGGAGAGGACACCGTCCATGCGCACTGTGGCGGTTAAGGTCGGGCGTGAGGTCATATGAGGTTTAATACGGGGTGCGACATACTAAGTTTGAATCGCGTTTATAAAAAAAAAAAAAATGAAATACATACTGTCAGTGTACAGAATTATAAGCAAAATCAAACCAGCCTAATTTGGTTACAACAAACCCGGAAACTTGGGTTGGGCCTTCAAAAGAAAGGTCGTAGAAGTGCTCACTTTTAGTGTATCATACTAAGCAGAACAGACGAAGGTAACATCTACAACAACAAGCACTGTACAAAGTCAATGGGATAATTAAATAACGTACATAGTAACGCTGTATTTCTTAAATGTTTCTATAAACTATATGTCGCTAGTATTTTATCAGAGATTTTATTGTGAAACCTACGTGGTACATGTGTGTTTTCATGGAGCAGGCTGCGTGGTCTGCTCTGGGTGTACCGGATGCTGTGGCGACCCGTGTCGCTGCAGTGTTGCGCTTTCCTGTTTACGGGCGGGAAGAGCGAACATAGCTGACTGTGGAAGCCACTGGGTTCAAGTCAGCGGCACATTTGTTTTAATTCTCCTTGATGCTAATGGTTTATACGTTTTAATGATACACGGGACATTGCGAGGTCTAGCGGACACGTTTTAAGTGGACTGTTTCTGAAAACTAAAGGATTTTTGGGGAGTGCAGGGCAGATGGAGGATCCTCCAGCAGATTCAGGCGGTGGTGGTGGCGGCGGCGGCGGTGCAGCGGCGGAGGGCCCCGTGATGCAGGTGGCAGATATCTTTTGGCCGACCGGGGCTCTCCCTCTACGGCTTCTGGAGTGGAAAGTCAAACCCGGGACTCTTGTTAACGTGGACTCCGTGCTAGCACTGTGTGCTCCCATACCTCAGGAGAAGGGGGCAGAGGGTGCCAGGCTGCCAGAGAAGAAGGTGAAATCGGACCGTGCTGGAGTAGTCAAGGAGCTATGCTGTCAACTTGGACAAGTCATACCTCCCGGGTGAGCCACTCTGCTTGTTGTAGCTAGCTAATGTTTGCCGACCTGCCACATGCCTGGAAAGTCTACAGGCAACGTGTCAAGCTGTAGTTTTGGTACCGCTTTGCCAGCTACTGACTTCACCCGCAGTGGAACGTTAGCTAGCTAACGAGCTAACACAGCTATACGTAGGTGCGAAGTTACGTTAGCTTGTTTGCTAGCAGCACTCAAAGCAACACTCACAGCGTCTGATCGCACCACTGTCAAGTCAGTCAAAATAAACAAGCAGAGCGCTGTCTAAAACCTTCAAAATAAAAGTGTATTCTTTTAGATGATCTGTTTCTGGGCGTTTTCAGTCGTTTTAGTTATTATGTAAATGATAAACAACTGTAAGCAGTATTTTTAGCAACCATTATATGACTTGGTGAATTTTCACAGTGATGTACTTGCAATCTTGCTTATAGGCAAACCGTTTTTTACGCTTTTATTTTGAAGGCAAAACCACGTGAAGTGGTGTCTCGTTTTGTGTGAATTGACGCAGCCGTATCTCGCGCGCACGAAGCGTGAACAAGCCCTGCAGGTTGACAGGTTACAGTTAGCCGACTGGTCCGAGGCTGCCCCCCACCCCCCTGTGAATTTTAACCTGCCGATGTTCTGCCTGCTTACGAAACATTGCCTACACTCTTATTACCCGCCCACTGCATGTATTTTAATTAGCGCTAAAGTTCAATTTTTTTTTTTTTTTTTTTTTGCATTTAGTCTTTATATTGTCCGACTTGTTCTGTGGAGTGACGTTATACAAAATAATTGGTATAACGTTACTTTGCGCTCATTTAAAATCAGAATGTTTAAACACTAATCTGGTATCATTGATCAGCTTTTACAGCTCGCAATAAGAAGTTTAAATACTTTGCCATCACCTCTGTGAGAGAGGAAGGGCTCGTGCTTCCTTTAGGTGCTCCTCCTACTCCTGACTTTGAAAATCCATAATGCTTGCTGTGACAGTAAAGTACCCCATCTGAAATAATGTCAACCTGGACCATGTGTGAAACGTGACTGCATTTAAATATACTTACTATATATATATATATATATATATATATATATATATATATATATATATATACATACATATATATATACTTTGGTCTGCAGAAGGAGATTATTTACATCAGGGAAACAACAATTGTCATAAAAACAGAGCAAAGCAGCTGTGTGTATTGTGCAAAGCTATTTGTTCTCTATTATAACATTTAACATCCAAGAAACTTAGTTTACACCAAGGTGTTGCATGCCACAACGCAAATGTCCTTTTAATGAGAATCCTGCTAAAAGATGGATGCACTGTTACTGCTTTGCCCAAAAGTAAGTATTCACACTAACGTTTCTTTTCCAATTTTTTTCAGGGGTGTCATCGTCAGAATCGAAGAATGCAGCCATCCAATAGTAATGAAGGGTTTATGTGCTGAATGTGGTCAGGACCTGACTCAGTAAGGAAATGCAAACGTTCTTTTACACATAAATGGAAAAATTTATGTTTTTATTTTCCTCTTCATTCTTGACATGATATGTTTGACACCTTTGCTCACACGTTGGCTCTCAGGGTGCACTGAGCTGATTGCAAAACACCCAAAACATAGTAGGTACGCGTAGGTAGAACTGATTAAAAATTGACCTTTTTAAAGATGTCATATACCTGCCTTGAAAACTCACATACTGAATTACTAAGCAAGCTTACAAAGTAGTTGTGGTGGATTCTGTATTATTTAATACCATCAGGTGGCACCAGAGATCATACAGAGCCAGCTGAGTACAACTCGGGTCATAAATCAAGTGCTCACACTCTGCAATCTCCCTGATGTCAGTTTTATTATGATGTCAAATTTACAGCTGTCACTTAGAATCCAAGACATGCTCAATTTATTGCAGATTTCATTGATTTAAAGAAACATATTACCAGTGTATTTATTATTTTATATAATGTGTATATTATTGTTATGATGTAAAAGCCTGGCTGTTAGGAAAGGTATTTTTTAAAAGGCACATGGGAAGTGAGAAACATGATGTGAAATATCCAACCGCAGGGAATAATTTTGCATGCCGTATGATAACATGTATTTACAGATCAAAAAAGTGAGTCAGGAGGAGCTTAGTACTGCCAACAATCAGCCGAATCCCTTGCTAACTGGAGTATTTTCTGTGCTCACGGCAAACGTTTGCACAAATCAAATCCGCTGCAAAGTCTCACACATTTGAATTTGCATGTTTGAGAAAAGCCGCTTTTCTTCTCAGTCGTACCTGAATTTGGTCATACCTACGTGATACACAGACACAAAATGCATGACTCCCACTCCCTCCCCCCCCCCCCCCCCCCCCCAGGCTGCAGGGCACGAATGGGAACCAGCAAACTCCCATCTCCACAGCAACCGTCTCCATGGTGCACAGTGTCCCCGAGCTGATGGTCAGCTCAGAGGTGAGTCATATGATGGAGATACGTGGAAGACCGGGGCTAATAGAGCAGATATACTTCATTCATTCCATTATAAGACGTGTGTGTGTGTGTGTGTGTGTGTGTGTTGCACTTGGAAGCACAGTGCCTCCAATCCTTGAAAGATATTATCCATGGACTAGTTTTGTGCAAATTTTCATGCAAAAAAAATGTTAAATAGTATTTAGTGGTGGAAAAAAATTATTTAAAAGCATTTGAACACATAATGATAATATCATAGTCATGCATAGGTCTAGGTTTCCACAGACAACCAGTTTAGATTATGCAGTGAATATATGATCAAATACTGTACTGTATTTTGGTGATGGTTGGTCAGTATCTTTCTCCCCTCAAAAATCAGGGTCAATACATCTGACCAATATACAAAATTGCATTCCTGGACTAGTTAAATTCAATCAAATTAATTACAACTTCACTACCAAGGATACACAAACACGTGCACACATAGGGGGAAATAGTTAATCACAAAGATTAAAAGAATCAAAAGATGTAAACTTAATCCCATATGTGAAATCCTCGTAGTAAATAATGTATTAATAAATAATTGAACCTGAAAAAAGCACTGAGGTCATTCCAACAACATCTTCATTCTGTCCAACAGCAAGCAGAACAGCTAGGCAGGGAAGACCAGCTGAGACTGTACCGGAACAAAAAGCTGGTTCTGATGGTGGACCTGGACCAGACGCTGATCCACACCACTGAACAGCACTGCCAGCGAATGTCCAATAAGGTATTACTCCGACTTATCGCTTTTCTCTACTGTCCTCACCTGAAACCTGATTTCATGCATAAAGAATAAATGCCACATTACACACACTAGGCCTGGAATATGTGGAGGTTCCTTGCAAACAAACATATTAGGTTTACATTCACTGTCTGTCACCAAAGCCCGAAGAAATGAGTTGAATGAGCTTCTGACTGTTTTCCTAGTATTTAAGAGAAGTTCTTCTTCAAAATTTTACTTTAAAAGATGATGTTAAGGCCTAAATCTGTGTTGGTGTTGGTGTTGTTTTGTACAGATTGTGTCATAGTTAACACTTGTTATTTCCTCCAGGGCATTTTCCACTTCCAGCTGGGGCGAGGAGAGCCTATGCTCCACACACGACTACGCCCACACTGCAAGGAATTCCTGGAGAAAATTGCCAAACTCTATGAATTACATGTCTTCACATTTGGTAGCCGCCTTTATGCGCACACCATTGCTGGTAATGGGTTTTACATTTCATCACTCTTTCCCTACATCATAGGCACCGACTACATGAATCCATATAGTTCCATTAATATTAAAATGCAACAGTAAAGTAGCTAGGGTTTGACAGTGTAGGGAAACTCTTGAACATCTACCTGTACTGCCTGTTTGTGTCCATAAGAGGGAAGCGTCAGCTTGTCTTTTGTGTTCCAGCTGATGTTATGTTGGTTCACTGGTGTGAATCTAACGTCTCTGTGTGTCATTTGCGAGCAGCAGGGGTGCAACGTTGTAAAATTCATGTTAAGCCAGCTAAGTTTTTGCATCAATATTTTACCTGCCGAATTTGCAGGTTCACTAGACAATTCTTCCATTTCCAGCCCCCTTCTAGCAGCGGTTGGCTGATGCTGTTGGTTTCCTCCTAAATGAAAAGAATTTTGTGATCCAAGGCTGGATTAAATTGAAATATAGGGAGTGTGTTTATGTGCTGTCTTTTTGGTATTCAGGCTGCAATCTTTCATTGTACTGTATATAATTGAAGCAGCCCCGGCCCAGTTCTGCCTCCGTATGATGAATGTTTAATGCATTGTGAATTGGATTTTACTACTGGCCCTTATGCAGGGGGGTCAGCATGTTTCAGAGCCCTGCTCCAGCTATTACAGCTTCTGTTGTGGTTAAAGGAGACGCTGGCCTGGTATGTGGTCTTGCCATGTTAATGGGTAGGGTAGGTCTCTATATCTACCCAAGGTTTCACCAAACCATATATATCTTTTCAGATGTAGTAAGAAAGCCTGAGGTTTTCAACACTTGATTCTAGAACTGTGCGATATGACCAAAAAATCGATATCCCGATAAAAGTCATTTCATTTTCCAACAACGATATATAGAAAAAGAGAAATCCAACACCATGACAAATACCATGATAGAGTGAACAACACAGCAAGTAATGTAACTAATGTGAGCTAGGTTTTGGATTAGCAAACTGACGCTACTTGCAGCTGCAAAGCTAACATGAGAGGACGAGACGGTCCCAGACAGCAGCTCCAGACAGCGACCCTCTCAGCTATCCTGCTGCTACAGCTAACATCATAACAGCAGCATGTCTTGGTGAACTATAAAGTAAGCTGTATGTCCGTAGTGATGTCCTAGTATTCTGGGTCATACCGAATTTCGATACCTAAGTACGTTCAATATGGAATACTTTTTCAGAGCAGCTCTTTTTTTTATTAAGAGAAAAAAATTGCCAGTAATGAGACCGAGAAAGGTGTTGCCATCGAGTCTCAATTATGATTCCTGCTGCTAATTGCTTTGTCTCACTGACCTATTTCTCCTTGTGAATTTTAGGGTGAAAATATGAGAAACAGGTGGTAGCTACAACACTAAAATTAAAGCTGAAATTGCAGTTTTGTGCAGCTCCTGCTGTAAAAGAGCAACCTATGAGTGCAATAAATTTTCTTCTGGGTTCTGCATTAACATATTAGAATTTTGTGGTTGTCAGCTTTTTGTTGCTTTACATTGCCTTCACCAGCAGATGGCGGTGTCTTGCACTTTATAAATGAACCTTTGAGTACTGAATAATGCTTCAGAACGCTTCGTTTGGCCATCACTATATGTCCATGGGCAAGTCATTTAACGCTACCTGACTGAGGCACACATGGCTGCCACTGCTGGATAGTGTTGTGTGGCTCGTCCATTATTTTTAATGCAAATTTCTTCCGTGGTGTGGAAGAGCGGACCGCGGTGAAGTTAGTTTCAAGTTGGATATTAGTTTTCCATTGGACATTTGATATCGATTTCCAATGTAAAACTAACTTCACCCCGGTGCAAAGCACCGTTACCTCAACAAAATATTACGGTAACGTGTGGAATTTGCGACACAATTATATAAACGATAGATATTGTCATACTACTACTTGATTCTATGAGAAAATACTGGAGAAAAGGCGGTGAAAATGTCTTAAAACCATAAAAAAAAAACTATTTTACTTTTATTTATTTATTCCTGTGTCATAGAAATGGTGTCAACTTAAACCTTGTAAGTTTTCAACAAAAGTGAAATACCTGCTGCGTGGCCTTGGAGAGGAAGTTTATGGTTTCAGACACAGCTGAAGAGGCATTAGAATATGCATGTTTTATCTTCCTTCTTGTAGGCTTTCTGGATCCCGAAAAGAAGCTTTTCTCTCATCGGATCCTTTCGAGAGATGAATGCATCGACCCTTTCTCCAAGACGGGGAATCTTAGGTGGGAATTGCCTTCTGCTAAAGGTGACAGCTGAATCAGTCAGTTTAATCTGTGGTGAACCTGGTCCCGTCCACTCTTTCTAGGCATCATTTTACTCTGTTTTGTTTTAAAGCAAATGGAGACAATTACCTTTTTGTAGATTAAACTTACAGTAAGTTAATTTGAGTTTCTTTCAAGGTGATCATGGGACAGTGTATTTGCTTCTGTAGACGTTTGTACCATGGGCAGTCGGTCTGTATTGTCAGTGGTTGACTGTGACATCTCCATGCAAATACAAAACAAAATTGGACGGGTGATGTAAGAAATTGTAATTGCCCCTTATTGTGATTCATGGCAAAACACATCTGTCACTAAAACATCAGCAGGGCCAAAGGCTCGCACTGTTTATCTGGAGAAGTCTGGACATCTGTCAGAAAGCTCTGCAGTTTTTGTCAGTGTCTTGTGCATGACTTTCCTGACAGGAATCTTTTCCCGTGTGGTGACTCCATGGTCTGCATTATCGATGACCGAGAGGACGTGTGGAAGTTTGCGCCTAACCTCATCACTGTGAAGAAATACATCTACTTCCAGGGCACAGGGGACATCAACGCTCCCCCTGGATCACGGGAAGCTCAGATGGCAAGGAAAGGTACGGTGCCTGCACATTTTTGAGAACACAATGCACCCTTAGAAAGACCAACATATCCACAAAGCTGCTGACAGTAAATGTAACATTGAGGGTCAGTTGGACGACCAAGAATGCGCTGTCCAGTGAGTAGCTTCCAGTGCTCTTTCCCCCATGAGAGACACTTTTTTGCTGAAGTTAACAAGTGAGTCAGTCCAATGGATTCACTGATCTTGTGCTGCTGTGATAGGTTCTGAATTCTACACAGTACTTTACTTCGTTGGAAATAGAGCCACATAATTTACTGTATCTCACTGACACTCAGCTTTGACACTTGATTGTTAATTGAAGTCTGTGCAAACAGTAAAATGCAGTTTTAGAAGTTTAAATTGCTGAGGTGTTCTTGTTTACTCACTACTTGAATCTGTTCACCTTGCGTTTCCCTATACTTCACTTTTCCCCACATTTACACACAGCTACACCTCTCTGGTCTCTTACTGCAAACACACGGGCTTGCCCCGCCGCTACCTGTAAGTGGCTCCTCTGCTGACTTTCTCCATCAGCAGTATGTTTTATAAAGTTGGTGAAAAGATGCAGAACTCGTTTGGATTTTTCCACCCGAGATTCTCGTACTCGTTCTCAACAGGTTTCTCTGGATAATGCTAAAATGGGCCGCTAAATATTCCAGGGCAGCCCACCCAAGTAAAGTCTACAGTATATGTGGGGAAACACTGGGCCTGTTAAGGAGGGTTGACTGGGGATTCAAGTGCAGACACCGAGTCAGATGACAAAGAAAACCACAGCGAGTTTATTTGACAGTTTCAAAAATATGCAGTGACGAAATCCACGCTGGCGGTCTCCATGGGCAGGCGGCAAAAAACCCCAGAGAATGCTGAGTGAAGCTCCTCACTTCACGACCTGAGGCAAAAGTGAGAAAAAAAACACAGGAGTCAAAAAAAACAAACATGTCAGGCGAACAAAGCAAAAAACGTGCCATATGCAGACGATCTGAGCAGAGCCGTTGTTTAAGGACTGCCGTATCTTGACTTGTTGTTGTACAATGACCTTAAGCTTGGCAGAAGCTGACACTACAGAAACTTTAGGGTCACACAGTGAATGAAAGTAGCAGCCGCCACCCGCTGGTAACTTGGTGGTGTTGGTGGGTGAAATCCGCCGCTTTGACAGACTGGAAAAATGCACAACAGAAAGACACGTGTAGTAAGTTAAACGTATTGGGGCGATCGGCGTCACTTTGCTTTATTTTTGTTGGCCAACTTTTGAATAGAATCTCAAACTGAGTAATTTTTGATGAGAGGTGGACTCATAAGAGATTTGAACTGAGATAAGGACGCATTAATTGGTGGTTGAACAGTGGGTTTTGAAATAGCGCTTTTTGTAACACACTGTGGTGAACTTAGTTTTTTTTGTGGTCTGTAGGTAGGCCTACCTGATGATAGGATATATACAGACACAGGGAAGACAGACAGGTGACAGACAAGAAACACAATGAAGGGAAAAACCGAACACACTGGGATCTGAGGGGATGGCACAGCCAGATCCTGACAGGGCCTCGGTTATTGTCTCATGTACAGTGTGTGTGTGTGTGTAAATAGAAACCTACAGAAATATTGTTTTCAAATATCTCGTCAGTTGTGAGATTGGCTGGCAGGTGAGGATTAATTTTTTGTAACCTGACACCTGTAGCCGCTTTCACACAGAGATCCCGCAATAAATAAGGAAAGAATGTTGGGAATGTTAGTAGTAACCGAGGCGGAACGATGTCTGTGTGAAAACAGCTCTCTCTGACCGCGTTTTGTTCTGTCATCTTCAGGCTCCATATCCACAGGGAGCATTTCAGAATAAGAGCGTTTTGCCTGCCCGATTTTGTTGATTTGTTTATCAGTGCTTGCTTTTGTGCTTCTGCTATGATTGAGTAGGCTACGTAGTTAAATGGTTTCTTTTTTATCTGTTTTAACAGTGTGTTTATTGTTGTTTTTACGATCAGAAATCCGCACAGGTTATTTTATTTTGAAAATTGACCGGATGAGCTCAGGCAGACATGGCGTAAGCGGATTCGGTCGAGGTAACCCGGAAAGCAGGAAAGCTTTGTAAAAGCACACACAGTTGCGGGTTTATCTCGCAATAGCCGCTTTCACACAAAGATTCCGCAATAAACGTGGAAAGAATGTCCAGCCAATATGCCGCATTCGCTCATTCATACTGAACGAAATATTGTGGTGAATTTAATCCTCGCAGGGGTTTTATCGCTAAACAACTGCCAAGCGTTCACACACATTGCGATAACTAAATAAACACAAACCGCGATTACTACAGCTGAATGAACCCAAAGTAAACATTTTACTGTGATTTAATTGCAATAAACTGATCAAACTCATGCCGAAACAACTACAACATGATGCTAATTTTTAAAACATATTATAGAATTCATGCTTTGTCAGGTCTGTCAGCAGGACAACAACTTTTTTCGTTTGTTTTCTGAATAACATTCGGATTGATTAGGGCTATGCTAACTTGTTCACAGTAAAGTACAACGATAGCTGGAAGAAAGTTACAGACATATTTTCTGAACTCACCAGGTAGTTAAAAATCCTCTTTTCTTTCTCCAAGCAATGTCCAGTTTTGTCCGTTTTTAAAAAATAAAATTAAAATATGAAGTAGTAGTCCAGCAGAGCTCTGGGTGCTCACCAACACTAACAACAGCAGTGGAACCGGAAATGCACAGAAGCTAGCTGAAGCTCAAGTGAAGATAAATCAACCCCCTGCTCTGCGTGGTTCTCTCCAAACAGCACTCTGAAGCTCACCGCTGATGGGGTTTCACAACATAGCGTCATGCGAATTTCTCGCTCAAGTTGAAAAATTTTAAATCGAGCAAACCAGCGAATGTCTTTCGACACCGCCCGGAACGAATTCCTTTTCCCATTTTTGCATTGACTTTGTATGTAATCAAGCTGTGCGAAATGGTGGATTTGCTTCATTAGACTGTTAAAAAAGATCACGACTTGTAACACAACAGCGTTGAAACGTCACTCCTGTTCCGGCATGCCGGCTGCGGCTTTTCACACAGACATTGTTCCAGCACTGTTACTACCAACGTTCCCGGCTCAGAGGCGGATCAAATCGGACCCCCCTCTTCGGCTCGGTACCTTTCGCACAGCGCAGCCAGCCGGCATGTTGGCGTAATAATCCCAGGAAATTGGGCAGTGTGAAAGCGCCTTATGACGCAGATGTTTGATTGCAATTCTAAATGAATGTACCAGTTTATTAACATGCCCATTGGAAAAGGCCTATACTTGTTAAACCCAACCCCAAACTGGACTCTAGCTTAACTTAAAACTGCCTTTTGGGGGAGCACAAGAATCTTTTAACACTATATTGAAATATAATACCTGAGTGAGTGATTTAAAAAAAGCAAATTTTAGGGCCGTAAAAAACAAAACGATGAGCTGAAAGGCCTTAAAATGCTTCGTAGAGCTGAAGGGAACTGCGGGGTCTGGTGATTACTCTTAGTGGGTTTATCACTGCAAGCGATCACTGTCATATTACACATTAATATCAAAATATTGATCAAAGCAGAATTAAGTACACTTTAAAACACGCCAGTTTATTTTTGACTACAGAGGGTGGAAAGTATTTGGCATGCCATCATCCTTAACTAACAGCATCTGAATCATTGTGAGGTTAAATATCATACACTCTATCAGTATATACACAGAGTCGCTGTCCTGTAGGTTGTCAGCCAGTCCTGATATTGAGATACTGCAACCAATGAAAGTCCCAGTGTTTTTGACCTTGTACTAAACACTTGTTAAAAGTTTTGCCCACAGTTTAATTTACTGCATTTGTATTCTGAAGACTTGTTCACTGGCCTGCGCCTGCTCTAGCGTGCCATGCCGCCTCAGATTATTTAGCTGCCCCTTTCCTGTCCATTCAGCCCAGTGGTTCCAAGTGATACAGTGCGTTTCTTTGAACAAGCAATCACTGATGGAGGGGTATGTTAGCAGAAGTGACATCTTTCTGTTTAATTCAAAAGCGACAGGATGCTTTGCCTCCAAAAAACATCATTCCTGTTTGTTTGACTGTGTCAGTATAACTGTCTTGTGGGTTGTTCTGTGTTGTTGACAGGTCATCACATGACAATATTATTTCACGCTCAAATAGTCACTTGCGCTGGAGTGACTCAGTCTATCCAGAGGACTGTGATTCTACACCAAGAGGTCTTTGCCAACGCGGACAGCCAGAGCAGCCATTTCTGAGATAAAATCTGGGTTATCCCCCGGGTAGAATTTACCAGCGTGGAATGTTGGGAAGGTTATCGCTAAGAGGTTTATAATCACAGGGTCACACACCTTCAAGAATGCTTACTGCTAAGTAGTTTGCATGGTGGAAAGGGTTTTTGAAATGTGGGTTCTGAATGTTACCTGAATGTGTCATTGTATTTTGAAAATGTGTTTTATGTGACAACTAATGGTCAGAGCTGGTGAAGATTAGTTTGTTTAAACCCCGAAAATGACAGAATGTAGTAAAAGGTTATCGGAGAAGTCAAACATCTAAATGAATACACAAAAGGAGTGTAAAAAGAAAAGTTACATGCATTGTCTTTAATGTCCTCCACCTTTTACCTAAAAGTATTATTACTAAACATCATCTTTGCAAGTTTCCAGTTCCAATTGTCAAATCAAAAAATACATAAATAAAAAAGACATAATGAAACAAATAATCATATGAATAAATTGTGTGAAATATATAAATGAATCAGCAATTGGTGATCTCTTCCCTTTGATGCTAACTAAATAGGAATAAATAGGAATAAATAGGAATCATTCTTTGGTTCCGCAGATGTTGTGAGGAAGCACAGAAACTTTTGACCATGCAAACACCATAGGCATTAATATTAATGATGATGATGATGATGATAATAATAATTAATAAAAATTTAAAAAAGACTTCTGGTAATAATAAAGACTAGGGCTGCAGCTAACGATCATTTTAGTACTCGAAGCT
Organism: Micropterus salmoides; assembly: GCF_014851395.1. Classification (NCBI taxonomy): domain Eukaryota; kingdom Metazoa; phylum Chordata; class Actinopteri; order Centrarchiformes; family Centrarchidae; genus Micropterus; species Micropterus salmoides. The sequence goes on along the minus strand of NW_024040817.1, from coordinate 27,107,545 downwards.
TCTACAGATTATTTCATTGATTCATCATTTAAGTAGTACTTTTGATTGGCGGCAGCAGAAATTCATGGCCAATTCGGAAATTCATAGTGTGTCATACAGCTAACATCAGATCAACAGACCAACAACCAGACAACTGCTTTACCAACACAAACCTCACCCGAGTGCTGTACAAGTTATACAAAGGTGCAGCTCCCCGACACCCAGTTAACTCACGAGTATGACGCTACAACCCAAACTCACGGCCCAACCAGGAGAACAACAAACGCATTTTCAGCTAAGGACTGCGGCTTACTTTGGCTAGCCTTCAACTCAACAATCAATCATTATTTCAGTTAAATGCTAAAGTTGCTGTTACTGATGCCTTGTCTGTGGTCCGCTGGCAGAACACCGGGTGCTTTCAGACCAGATGCCGTCGTGCTGTTGCGGTAACTTTAGGCGACATAAGTTTTGTTTTACGGTGGACAGGCTGTGACATTACAGAGTTGTTCTTTTCTTTAGCTTGAAATAATCCCTCCAATTTGCAAACAGCGCCATCATAATCCCGTCGTGTTGACACAGCGTAAGCAATGCAAAGAATTTTGCGTCAATGCATTTTAGTAATCAAATTAATCGATTTAATCAATGAATCGTTTCAGCCCTAATCAAGACTTTTGATAGAGGGCACTTTGAAATAAATCATGTAATCCTATAAAACCTCTGGTATTATGCAAATAAGGATAAAATAACATTTTATAATAAAGAGTTGAGTTTGAATACTTTCTTAAATAATTTTCAGCTTCATGTTTTCCAGAATTTGCTCATGTTCACTCATATTTATTTCATAATTGTTGTTGTTTTGATAACACTTTGCTTTTTGGTTGTCAGGATGGGAAAATCTGATCTAAATTGACCTGATTGACACCTTTTGATGCATGTATCCTTGAATATTGTGTGATTGCCTTGTCCTGTTCCATCAGGAGGCCCGTCAAGTCGACCAGCAGAGAGCACAGAACCAGCGGGGACACTTGGTGCCGATGAGCAAAATAACGGCCCCAGGAAAAGGGCAGGAAAAGACAACAACAACATTTCTGGAAAGGAAGAGTCCACAACACCTCAGTCTTCTCAGGGAGTACCAACAAATGAACGGACTCACCCCGCGGAGGTTGCAGAGGACGAATCAGGGCAAGGTAAAGGGTCAGAGACTGAGGCAGAGTCTGGGGTGGGGTCGAGGGAAACTCAGGTCGGTGACAGAACAAATGTTAAGGAAGGTGATAGCAACAGGACACTGGTCACACGAGAGGCACAGGACAGCGCAAACTCCTCAGCGCCGCACCACGAGTCCAATAACTTAGACTTTGACCTTTCCAGTGACAGTGACAGTGACTCTATTACAGAAAAGCCTCCCTCATCAGAGAGCGAAAGTGAAGGCAAGTCTTGTCAGGCAAAGAAATCTGGTCAGGGAGGAGTCACACAAGAGCTTGGTGATGGTGATGGGGCAAGGGAAGGGGAAACCAGCTCGGATACAACAGAACCTTCAGGAGTTCTTCCCCCGGACCCCGAGCTGGGAAATGGCTGCTCCGATAGGAGAGAGCCAGAAACAGAGTCCCAGAATAGCGAGCAATCCGGGGTCACCATGGGGGAGGAGCTGCTGGACCAGAGCATGGAGGACGAGGACGAGGAAGAAGAAGCTGATAACGACCAGGACGATCACCTGATCTACCTGGAGGAAGTGCTGGAAAGGATCCACGCAGAGTACTACGCACGTTACGAGGCCTACCTGAGGAAGGAGGCCTCTGAAACGCCGGACATCCGCAAAATTGTCCCAGAGCTGAAAAGCAAAACACTGGAGGGCACGACGTTAGTTTTCAGTGGCCTGTACCCGACCAACTACCCCATGGAGAGGACCCGTGAGCACTACCATGCTAAAGCACTGGGGGCCAAAATTGGGAAGAATCTGGTTCTTAATTCCCAAGATCCGAGTCGGACAACACACCTCATCGCAGCAAGAGCTGGTATGTAGAAATGTATGTATGCTGTTGACCAAGCATACAACTGTAGCCTTAGCGTAGCAGTGTCAAATTTGACAATTAATTGTTCTGTCTAAAGTTGCATAATTCTCAAAAATAGTTTTTAATTTAGAGCCTTGGATTTTGAGGACTGAAAGTGAAATACTTTAGTTCTTTTTCTGATCTGCCTTTTGCTGATGACGGTTGAGGTAGTTTTTAGTGGTCATGTGCTGGAACCTTTCGTAACTGATGCAAGCCATGGTTTGCAAATGAGGCTAGAATTTAAGAAGGGTCATGCAAGGCTTGTTTAAATGCCGGGCTTACTGAAATGTTGGCAGATTTGTGAATTTTGTGAATCTTGTGAAACTTTGGCTGAGCAGAGATAATTGGCAGTACTGTAAATGTCATAAATGGCATTACAATTAATGTATCAGCGAGGTCAGCCATTCCAGGAGGCCGTGTGCCAGTATAATGAGCTCCGGTTAACATATGGCAACAAGGGTGTACCCCGCTGTGGAGACATTGGTTAAATTCCTAGCACCTCTGAAGCAGCAGTAGGAAATGTTTTGTTTGCATTAGCAGTAACTTATTACAGCTCTGATCCGATATATGAAGAGAGCGAACAATAATCAGCGAGGCTGAAATCAGTGAGATAAAAAATACATGCAGGCATATTACAGAAAAAATATTATAGCAAGATGTGACAAAAAAAAAAGTTTTTGTCACACAATCATACACAGTACAGTATGTCCTGAAATTCTTTCATGCCTCTCCGGAACAAATCTAACAACCAACTAGCTAATAACAAATATATAAACTAAAATGAAAATCGGTCAAATAAATAAAAATGAAACAGTGAAACAACAAAGACAATATAAGCAGTATGAAGTTCATCGTTAAGTGTGAGCTTCAAAATGACCAGTACATAACATATGCAAGCTTAAGGATTATACCTTACTGAACACAGTCTGCAGTGTCTGTGTGTAAATCTGGGATCACATTGTTTTCGGGTTCCTGTCCGACCAACCAATTGTGGATCTGGACCTCCTGTACTCCGTAACCTCCTTTGGAGTTCTCCTGCGCACTAGTGACTCATTCCCTGTAATTAGGCCTGCTTGACTGACAGAAACACAGTTCACTGTATTCTGACATTAGAAACCCATGCTGCTGGAGGCTGTGTGTGTGTGTGTGTGTGTGTGTGTGTGTGTGTGTGTGTGTGTTTTCATATGGAGGCTAGTTTTGCACTTGTAAGGCTTAAATTATGCTGAAGTTGAAAATAATGTTTTGCTTTGAGTGTCTATCAGGCCAGTAGTTTACTAAGCACCCGTATCACATTACTGTCATGAAGTGTTCCTGCAGTCGGCAGAGACGTGTGTCACACCTTCGTCCATTTTCTGGTAGTTCATGAGAGACAAACGATACAACAAAGGACTCTTCTGCTTAAATGTCAAAGCAGCGTGTACCTTGCTCAGAAAATACAGTTTTAGCTGAAGGGCACCAAAAGTGAATTCTCTCCCGTATAGCTACCAATCCAGTTTACCTTCTGAAAACAAGCACAGGAAGTGGCACTGTTGCCTTGGGAACCTGCCAAAGCAGAGAGCAGCACTTGGCAATCACTCATCAGGAGAGAAAAATCAGCCAAAGATGGTGTAAGGGCTACACGAGCAGAAGGCCACTCAGTCTGGAAAGAGCTGCTGGATAGGCCCATTGTGTTGTAAGCACATGTAACAGCTATTCATCTTGTGCATTTCACAAAAATACATACCTTTTTATATGTTTTCTTTACTATCATCTTTCACAGGCTGTTCATTCAGTGAGTGGTTACAGATATAATAAGGCTTTTTAACTTTTGCGCTTTTAAAAGCAGGAGGTCTTGAAGCTTCATTCACAGGTAGACTGATGATAGAAAAGGTGTTCTTTATTTTTTTTATGATAAAGCACTTTTAAAAAAATTGTTTTAACATATTTGGCTCTATGGATGGTAATGTCCGTCTGTCGGTCAAACACTTTGATCCAATATCTTAAAAACTAGACGGATTGCCATTGGATTTTGAATTGTCAATTCTGTGGCTGTGTGGGCGGAGTCAGATATACCTTCAGAAAAAATAAAGTTAAAGTCCGGTCAAGCTTTGTAAACAAGGAGGAGCGTTGCCCACGTGAGAGTAGTAGCTGTAGAGTAAAACCTGTTTGGAAGGAGACATTCACAATAAATGTACTGCAACAATGCAATCATTGTAAATTGACACCTATTAATTAGTATTATAGGATTTTCATAACTTACTATTGTAATGCATTTATTGTGAATTGTAATAATTGTACATGCATTTAAATATTTCTACATGCATATTGGCATTATACATCACATTCATTGATTCAATATGCAATATTTTCTTATTGAATTGTTATAATTTTATTCATCCACCATGATTACACACTCTTTCTGGTGACAAGATCTGCTTTAATTGTAAAAAAAATAAATAATAATAATAAAAAAATTCAGAAAAAACAAAACAAACCACGGACAAAAAACTAAACTTTTATATTTTATTTTATAGGGCCCTACTAAATACAGCCTCACCGAGGTGCTAGCATGGCTGTATGCTCTGAGCCACGATCCTCTGTGTCTCAGTGAACATGCATCAAGGGTAAACTGAAAAATGTTTCTTGTTTTCCAGCTCATTTAATTAGCTTTGCTGTCCAAGTTAATGAAAAATACTTTAAAGAACCTCCCTCTGATCAGTTTTCCAGTTCATGGCAAGCAGCACAACAACAACACAAAGCAGATGCTGGATACTGTACACCAACTGAACAGGAAAATGTGCACAAACAGTTCTAGTCAACATGTGAACAAGCATGTGATTGTTAGCCACGCGTGGTTTAAATATCCTTGAGGTTAATGAGCTGCTAGACTTTCATGTTTCAAACATCAATAAGGCTTATTCAAGCAGAAACACTACTCTGTCTGGATTTAACCAAACGAAACATGGCTTTTTGGATTTCTAAGAAAACTATTGAGTTGGTGAGTAAAAGGACGGTGACTCAGAAAGACATCTTTCCTTTTTATCTAATATTATTAACCAATCAATGACTTTTTATTTTCTCTTCCAGGAAAGTCAGATGATTGATCTGACTTATTCAGAAGACCCAGAGAGAGAGAGTGTGTGTGTGTGTGTGTGTGTGTGTGTGTGTATGTGTGTGTTTTTGCTAGCAGCTTTTAATTGTCAGGTCAAAAGCTATCCTCCATTTGACCTTGTCCCCCTTCATTCCTGTCGCCCAGGCACCGAGAAGGTTCGTCAGGCACAAGGCTGCAACCACCTCCATGTTGTCAACCCCGACTGGCTGTGGAGCTGTCTGGAGCGCTGGGAGAGGGTGGAGGAGCAGCTCTACCCGCTAAAGGAGGACTATTCCAAGACGCCAAGGTGAAGGAGCAATGTTCTTCCAGGCCACCTACAGATATTGCTAACATATTGACTGCAGTCTTTGCAATAACTCTTTTCTAAAGATGATTCCAAACCGGAGATCTTTTTCTTGTCTGTTGAAGGAGCAACAGTCCAGCGGCGATCCCTGATCATGTGGGCTCCCTGCAGAAGCCTATTTTCAACCCAGCTGCCATCCAGTACAGGCCTCCACCTCCAGCCCCTGAGGTTCGGACCTACGACCCCGTCACAGGGAAGCTGATCCGCAGGGGGCCTCAGCTGTCACGGCCGCTACCTTACCCCCAGGCGTCAGGGTCTTTAATGCTCTCTGATCACAGAGACCAGTCTTGTGTCAGGTGAGAACATAATGAGCAGTGCAATATTATGATAAAATCTAGATGCAGTGATATAAAACTAGATATTGTGTGTAAGTTAATTTAATTATAATATTATGCTTCATCTTGATATTGAAGATAAGGCACTTTTTTTGTGTTTACTGTTGCACTGTTTGCAAAACCATCAGAAATATGCTAAAAGTCTAGGGCGGTTTCACGGTATTACAGTTGAGATCCTCGGGCAGAGGTCTGTTGTCTGTTCCAGAGTCTCGACTGAAAACTAAAGGGGACAGAGCGTTTGCTGTCAGGGCCCCGAGGCTCTGGAACAGCCTGCCCGAGGAAATCAGGTCGGCTGAGTCAGTGAACTCTTTTAAGTCCCTTCTTAAAACATACTTTTATAGGAGAGCCTTTCCCGATCTTATTTGACTTTATTTTATCCCTTTTATTGTATTTTACTTATTTTATATTTATCTTAAAGATGTATTTTAGTCTTTTCAATGTTTTCTTGCTTTTATCATGTATTGTTTGGTATTATTGTCTTTACACATGTTAAAGCACTTTGTAACTTGTTTTTGAAAAGTGCTCTACAAATAATATTATTATATAATAATTATTATTACAGTTTACCAGGGTTTTTAGAATTTCTGACTGTGTGACTTTCAGTACCATCAAAAATACAGATGCTCCTCTTTCTATGAAACTTATATGGAGATGCTATATCGAGCTGATGTAGTGTACGACCTCATCGTAGGCGGGCAACAGTGCATTGAACTGCCTAACACAACCTTCAACGCGTATTTTTCCCCCAACCAGCGAATTAGTCCAACACATAGTGGAAAAACAAAGTTCAGAGCTTAAAAAGGGAAACACCTCCTTATCGCCGCCCTTTATAGGATTTATTGACATCATGGTGATTTTTCTGTACCTCCGTGGGACTTGGCCAATACCTACAAACAGACAGACAGTTTTGGGCGCTTTTCCTGATTGTTACGGGATTTTTGTGTTCCACGCAGGCCGCATGTATAGACTTCTGCCGTGCATGTGGGTTCCAACAGAAATGTTTTATACTCATACAGACATAGAAATATTTGATTTTCCAGGCATGTCCTTGTTTAATTTCCACCTACAGTTTGAAGCTTCACTGTCCCTCAAAGTCACCTCTGATCTTCCGCTCCATTTGTCATTCTTCTGTCAGTCCCAGATGCTAATAAGGAGGGTGTCCTCTCTGTGTGCATTTGTTTGTCATTGGTGAGCCACAGAGAGGCTTAAAGCCTAAGCATAAAGCTAACATTATGCATCTCTTTACTGGACCATCACCATGATTAAAAATGTTGTAAATTGAATAAGTCTTTGATGATACTCCTAATTAATAATCACAAGCATAAAATTGGCCCATATAAATCACAGATTAGAGACACTGTGGAGTTTTCTGGAAGTTGCATGCACAGCTTGGATTTAATCATCAAAGAAGATCTGTTCAATTAAGCACTGCCAAGTGGAAGTAAGAAAAGTTCCTCTTCCCACTTGCATGAGATTTACATCTAATGTGCCCTTATTATAGAGAAGAAACCATTGCACTTGTCATCGTTGGTTTCCAGTCTCAACCTCTTTTGCCCCATTACTCTACATCCGCAAATTGTCTTTTTTGTGAAAGATTTGCCTATTATGTACAGTGTTTGCAAATGAATGCAATTCCTGTGAAGATTTACTGTTAACAGAAGAATGTATTTCAAAGCAAACATTACAGCTGACTACAGGGTGTGAAATTGGCACCAGCCAAATGCTGGCAAATTAATGACAGTGGCTGGTAGATTTCAGACAGAAAATAATGATTTACTATTGAATGGCTTGTGAATGTGAGCATCTGTCTGTCAGTGGCTGGTAGATGTTCACATTTTAAAAAGTTAATTTCCCACCCAGGCTTTTTTTTGTTATGAAAAACAAAACAGAAAACGAGTCATTATAAAGTTCTTTGTAAGAGTATGTTAGGAAGTATTAATTTTCAGATGTGTCTTTATTGACTCACTTAATGACAGAGCTGTCTGTTTAATCAGGTAAATGTATTAATTGATATGCTTGGCACAAAATGGCCCTCATGTGATTTCGGACATAATGTACTTTCAGTCGATCAGCCAGGATCAATACAATTAATCCAGTAATCCTGGCGGATAGGCTGAAAGTACAGCGTGGACTGGACCCAACAACAATCACATGGATTTTGGACTTCCCCATGGGAAGATCTCTTGTCAGATGTGCGCTTTAACTCTATTGGCACGCCATGGAGCAGTGTGCTGTCACCCTTTCTATATATTTTATAAACCAATTGTTGTCATAGCAGATACCCTGGACACCATATAATTAAATTTGTCGAACAGCTAGCTCTGAAAGACTTTTCGATTGGTGTGAAGCCTCACATTTAAGTCTTAACATATCAGAGAAAGAACTGATTTTAGATTTTAGATGTGATGCTCCACCACTCACTTTATCCAGGATCAGAGGAGAGGAGATTGAGGTGGTGACAGATTATCTAGAGTACCTTGGTCTTAGTATAGATCACAAACTCTCCTGGGACCAATGTGCTGATGCTGTTTTTAAGAAGGGACAACAGCCCATTTACTTCCTCAGAAAACTGTTAACAACAAAATTCTTAATTTGTTTTTCAGATTCAGAGCACCCCATGTTATTGTATTGCATGTTGGTATGGACATTCCAAAAATGTCTATATCGCCATACCCTGTTCCTGAAAAGGCTGACATGGTCTGTAGGGATACATCCCATCCACTTTCAGTGGAGTTCCAGCCACTCCCTTCTGGTCAGCGATATAGATACCCCTAGATTAAAACCAACCGTGCAAAAAGCTCATTTATATTGATGGCAGTAACCCAATTACATAAGAGACGGTAGACAAGGAGAGTCTAGAGCATGTGGAATACACTGAGACAGCAGTTTAAAGCTCAGTTATTGACATGCACTTTAAATGCCCGTTGGACTAGTACGACATTTATTTGTCATTTCATCATGACGGCTAGACGATCTTAGATTATTGTAGCTTCTGTTCGTTGATGTGTTTGTTTTCTTGTGTTGTGTCGATATGTTGTTGTTCTGCTGCACCCCAAATTGCCTCTCTGAGGACAGTTTGGAAAGTTTTCTAAGTCGAAGTGTTGTATGGTTTTTTATTATTTTTTTTTTTTGTACCTCAGGGGAACTTCAAAGGGTCAGCAGGACGGTGTGGCAGGGCCCAGCCAAGACAACGAGCAGCCAGGGCCGTCTCGTCGGAAACGACAGCCGAGCATGTCAGAATCTATGCCTCTGTACACACTTTGCAAGGAGGATCTAGACAGCATGGACAAAGAGGTAAGGAAGGGGGGAACCATTACTACTACCTTTTTTAAGGCTTTAATTGATAAGCAGTTGCATCGTGTTGTTGACCAAGGTTTGCAGTCATGTGCTGTACAGCAACATCTTTATAAGATCAGTGTTATGGATATTTGTGCGGTGAGGCGGTAAAGGTTTTCTCCTGAGGTTTTTGTGGTGATGTTTCAGGTCTGCTTCCATCCTGTGCCTGAGTGCAGTTTGCCACACGGTTAATGCTTTCATTTGTCAGTACACACATGGATATGTTAGTAGGGCTTGGTTTCTATAGATCAGATCTCCCTGCTTTGTCTTGCGAATATGAGAGGGTGTACAGGTATAAATTTGAAATTGCAATTTAGTACAATTAGTGATGCAGTCTAATAGACTGGTTTTGTCAAATGTTAATGACAGAAATAATGTACATTGAGACCTCTATTCTGATTAAAAACATGACATATGCTATCATGTCTGTCTACTTTCTGCCTTTGATATTTTTTGCCTCCATTGCAAGGCAGGTTGAAGTGATTACTAATGTCTGGGAGCTCCTGCCTGGATAATACACTTTAATGGTCTGAATTCTGCTAATGCTTCAGCAGGGGGAAATGTGCAAAGTGGATCCTGGAGATCTGTCTAGAGCCTCTCAGCATGTGATTATTCCGAAGAAAGGGCTTTGTGGCTTGTTCACGTGGGTCATGACATGTGACCAGTTATGGTAGAGTTGAGGTCACGTGTTAGCCAGTGCCAATTATTTTGTCTCTTTTTCATATAATGGGGATATCTCCAGGGAAAGCTGTATTTGTTGCCACTAAAGTTCTTTTATTTTCCCCTTAAAATTACCTAAAAGCAAAGTATGCAATATTCTGTACTGTATATATTAAGTACTGTATGTGATTTTGAGTCTGATTTACTATATATTATAGACATCATAATCCTGCACAAATCAGAAACACATTGTAATGTGTAAGGGTAAATAACAAAGTGGCTTTGTCGCTTTCTCTTCCTAAACCTTTTGATAGAACCCAAGTTATAAATCCTGAAAGGAAATTAGACTTTGTTGGGGCTAGTTAAATTTTATTGAATGATCTGGCTGTCATTGTGAATGGTCATGCTGCAATGACTAACCGACTCCTGTTACTTGGATACAAAATAGTCCGCTGTCAGTTATTAACTCAATTGATTTTTGAACTTAAGTAACTCTGTAGCTGCAGGCGACAGCTCAGTGTGAGAACTGCTGTGCCATGCATTCTTGGAAATAGGCTTATTTTTCATTTTTCTCTCAAACTTATGTGTTTGAAAAAGATGCATCCCATATCATCTAAACATTGCTGACCTACAGTATTACCCAAGCCAACAGCTATTTAACATTTCAACATTTCTTTATATCCAAATCTCTTATCTTTCAAGATGCTGTGTGATAAAATCCATTTGTTGTTTGAGGATGAAGTTAAGACACGATCTATTTTGTAATCATGCTAACTTATAAAAATAAAGAATGATAATTGTCTGATACTCAAGCTGGCATCTTTGGGGGTAGGTGAGCATGCTGTACGCCACGGTCTCTGATTTGGTTTGACCACTGTAGGGCGCAATCTCACAATTTTGTGATTCTACACATATTGGCTTAAAATATTGAGAACTGACTGTTCGCTAAGGCCAATTACAGCGCAGTAATAGGTGGACTGGGAAGACTCGCTCTAAGTGAGGTCTGACACTTTCATGGCTGCGCTTCATTGACTCGTATGCAAAAGGCTTTGTTTCCAGCCTTTATGGTCAAACGCTGTTCGATAGGCACTTGTAATAATTACAATCACTACTCAGAGAGGGTGAAAGGAGTAGCAGGATTTATTCCTTTTCCAAAACCTAAAACAAATCCAGAAATGTAGGCTGTGGATTGTTCCTAATGTAATGTTAGTTAGATAACACTACCAAACTTTAACTTACTAACATTACTGAATGTAATGTTATATGGCCCTAATGCCTTGGCTTTTTAATTATTGTAATAGTGAATAGAGGGGAGGACCATTCTAGCCTCTCTATGACCTCTTTCACCTTACCCCCTTCCATCATGTCTCACTACATTCACACGTAGGACTCTGGGCGGGCAGGCAGGCTACAGGGCGTTTGGTGGGTGGGGCTGCTTTATTGCGGCCTCGCCCTTCTTCCTCCCCCGCTGGCCCACCCCTCAATTTTAATTACACATTAGACACAGAGTGCTTGGGGTGTGAGAGGGGCATGTTGGGAGGCTCCACTACCTGCTAGTTGTGGAGTGCCCGCGTCGCAACTACCCTCCAATTTTAACGGCACCTTAGTTACTACGTACCTCATCTTTACTCCGCCATACTACCCTTCACAAACCATGACATGCGGTCAGTCTGAGCCCTGCTCTTCCACGAGTTTTGCCTTTTTTGTCTGTATTGCGTTGTCGATTGCCATTTGGATGACCGGGTGGGGCGGGGCTTTGTTGGTCGGAGTCTTCCGTGTTCGTGTCGCGGTGCGTCTGGGAGTCGACTTTTTTTCTCCCATATTTTTTTATTTAGTTTATTTATTTTGTTTGACTGTTTCGCGTTTTCATTTGCCTCTCTGTTGTTTTCTTATGTCAGCTGTTCATAGCTGCTCTTCAGCTGATTGTCTCTTTGTTTTTTTTGTTTGTTGTTTTCTTTTGTTTGTTGTTTTTCTCCTCCCCAAGCACAATATGGTTTCCAGCTCCTCATACTCTATACCAGGCTGCTGGGCAGGACAGGTTTTAAAAAAATGGACCAAGCAACAGTAACTAAGGGGGGCGTGGCTTAGCAAAGTGTCAATTAAGCCAACTTTAGCTTTATGAGTTGGTTTAAAGTGAGGCCTCCATTTGATGTTTTATCCATGTTTCCAGCTTACTCGTCTTAAAACAATAATTTTAACTTCTTAATGCTGTAACAAAATGTCTAATGTTGCTCGCAGTAGATCGCTACTTTTCAGAGACTCAAACAATGGTTTTGAAACAAACCTGGTAGCTGCATCTTGATCCAGATATGCCGACAATTTGCTATTGTACAGTACTGGAAATAATCTGGTGGTCAATAGCAATTGGCTGCGCCCACAAAGGTCAGCGCTGTTCGGGTCAAAGTTCAGCAGATTTGAACATTGAATAAAAGAGCAGGACAGAGCCACAAATGTTAATCTCCACTTCAGTACAGTAGCTTCCAGGACCAGCTTCCATACAGTGGTGAATAACTGTGCTATTGGACAGAGCTTTTTCTTTAAAAATATATTTTTAACATGCATTTCTTTTTGATAAATGACACAAAAGAGTTCAACTTATTTGGTAACCAAATGATCCTCTCTTTCTCGATGGGAGATCATCCTAAGTTCAGCTCATGTGCAGCAGCTATGGCAAAAGCAGGACACATTTTCAGCTGCAGGAAGCAAACTGGAAATTGTGTTTCTATTATTAATCTGGAAATAGTACATTATGTCAGTGGTTGGGTCAGGCCTTTTGTATGACTTCATACAAAAAGCCTGAAAAAGGTTTTTTTTTCTGACCCCTTTTAAAGGAGAATATGGGCATTTTAAAAGGACAAAGTGATATTTGAAAAGGTTAACAATATGTTTTGACTTTGGAAATGGACGGCTCTTATTCATTGTTGACCATATGGATACATTTTATGTGTTAGTGCAAGAGCTGCTCAAGCTACTCATTGATGAACAACCCTAGGAGTAATGGATCTCAAATGGATTTTTTCCCCCCACATTTGAAATAATGGAGGTTTCCTAACTGTGTAAGGGTTGGCCTCTAACGAAGATGTGCCAAGTCATGATGACTAGATGCCGCTAATGTGGTCATTATTCATCTTCTGTGAACCCTTACAGAGACCTGATTTGATCTGTTTTCTTCTGTCATCACTCTCAGGATAGGAGGAGGTTGCCAAAGCTACTAGATTTTCATGTATCTCATATTACAACCACAGAGGCCTTCCCTTTTAGTTGCAAAGAACTGTGCTTTTGTGTTTTTGTTGATCAGCACCATTGTGCAAAGAAATTGTTATGGCAGCATGGACCTAACATTAATTTACAATCCTATTTAAATGCCAATATCTTGCTAATGTAGCACTATCATTGTTAAAGATCGAGTTGGATAATGAGGTGTTCAATGCTCACACCGGGCATTGTTCCCAAAAAGCCATGATTATTTTGTAAATGTGACATTTAGAATGCTTGAGCATAAAGCTGAGTTAAGTTCACTGGTGAGCGGAGAAGACTTCATCGTTTTTTGTTCCATCTGGTTGTATAAAAGGCACTGACCCCTCTACTGATTCAGGCCATTTTTTTTTTTTTTTAAGCTTAAAAATACTTTCAATGTTGTAATATATTCAAAATGAAAATGTCAGGCATAATTTCAGGCCCTCATTTTTAATGTATCAATTGTTACTAGAATTATGCATGGCCCTGAAAGAACCTACCTGAATGAACTCCCGCATTTAAGACCTGACCTGAATGACCTCAACTGATACTGACAAATCTGAGACCAGAAACGGACCAAATTATGGACAGTTATCTCGCCCGGCCCATGCTCTGTCTATTTCCCTCTTCCCTAGGCCAAAACATGGCATGCATCCACATAAGCAAGTGCCACAGTCAAAGAGAGACTTTTACAACTTTTACAGCTGCAAAACTGCTCTGAAAACACTTAAACTAACAATTACACCAACATCTATGTAAAGCCATAACTGCTAGAGATGGAAAATGCTTAGTCACATGGCAACTAATGCTAGTAGCTTATAGCTATGCTAGCCAACATTTAACTCAGTTTTCTACTTAATTTGCAAGAAAACAAAAACACAGCATTCATGTACTGCTTAAAGCGTCTAAAATGTGATCAAATAAAATACCCGTGGACAAATAGTGTCCAAGACAACAATTTTAAATGCACTCAAACTGAGGACGGAACTGCGATGAAACATTTTAATAATCACTAAATATTCATGCTCACAGTATACCAAACAAATCAAGTTGAAACTACTTCAAAATGTGCCACAAATCTTTGGGGCTGACCGTAGCATTTTACAGCAGCAGGCCCAAACAGGTTAAGTTTTATGTACATCCATATATCCAGTGAATATTTAAATAAAGATGAGTGGAGAAGTCTGTGTGAAAATAGAACTGATTTGAGAGAGACCACTACCAAGGCTCAGGAATTTCTGTCATGCTATTATAATTTGGAAGTAGAACCGTATACCTTTTGCAAACATAACTAAATCCTTGTGCAACATCTTTTGTACTGTAGAAGAGTAAAGAAATTGACTCGAAGGAAGGGTCCTCTGTAGGTACACTGTATTTCAAATGTCATCCTCCTCGGACTGCTTTAGCTAAAGGGCAGCCTGTGACGTTCTTAAACACTAAATCTACAGGGCAAAGGAAAAGAACCAGTCTTAATTGGCTGGAGCAAGGTACACATCTGAGTCAGGTAGACAGCCTCACATTTAAATGTCACCAGTAGTTACATGGTGGTATGTGTCAGTTTACGTGGAGCAACATGTGCAGAGTTGCCCAGAATCACAGCAATGTACCGACTGGGTGACCTTTCTTTAAACTGCCGTTCCCCTGGTGGCTGTGTGATGGATGGGACTGGCTGGATTCTTTGTGATTCACTTAACTTTCATTAACACTGCAATGCACCATATGGACTATCATACCAATACTTTTGTTAGATATTAAATCAAATCTCTATCAGTTACCACACAGCCTCACCTTTGTCCATTTTACCTTCTATGGTGTTTAATCCAAAGTACTTCAGCACATAATTACTCAGATGTTTTGCTGTCATGGTTATTTGGTCAGCACATCATGGCATGCAATGGGTCAAACTGGCATATTTAATATTTAACCATACCTTCAGTGGACTTAACCTGTTTTAGTGGCCAATTCTTAACCATACCTCAGCTGTACAGAGGTTACATTGAAGAAATCTGACAACTGTGCCCCATCTTCAGGGAGACGTTGAGACTCCACTATACAGGCAGGCAAAGCAAGACAATTAACTTAAAACAGCTGATAGCTTCAGACTGTGGAGATTATAGCCAATGGGATTGGAAGTGCATACCCTCGCACAAAGTAGTAAAAAACGTTTACATTTTCTCTGCATTTGCGTTCATTAATAGAGAAAGCATTTTGAATAATGGCAAGAATTGTTCTGATAAAAGGAACGTAGGTAGGTAGGTAGGTAGATTGATTTTGTCACAATGCAACACATTGTAGAGGGAAATTTAGTTTTTAACTCCCTTCTGCTACGTAGCAGACAATATACATTAATAAAGAAGTTATTATGAAAATGGTAAACAGAAATTAACTATATTAAATTAGCATTAGATCACTGCTGAGGATGAATTTGAGTTTAAAAGTCAGCTGAAAACTCTCTATTCCCAGAAGGCAGCAGGGTGAACAGGCTGTGGCCCGGGTGGGTACTGTCCTTTAGTATCCTTTGGGCTCTGCATAGACACCTCACCTCACCGATATCAATGATGCTCGGGAGATGGGTACCAATGATCGTCTGAGCAGTTTTAATCACCCACTGCAGAGCCCTCCAGTCCTGGGCCGTGCACATCCCATGCCAGTTTGTGATGTTTCCAGTCAGGATGCTTTCTATTGCTCCTCTGTAAAAGCCGACAAGAACTTGGTGTGGGAATTTGGCCTTCTTAAACTTTGTCAAGAAATATAGTTGTTTCTGAGCTTTGTTCACCAGCGTGCAGATGTGAGACGACCATGTCAGGTTCTCTGTGATGCTGATTCCCAGGAACCAGAAACCTTTTTCCTAAAATCAACAATCAGCTCCTTCGTTTTGCTGACGTTGAGCAGTAGGTTGTTCTCTGTGCACCACTCTGCAAGATTATCAGTTTCCTCCTGATATGAAGTCTCATCATTGTTTGAAATCCGGCCCATGATGGTGGTGTCATCCACAAACTTCACAACAGAGTTCTCTCCATGTCGGGGGAGGCAGTTGTGGGTGTACAGCGTGAACAGGAGGGGGCTGAGCACACAGCGCTGGGGGGGCTCCGGTGTTGAGCACTAGAGCTGACTGGGGTCTGTTTATGAGGAAGTCGAATATCCCGTTGCAGAGTGTTGTATTTAAACCCAGAGTGCTGAGTTTACTGATCAGTTTCATCGGGGAGATCGTGTTGAATGCTGACCTGAAATCCACAAACAGCATTCTGATGTAGGTGTTGTTGTTCTCAAGGTGTGTGAGGTCTGAGTGGATTCGTGTGGAGTCGTGGCACTGGAGATGGCATCCTCTGTAGATCTGTTGGTTCTGAAAGCAAACTGGTGAGGGTCCAGGCTGGCTGGGATGTTGTTCTTTATGTGCTGAAGAACCAGTTTCTCAAAGCACTTCATCAGAATGGGGGTGAGTGCCACAGGGTAATAGTCGTTCAGACTAGACATTGCCGACTTTTTAGGTACAGGAATGACAGTGGCTGTCTTGAAGCAGGTGGGAACCCTCTCCTGAGACAGTGAGATGTTGAAAATGCTAATTGGCACAGGTTTTTAGTACACGGCCAGGGATGTTATCAGGCCCAGCTGATTTACTCATATTCACTCACAGCAGGACTCTCCTCACATCTGCTGTGGAGACTGACAGTGACCGGTCCTCTGGAGGTGGAGTAGACTTTACAGCAAAACCCCTTTTTCACGGCAGACATTTTGAGGTCACAGCAGGAAACGCACTGGTGATGGAAATGTTGTTAATGATGGGTTTAGTTCCATGAAGTGTCTCAGTAAGCCATGCCAAAGAGCCAGTATTCACAATACCACAGCCTTGGATATAGCTCACCTAAATGGAATGCTGTCATATACATCAGTCAGTTCTTATGTGTTTAATATAGTCTGTGTCAGGCTCTTTAAATATGTAAATACATAACAATTTGATTGTTATTTTTTGTGGTGTACACAGCAAATCCAGTACTGAGGTCTTGCACCATTTCAGTTTGTAAATGGGTCATTTAAACAAACATTTTTAGGAGTTAAGAGAGCCGAGTGTAACCATGAAATCAGCTGGATGCTGGAATTAACATTTGAACTGACTTTATTTTTGTAGGACAGTGGATTCTTGCCGTAGAAATTGACAATGAAATGAAATTCTGATGAGTTTACGGTACATGGGAATGAGATGAGAAGTGAATGATTATTAGGCCACGCAGAAGTGAGGTAAAAGGTGAAGGTTTGGACACGGGTCGGTGTTGGTTTGACATGTGTGACGCCATGTGGGCCCTTAGAGACAAGGATCATTAAGCCTGGGATCATAGGAGATTTAACACAGTCATCAGTCACTGTGATCTCAGCTCTCCCTCCACCTGCAGGTATTGATCTCCCCCATCCTTGGAGAGATATAATCCTTAGGATTTACTGAGGAGGACAAGGTTTTGCGTGAGTCTGTAGATTATAAAGGCTTATTAGGGAATCCTTGTCATAGTTTCGCCTGAAATCTTATGAACTCACAATCAGACATGATAATGTTTTTCCAGCCAGCCAGGCAGGGCCCTAGGATAGATTTTTTTTTTTTTTTATTTGGCTGGTGTTGTACCCTGCCATGGCTAATATGTACCTAAAGAGTCAAGAAATCCAAAGTGCAGCATACAAAAGCCTTTATTGCTTTATTGTCTACTTTAGCATGAAGAGTTGCAGCAGTCCCAAGAGAGCTTCAACACAATATAACACATGGTTCGAGGGATTTGACTTCGCTGATGAAGACATTTCTGTTGATTTAAAGGCTTCATTTAATTGAAGTCCCCGGTTTACTCGAGCGTAAGGCTCCTTTTCGGCTGACCGCACTGACCTGGCCTGATACTAGCGCTGCTTGTCAACATGACATTTCAGAGACAGTACCAACACAAAAGATCAAGCTCTGATAAGATGCGAAGGCTGTGAATAGTAGAAATGCTAGGGCGATAATTGCATCGGTGTGGCGTGGAGTCCACTGAGATTAAACATGGCAGCTGATGCTTTTTATAGGCCTTATAGTAGAGGTTATGATGTGACTGTGTTGTTTCATTTGATCAAGGGTGTCAGATGTTTATTTTCCATCAATGTGTGGAACCAGAACACTTGCAACAGTGGGTTTGGACAGAGCTGAAAACAATTAGTAGCCCAAAATGCCAGAGTAAAGGTGAAATCCTCGTAAAAATCAGTGTGTGGTGCTGTCCATGGTCCTGAAAATGTGCACGCATTTCATTGAGTTTCACAGTTAAAGGGTCAGGCACGGTCAACAGCCATGCAGACACGACCAGCAATTGACTGCTCCCAGACAAGCCACTACATCATCAAAATCCCACTGAAAATCATAGTAAAACAATTTAAATCTCAAGTTGATCTACTTTGCGTGACTTTTATCACAGCAACTCATAATGTGAGTAACTCAGCACCGTATATGGCAACCACATAGTACATGCATTCTACCGGTGTCATTTTGTCAGGAGATTTTTTTTGGAACCGTACAGATTCAGGAAAGTACATCATTGATATAAAGCCCTTTGAAATCTGAAGTCTCTGAATGATCTCTGAAGTATTTAATGTTTGAGGCTGTTCCATTCCAAAGTAATGTTTTCCGTTCAGCCTTATGTAACTACCCCTGACTAACCTCAGCTGCAGTGTAGTCAAAAGAAGCCAGTATCTTCTGTTTGCAGAGCCGCTGGAGAATTCTTGCTCTGGAAAGCGTGTTGTTTTTGAGTGCTTCTTTCATGTAGCAGAGGAGGAGTTAAGATGTGAATTCTTGTTGCAATTATTACATATACCTTTGACTCAATAGCTGCATGGCATTCGACCTTGGTTGAACTACACGGGTGAATACAGTTATAAGCAGGGGGGCTTTGGAGCCTTCTTTGTGCTCCTGCTTCACCGGTCTCACCATCTTTTTACTTCTTACTTAACTTTCCTTTTGATTTACTAGAAATGCACCATGTCTATCTCTCCTCTTATATTTATTCATTTCCTTTTCCCCTGGGCCTTAGGTAAGCTTTCCTCTATACATGCAAAGCCCTTATTCTCTTCTGCGCCCACATCAAATGACCTGTCAACGCTCTTCAACAATCAACCGTCAACCTGCCATATTACTACCTCTGACTACCTTTAACAGTCAGTCATTTTGGCATGGGAATAAAGATTGTATGAATCCCCTTCAGTGGGAATTGGCTGCGTACATTTCTCCCTGTGCAGTCCTCAGCCTGGTGAAGACATGAGCTCCTTGTACAATAACTCAGGACAATTGACCCTTTGCTTAGCCATGCCCTCCTTAGTTACTGTTACTAAGTCTGACAAACTGTCGTACTTTTAGCACGGCACTGCCACTGTTTATTACTGCACTGCCTGGAGAAATATTGTCTAATTTCTGGTAAAAAAAAAACGCTCAGAAAGAAGCAGACAGTTTTGCAGTTGCATTGTGCATTTGAAGGTTGTATTCAGGCTGTCAAACTGACATGAAAAAAATAATGATAGAAGCTAAAGCTCACAAAGTAGAAGTGAACCACCATATATATATACCATATCACCTGACTATTGAGAAAGAGGACAACACTGTTCCTGTACAGCTGGGTAGGTCTCTGTTCACTATTACAATCATTACAAAGCAGAACAGTAGGGCTTTATTACGTTACATTCAGTAGTAAGTTAGCTAGCGTTAGCTAACATTACATTTGGAACAATTCACAGCTGACATTTTTCTGGATTTGTTTTAGATTTTGAAAAGGGAATAAATCGTACTTCTTCTTTCAACCTCTCTGGTTAGAGATTGTATTTATTACAAGTGGCCCAGGAACAGTATCTTGGAAAAATATGGCAAAAAAAGCTAGTAAACGACATACGAGTCAATGGAGCGCAGACATCAAAGTGTCGGACCTCAGTTATAGCGAGTCCTATACTGTGCTGTGATTGGCCAGCTGTGTGTTCGGGGCGTGGCTTAGCAAAGGGTTGATTAGCACTGATTGACTGACAGCATGGAAATGTGTCAGGTCTTGTTGTGAGTTCACTGCTTCACCTATTCTGCTGCTGATTTTTACTTGCGGATATACTGTTGTCTCTTCCAAGTTAGGTTAATCTAGTAAAATTGAAGTCTTATTTTTGTCACCCCACCCTTTTTGATGGTTGCCCACCAACATTATTCTTGCGCCATTTCCTTAATGTAACATATAGGCTTAGGCAGTATTATGGTATACAAGGCTATTTAGAAATCAGTACCGTCAAAAATACAGATCAACTGATACAGGGAAGCTGTTTTGAGCCGATGTATTGTAGCGTACACCCTCTATGTGGGCAGGCAATGTGCCTACAACGCTCAACTTTTCCAGTAGTTGGTAAACAACACACACACAGGGCTGTGCAATTAATCGAATTTTAATCGCGGTTTTGATTTTGATTGTAAAAACAAGGTAATCAAGATAAAACGATTATTGTGCCACACGCTGTTTTGCAATGACACTCGTTTTGTTTTGTGTTGTAAATCCAGTGCACCCTTTCCTTTTACAGCGGCGTGCCTCGCCCCTCCATAAAAGGCCAAACTCCCTCTCAGCCAGACTGTTGCATGTGTAGTTCAGCTCAAGCCAACCTGAGTTAAAACTGCTACAAAGTGCTGGTCACCATTATTAGCTTAAGCCTATGGCATTTTATTCTGCAGAAATTAGCCTAGCAACTAGCGGACTTTACCTCTTCTCATAGGTTAACAATACATATTATTTACACTTATACTAAACCTGGGGCCTTGCTTTATCTGGCCCGTGCTTGTAAAATATTTGCTGTGTCCCCGTCTTCTAATGTATCAACCAATTTACATTTTCTTACCGTTAAAGTAACTGCATCTCCCGACCGAACACAAACAACAAAAATGGAAACCTAAAGACATCGTCTTCAACTCTAAGAAATTGTTTTGGGCATTTTCCCTATTTCCTGATATGATATAGTACAAACAATGAGTCAAGAAAATATTCAGTAAATTAATTGTAGGGCTGACCCCGATTAGTCGAAGATGCTTCGATGGACAGAGCCAGATTGGATTGTCAATCTCACAGTCTAAGCTTTGCAGCTAAACAAGGATCATGCCATTTTGGCGATATGGGGGTGCTCAACGTCTGATTTTACATAGAATTACCACTTTTCTCCCAATAACTTAATACACAACCTATTACAATATACATTTCAACATTTAATGCTGTACATAAATTTGTAAAAAGAATGAAACTTTCAATAAATGTTTTTAAAGAGCGTGAATAAATCCAAAATTGTAACCCTAACCCTGGGTCGTCAGTGAGCATGTGTAAGCATAGCGTGTATGTGCGCAGTGGCAGTGGAGGAACACTTGCTGAAGAGACAGATCCTCAGCTTCACGGTGTTGTGCCGAGTTGTTCGCACCTCGCGAGACCTTCGGATAATTCATCACCACATAAAGATTATTATTGTTTTTAAATAGCCGGCTACTTGAAATAGACCTGCGAGGAACCGTGACGTGCATGCAGTTGACGGCAGCAGTAATGCACGCAAAACTCTGCACAAGACCGGTGAAAGACAGGCGAGAGAGAAAAGGGTCATGACGATTCTGATTCAACTGTGTAAATCCTTAGTCGGGGACAGCCCTAATTAATAAAACCATGATAAAATAATCATTAGTTACAGCCCTAACCCCATACTCTTGTTCTTAAAGTAAGACACTGATAGAAAGAGACCTTTTTTAATGCTATTTTCAATGGCAAAAATCGGATCGAATTACAAACATCAATAATATATTTTAGGTTCCAACCTGTCAAGGTTGAACAGTTATTGAGTACAAAGTAAGATGTTACAGAACGAACTTCAGAGCTTCAGAGAAGTTGGCCTCTGATCTAGTTGAAACTCATTGCTCTGGCCAACAGCAGTTCACAGCTCCCACAGTAACAGCTATTCCTAATTGCTGGCTTTCATTTAAAATGAATGACTGTCTGCTTCTTTTGCTGCACATGAATCTTTCAGTGTGAGTCCCACCTCAGGCCAGATTTGATTCTGCAGTTAAAATATCTATGTCTAGATTTCAGAAGTGAAAGCTTTGCTGGACAGGAAACGGCTAATCTGCTTTCCCTGGGATTTTAAGGTGTGTTTTGATGTGTCAATTCATGTCGGCCCCATTATATAAATTTTCTTTTAGCACATGATCAAACAATGATTTCACATGTGCTTTTCTGTCCTCTACATCTCATCCACAGGGTAGTTGGGGCAGTTAGAAACGGTGTTTAACACAATAGTGTAACAACTGAAGCATTTAACCAAACATAAATTCTCTGCCCTGGAGTCACACTGGTACTAAACTCTATTTGCCGCTTGCAATAATCAGAGCAATAGCCTGACTCTAAACTAGCTTTGAGGGGGTGCCGTGCTGTGCTTTGAAAGGTGTCATGGTGGGTTTTTTACTTAGCCTTTGATTACATCCAGGAAAAGGATGCTGAGGGAAGGTTGCCACACTGTCTGTGGGGATTGTAAATACTTCTATTTCTGCTAAGGTTGTAAGACCCTTCCTGACATAGTGAACTGTAGATTGGCTTTTAAAAGGTTGTGATCAGAAGCTTTATACTGTACAGTGCAGTACAGTGCCTCAGTGGTATCTGTCAGTGCTGCCTGGGAAAAGGTGTGGAAGAAATGAAAATCACTTCCTGCCTTCCACAAAGCCCTGTTTGCTCAGACGTTCTGTCGGAGAGTATTCTTAACAACTGAAACTATTGTTCTGTACTCCTCACTTCTGGGCATTGCGGTATGTATGTATCAACCGTGTCTAAGCTTCATGTTGCAGGGAGACGACGGTGGAAAGGTGAGTAAGCGTTGAGGAAATTGTTGTTAGAGTAACATTAGGAAATAAAGTCTTTGCACAGAAATAACCTTCTTCGTCGTTAACACCGGCGTTTCCTGCAACATCTCACCTCTTACGAGATTTCAGAGCGAGAATTGTCCTTGAGTCAGTTTCTTGTTAAAAACAAAGGTGTCACTTTCCATGATGCTGTCAGACACCTGTTATAACAGTCTGAGCCTGTATGTGGCCAAAAAAACCCACTTTTTCTGGATGTAATTTTGACAGGCGTAATTGCCCGAAAGAATATGTTGCCACTATGGCTGCAAGCTGAAGCCTTCTTCTGCATGGATTCCAAAACTTTTTGTACGTGCTTGTTGTTTCTACACCAACATATGTGAAAATAGGGCCCATTTTTTTAATATCTGTTGAGCATTGTTACGGTCTTTCAATAAACACTTCTCCTGTAGTCCAATCTGCTGTCAGAAAGCAAACTTATGTCCCCCTTTTATTTGTCTATGTCCATCTCTCTTTATATTTTCACTGTACTGACAGAAACATACAATCCCTTTTAATCCTTAGCAACTGCCATAAAGGCGAGGTCGAATATAGTGTTCTCTGTTAGCGCTCAGGGAGATGGTGATGGAGAAAATGCCACGAGAAGAGAAACATTTTAGTGCGAAAAAATCATCTCTGTTAAGATGATGAAATCTTAAATTGTTTGTTGCTGACAGGTAGGTAACAAACAAAACCCTTTTTTGCGGTCTTATCTGTATCTTACTCTGTAAATTGTTGGTGCCCTGCAGGGTCATTGTCATTCAAAATTTGATTCAGAAAATGTAAGATGAGGACAACCAACACTGACATGTTCAGAGGTTTTCCTTTTTTAATTTCCAGACGAGCCTCAGGCACTGTTACCTTCTACCTTTACCAAGGCACTCCATGGCTGTCCAAATAACCAACAACACAGCTTTAATGAGCCTGGCACGATGTCAGTAATAATCCTGCCTATGGACCCAAGAGAATGTCTCCCTCCATTAATCCCAGTTTTCCCTCAGCTACATGCTGCTAATTAGCCTGTGGACCATAGGCCGCATATTTGCTGTGGCAATATAAACCTCAGATTTTCACTGACCTGATGGCTGGCAATTGGCTAACCTGCACTAAATGATCAGTAACCTTGGGACATTATAAATGATGAGCTGCTCAAGTAATATAAGATTGATGAGCTTGGTGGTCTTGTTATATTTGGCTCTGGATTGTTTCCGCATGAGGTGATGAGTTTTACCGTACCTCAAACATTATTTCATCTGCAGGGGGTGGGCAAAATCAATCAACCCCTGTTTATTGCATTATCTATTACCCTAGCTCTGCAACAAAGACTTCCTTTGTGACTCATCATTTATTCTAGTTATTTTATTTTTTCAGCCTGTAGTTTGTGGTCTTGCTGTTTTGGACATATCTACCTACATACTGCATTGTGGCATTAATTGGCAAAAAAAACAAAATTGGCAAAAGTTACTTTTGGAGCTTGACTGATTAACCAGCTTGGCTGAATTTAGGTGATCACTTATATTAGTGTGGACATATATGTCTTCTGGGCGTAATAAGAAATTGCTATAATAGACGTATGTTACATTAATGTAGAACAAAGAATTATTGTAAGTAAAGGTTTTTAAAAGTTTTTAGCATTGGCCTCCAAAATCTGCTGCCTGATTGTGACTAATCTTTAATATCCAAATTTAAAAGAACACTAGCAAAAACACTTATTGCCTTTCTTGCTGAGAGTTGGTTCAGGAGATTGATACCACTCTCATTTCTGTACAGTAAACACAAAACAATCGCCAGCAGCCAGTTAACTTATCTTAGCATAAATACTGCAAACGGGGAAACAGCTAGCCAGCTTGGTCCAAAGGTAACAAATCCGCTAGGCTTGTGCTAAGCTAGCCAGCTGCTGGCTGTAGCTTCATATTTACCATAAAGACACGATAGTGGTATAAATTTTGCCATTTAACTCAGTCCTATTAAGCATATTACTGAATATATAATTAGATTTATTTTCGGTCTGTAGTTGCTTAAATGACACTCTTAAACTATTGTCCTCAAGTTTAATCACCTTCCAGGATTACAGTATAGCATAAAACCCAATTATTTCTAGAAGGAAAACCACTTCCCAGAAATAATTAGACAGATAATTGGAATCTGCTGTGCATCAAGGGAACGGGCTTATACACATGGCTCCTCTGCATTACACTTTAAGCAGACATTATTCATTAAACAGAACATTTCAGTTTCTACGTAAAGGTATAGTTTGTCTATAACGGAAGTAGCTTAAGGCAAATTTTAGAACGTAACTTTTACTTGTAGGTAATATATATATATATATATATATATATATATATATATATATATATATATATATATATATATATATTATATATATATATATATATATATATATATATATATATATATATATATATATATATATATATATATATATATATATATATATATATAGTACAGTTCAGGTTTTTTCCATTATAGTTTGGCTTTGATTTAGTGGATGTCTTATAGAAAATAATGAAAGTCCAAAGCTAGTTGGGGTTCAGTGACTGGGATAAATTTGCCATATGTGAATGCATGCTAAAAAATGTTGACGTAAACTACAAGCAAAACTGAAAGTAGAGAGTGGAACTGGCCGATTGTTTTGGTGCGTGATATACTTTGTTGGTAAAAATGCGGTGACCTTGCCCTGTCCGAAACTTAAAACGATATCTCAAAAGCTCCTTTTTTTTTTAAATTTCTGTTTAAAATAGGTGGACGACATCTTAGGCGAGGAGAGCGACAACGAAAGTGAGGGCAGAGGGAAGGAGAAGCCAGGCAATGAGGAGGTGGAGGATGAAGAGGAGGAGGAGCAGCCTGGACAGATAGCAGGAGGAGGGCCCGGGCCTCAGGCGCTGAGCATGGAGCAGAGGATCCAGACACCATCCAGTGAGACCAGTCTGCCCAGTAGTGTGCCAAGGTGAGACACAGAACAGAAAGCAAAACAGGGTTCAACCAAAAGGATTGTCCACATCAGGCGATTAAATCTAGAAACTGACTTCCCAGTCAGGAAAGAATCTCTTTGTTGTAATTTATTATCACGCTGCTGCCTTTCCCCTGTGCTCTGTGTCGGGGCTGAGCTTCTCCACGCGCGCACACACACACACACACACACACACACACACACACACACACACACACACACACACACACACACACACACACACACACACACACACACACACACACACACACACAGAGTAAAGTCAGTGGACAGCAGATCAGGAAAGCCACAGTGGAGATGACTCAAGTTGGCGTCAACTACACTCGTTACTGTATGCGCAATAACATTTTTGTAAGTAAAAAGCCAATAATTTATCAATATACCTGTTCAGCAAGCATTGGCATGTAGAAAGCAATATTTTAATCTGTTCTGTCTGCAGTCTCTCATCCTCCGCCGCTATTTTACACACACAGCGTGCTAGCTCCGCTAATGGAGAATTACAATCAAGCTAAAAACGTGCAGCCTAACTGTTCAGCTTAGTTTGCCACGTATCTTAAAATCTGGCACATTCCTGTAAACTCCGCTGCAGAGAAAAACCGTGTGCTCCTCTCTCTGCCGGCAATACCTGGAGGCAGTGAATCACAGCAGCAGAGGGAAGAGGAGGTGGACAGGAGGAAGGACTGATACTGACTGATGTCTGAGTTCTTCATTCTTTCTAAACTTCACTCAGTGTTTCAGATTTGTTTCCAGGGAGATATTGAGTTTGTATAACGACTTTGCTGTTTTTAACTTAACTGTTGCTGCTTTAGAAAAACATTTAGCTATATTTAAAATATTCAATGCTGATCCTGTTCTGAATATTTTAAATGTTCTTTTTTTTTTTAAAAAAGCATTTATTTAGTAATGAAAGACAACCAATAAGAGTATCGACAAAGAACCAAACCGATAAGGAGTATTGATGAGTAGTAGTATTGATAAAATCCTATCAATACCCATTTGTCCTACTATTTTTTATATGCAAATGTTTGCTGCTTCGCTTTTCTGACACTGTGTTGTTCTCACTCTTTATTATTTCTAAATTAATTAATCATGGCAATCAAATTTAGTCTTGTTGTTATTTGATACCCACTAATGAATAAAACTATTTTTTGGACTTGATGCGAGTAGATTTCTGACCCACATGCTGGAAGAAAACCTTAACATTCAATAATCCACCTTTCTATCTTCTATCTATCTTCAGCAGCCCTTCAAAGGTAAAATGTGGTACATGGATATCGTATAACTCTCTATCTCTCTCTAGCGGAAATATTTACCATTGCATGTTTTCTTTATCAGTCCTATCCTGTCCTCAGTCTTGGCACTCTCTTCTTTCACTGTTGATCCACTACATCTTGCAGAAACACCTCCGGGTGAGAAGGATCCTTAACTTCAATTGCAGTTGGCAAGAATCTAAATCCATTCACAGTCCTTGCAGATGCACTGTGTATTTTCAGGTCTTACTTCTCCAATGACTATTATCATAACATACCAATTCATCTGTGCAGCCGTGCCGAAGCCAGACGGTCTGGTTCGTCGCCATGGAGACAAATTTCAAACAGACAGCAGGCGGTCGAATAGTTGTGAACATATGAGAGTCTCTTATTGCTGAACGACAGGCCTGAGTTGAGCCGCGCTGTTAGATTCAATCTCTCCTGATAGATTATTTTGTTGTCTTTTGTACATCCTTGGCATGTAATGTGAAATGTTCAGTAATGTATCTCTCTAATACAGTGTGAGTTTCATACTTAAATAATTGTTTTTTGCATGTTTAGAATCCTTATTTGTCAGGCTTTGTCCTCTATAAAGCTACTGTTGTGGCCCTATAGAGGACAGATCCTTATCAGTGCTCTCAGTTTAGCGTTGTCTGCATCGCCAAGATGCAGTTGTGTTGTATCTGTAGTAAACAGAGTGGGTTGGTCATCTGTAAAATGTTTTTATTTTTTTTAAATGTCCTCTTATTTAGTATAATGATATACTGCCACACAGTGTTTTGCTTACCGCTGGTATATTTAATTTACCTGTCTGTTCAGCCTTCATCAGGTATATGGGTACATAGAAAGAGAGAGAGAGATCACAGAAATTAATTGAACAGGTGCAGGGGTAGAAATTAACACCCGCCAAGCGCCAAATCTTGCGTTTGGCGGCCAAATCTTGGAAGGCAGCGTTGGTTTTTGTCGTGTGTCGCACTTAAATTTGTCCCCACTGTACCAAGGGATCTAAAATCATGTAACAGACGGATTAGGGGCGTTCATTAGTGGTTGTTTATGTTAATTTCTGTGTCTGATTGGCGTACATATGTAAGGGGGTGGGCAATTTAAGTCGGGAGCCATCAAGTCGTGCTCGGGGTACCTGGAGTGTTTTTAGCATTTAGCTAGCTAGTTACCACTATAACGTGCATACCTGTCAACCCTCCCGTTTCCCCCGGGAAGAATGAGACTGAAGCAGAGCATAAAATAAAATAAATTTACGAGGAGGTTTAAGTTGAATGATAAAGCATGATTAAGAGTGAGCAGTGATGAGATTTAAGTTGAATGATAAATAAGCATCTTGTAAGTTTATAAAACAATTTACTGTTATGTCTTAAGTACATTTTATAGCAATACATTTATTTTGCTTCAAATTTGGTGTCGTCTGGTGTCGTCTTTAAGATTATATTCGACAGAATACCTTATTATCTCCGTTAAAAGTACTGTTTACGTGACATAAAAAGGCAAGTTATTTTTTTGGGCCAGTAAAAAATATGTTTGGCCAGTCCCATTGGCGGGTGAGCCAAAAAGTTAATTTCCACCCCTGAACAGGTGACACACACTCACATTGCTCAGCTTTGGAAGGTGATAAACTTTCACAGCCTTTTTAACTGAATTAGTTTTGCCAACCAGTAGCAACGCTGGAGAAAAGCAGTCAAGTTGAAATAACATTAGGAATATGTTGCATGCAACTGCATGTTCTGTTTTTTTATATCCATTTCTCATTAGTTTCTGGTGTAAAAAAAAAGTCAATCTTTCCTTAAGCTACCAAAATCTTTCCTCATAAAGACACAAGGCTCCCTTGCTACACTGAAAGTGAATTCAAGAGCAAGACAGGCTTCTTTATATTGTGGATTTGACCAGCATCTCCAGTTTCTTCCCCGTCGATGCTCTCTCAGTGTTGTGATTCTTGAGTTTTATTAGTTACACCTGAGTTTGACATGTCCAAAAATCAGCTTTAAAAAATAAAAAGATATTTTCAACTGTAACTTCCGAAGTTTTACTGGACAGATGGAGAATAAGAGCCATCACACTTCAATTGGGCAGACAAAAAAATTGCAGCCTGCCGTCTGACTTCTTCAGATAATAGTCCTAATGTTGGACCACTGAAGCATTTTTTCTAGACTTGCGTTTCCTGTCTGTGAGCCTCACTGCTCTGATTGTCAGAGCTTAAAAAAGGACATAACTTGTTTGGGGTGTGTGGTCTTGGTTGTGCCTCAGTATCCATGACTACCCAGGCCCTCAGCAGGCAGCAGCTTGATGATTTTCTTCCCTCTTTTGGACATGTCAGTCTGTCTGTCACCTGGTCTGACTCCTTTGGTTGCTGCTAATGAGTCAAGCCTGAAATACCGCTGCATATTTAGATGTCCAGTCAGGGCAGTGTTGCAGAGGAGAGTCACATGATTAGACAGCTGGAAACACAACAGGGAAGAGTGCAAGGAAGACAGAATTGTGGACTCAAATTGGCAGGTAGGTAATTGGGGTCCTTCCACAGAAAGCTAGTAGTGACATAGTCAAGTAATATCACAACTTACCTGGTCATGACTCTATCTTAAACCACGACGATGCCCTGACAGCGCTTTCTGGTTGTGTGTTGTACTTACAGGTTAAGATTACATTTAACATGCTTGAATGCTGCACTCCTCTGCACCGACCTTGCCTTACTGGTTTGTACTTCCCTCTCTATTTTCTTTCAGATGTGACTTGTAAAAATAACCAAGAAATTGTTCTTCTGAATTTCCGAATCAGTTGAAGTTCTGACTCTTAAGAAATGGGTTTAAATCAGCAACATGCACTAATTGACCAATAAAGCACATCATTTGCAACCGGCCACTTCTGTCCACTACCTTGACTTTTCTCTAACCCGCGTTTTTCTTTGGGAACCCCGTATAAATAAAAGAACTGCAACATAAAAGTTAAAGATTTAAAAGCAGGAAAGACATGCTTGCAAGCTATGTTGTACAATTATACAATGTGTTTTGAACCACGATGTTTGCTAAAAGGAATTTTCTCAAATTAAAAATAATATATAGAATATAAACAATTTATTCATTAGATACAGAGTTAAAATAGAATGGTCAAAATCGAAGTAGCACATGCCAAGATGTCCTGCATTTTGTCTCCTATATGGGTTATGGGTCTTTCTTAATACCCCCATTTCCTATATGCCCACTTCTTTCAAACCCCACACCACCAAGGCTACTCTATTGGTCTAGAGAGGAATTGCTCATTACAAACTGAATGTGTAAAATTGATGGATGCCCCTTTAACACCAGCAAAAAACAACAACAAAATGTTTTTTAATAAAATGTCACAAAACCAGAAATTAAAATATCTCAATCTGTGCTTGCAGCATAATCTATGTCACATATAGCTATTTACACGTTTTGTAAATTTCCAAACAGTTATCGTCACTACTACATCAAAATTTTCATCAAATGTCAAAGATGAGAAGTTTAATACTGTATATCTAACTAGTGAGAGCCTACCTTGAATTTTCTCACAGTTGGAAGTACAGTGTATAATTCTGGGTTAACACAGGTTATAAGCCCTGTACCACAGTTATATAAAGAAGGAAAAAAAAGAAAGTCTGACATCCTCCTCTAACTGTCTGCCAGACTGTGTTAATGTAATTCTCCTGTCTGACAGAGAAAAGAATGTGACTGTATTGTTACCCAGTAGGCCATTAGAGGCAATTTAAGATTTATAGAAGACGTTGTATAGCGGCTTCCTGATTTAGACGTGACTCTGCGGGACCTCCTCTCCTTCGCGAGCTGGCTTAATAGTTGCCGTTCTGTCAGTCTCTGTCCCTGGCTTCACCACTTTCTTGTATTTGGCACAAAATAGACATACATCTGTTGCTAAGATACGGTAGTGATGTGAATGTTTCTGTTTTGTTCATTCAGGATCTGCTCCTGCCTTACTTGTTTCTGTCGAAAGAAAAAAAGAGAAAACATTGCTCTTATTTCTGTTCTCTTCAAGCTTTCCACTGTAATCTATTTACAAACACTAAAGGTAGCTCTTGAAATGCACCCATATCCACATTCACACGATTTATTGTATCTAAATTTAGGAAGAATTTAGGCAACTAACTGCATGCGAATAATGATGTCCTGCTTATTTATAATGTTTCTTTTTCCCAAGTTGAGATGCATCCTACTAAGCATGGATGAATTTACTGTACATCCACAGTGCCAGGTTAGGGTTGTGGGACCCAGGGACCAGTGTTGGTAACCACTGTTTGAGGCAAATCACAATAATTAGCTCAAGAACCTCAACAAACGGATAATTTATTGACCTGCACATCGTGAAAAGGTTTAGTCATTTTTCCGGACAGTTTTTTGTTCTTTAGCAAAAATCTGCATTGGGCTGATTCCAAGTCTGCTGGACTTTTATTTTGGTTTGTTAGTTTGCCAATTAAAAGTCCTTTATTTTGGTGAATCAATTTTCTGCCTTATTGTCTCCATCAAGGCATTTTTGTCCTTGATGTATTTCTCACAGAGCATGGGAGAGCGATGGGGAAGCTGAACAGTCAAAGATTTAATTATTTGTGCAATCTGATGCTGACCTACACTTTTATTTCTAAGTGTTATATTAGGTTTTTGGCACTACTGAGAAAGTATGGTGCTTTAAGAACTCTTGAAACCTATACCCTACTAGTTGGCTTTAGAACCACTCTGTTCTTTATCTTGTAGTTGTTCAAGAAGCATTAAGCTGCATATCAAAAAGTCAAAAGGTTTAATAGATACTTTCCTTTTTTGTTTTTGGAATCAAGGTTCTTTCTTTTTGTTTCCTGAGCCTGTTTGGGGGCCCCATCTCTAACCATATTTCACATGAAAGTCTCCTAATGACGTCCTAATCCTAATGTTTGTGGGTCATGTGTGGATGCATCTTGAGTAGATACATCAGGGCAGAGGTTGCGTTACACTTTCTTGTTGTCATTGTGACAGACAGGGTGGTAAAAATCATGTCATAATCTATTATTCGTCATTTTAATTTCATTTAATTTTAATGAAATAATAACCAGACATATAGCCTATTTAATAGCATTTTATTTTGAAAAATAACTCGATCACAATAACATTTAATACACAGAACTTACAGATTATGCATTTATAAGGGCATGGAGAGAAAAGATGAACATAGACACTTTTATTGCCACCGCACGAGGCAGATGTATGATTTTTACCTCCTTCCCCCCCGTAACATTAGCTGCTGCTGGCTGATAAACATTTTCAGCATTACTTGCTTGTCCTTCACCCTCAGGTGCATCAGTCCCTCTTTTTGCCATCTCCCCCCCAAAATAAATTTTTTTTTCATTTTAAAGTTAAATGCATTAATTTGGTGCAAATGAAAGGCCATCTATGAAGAACTTTGTAATTTATTTAATGTTTTTCCAAAAACCCTAAATCAAAGAATAGAAAATAGAATAAGTAATTTCCCTGACATTCTGTTGTTGTTTTTTTTTTACTTTTATTGGAAACATGTAATATGTTTCTGTGAATATAATACAATTAATCTTATTTCCATACTGTTTGGACACTTTAATTTTGAAAACCGGGCGTTTTCACATGCGTATCCTCCCATTAAATTCAGTAAGTCCGACCAGAGTCCGACCCAATTTGATAAATAATGTTGTATGTGGTTCTCGTATCGCCTAACATGAAGACTTCACAGTTTCCTCAAAAGTCGGAGGCCAAAGTGTCTGAGCGTGCGAGCTTACAGCAGCGCCCACAAAACACAACGTTAGAGTCTGAAATGTTATTATGAGATGTGTAAAAATATTTTCGGTTCATTTTGAAACTATGGTCGGCCACCATGGTCTCGTTAGTTAATGGGAAACACTGCTGGTTGAGGTAGCGCAGTCACATTTGAAGTTGCACTTGTCAGGCGGAAGTGGTTTGATTTTTGCCTTTAAAATGTTTTTACATTGCAGACATAATTGTTTTTTATCTCTTATCATATGTCTCGTAGATCAGGCAGTGGAAGTCTTGGGTTGTAAAATATCAGCCTTCAAATAGGAGGCTTCTTAAATTAA
The DNA here is from genome assembly GCF_014851395.1 of Micropterus salmoides. Taxonomy (NCBI): domain Eukaryota; kingdom Metazoa; phylum Chordata; class Actinopteri; order Centrarchiformes; family Centrarchidae; genus Micropterus; species Micropterus salmoides. The sequence continues at coordinate 27,074,321 of NW_024040817.1, read as the reverse complement.
GTTAGTCTTAAAGTAATATGAATAATCGATATTCCTCCCTGGTAGGAACTGCAGCACTGAATGCTTCATGTAGGCATGTAATGAAAGCTGGATCAGATTTTTTTTATTTGTTTTAAGCATTTTCCCTCCTCAAACTCAGCTTGTGTCTTGTTTCTTTTTGCCTTTTAAAATCCTTGTTTTCTTGGACACACTGGTACGCTAACATATTTCCATTTGAAGCCATGATGCAGTTGCATTATGTTCTTTCATTGGCAGGCACAGTTTTTTACCCAAAGCATTCTACATATTTTTTGCTTGTGCTGTATGTTCATTGTGAACAATTGGGGATTCAGTGGCAGATTTGGGGTCCAGTGTCTTGGACAGGAAGAAAAAAGTAACTCTAGTTTTAAATCGTCCTAAGTATTCTGTTATGGATAACAGCTCACTAATGCAGTGTGCTCAGATTCCATTATTATCCATTACACCAATGAAGCCGATCTCAGTTGCATATTATGTACACTTCATGGATTGTGTTGATTACCAGGCAGTTCATTTTGCAATATAAAATTTGTTTTTATCAAGAAGCAGCACAATGGGAAAAGAGGGGAATGTACTTCTTACAATGCACTGGGGAAATGTTTTATACCTACACAGAATGTTTAATGGCTTTCACTGCACAACTTATAAACCATCATCCTCAAATCATATTCGGGGTTTGAGCCAGAGCAAGCCATTGCAACAACAGGCGTTAATGTCCCGAATGGGCAATTTGGCTTACAACAGCAATCAAAAATAAATAGTAATGGAATTCATACAATATAGACATACACACATAGGACAGCACACAGTTAGCGCTAACATCACTGTTGCCATTGTCACTCGTCACCAGAACCATCAGAAAAAGCAGCCAAGAATGGGAGCAGTGCGTCCCATCACAGGCCAAATCTCATTTTGAGCTCGCAACATCCATGGTAGTCAAATGACAATGTCACAGACGGCAGGACCAACTTAATCCCAAACACCAGACTCGGAACGACAAATAAAACAATCAAACATTCAACAGCAGCCTCATTCAAACAAATGAGACTGCTGTTGCAGGTTGCCACAGGTGCAGCGCCCCAGAAGTCAATGTCCCAACACTAGATCACTGATCACTTGTTGATTATGTACGCCTTTGTATTTACTACAATAGCTTTAATGTAGTTGCCCCAATTTGTCCCGTTACGAGGGGTTGGGGAGCACTATACTCCGTTTATTAGGGGGAAGTTCTGAGATTGCATACTGCTGATTGATTGTGGAACTGAAGCCAAACGGCAAACAGAGGCTTTCAGTTGAGGATTAGTGAGTGAAACCTTTGGTGCCATGTGATGCATGGCTCAGGGATTAACTTCAACTCTACACTCTAACCACCAACATTATCACAACTGAATGTGTCGACAGACTGACACTTGTAGTGGCTGCCAGAGTCGGCAGATCCAAGTGATACTCCAATTTTTTGCTTTTTTTGTTTAATCTCGTAAGTAAAGTGAATGGGGTGCCGCGACTAAACCTACAATAAAACATAACCGCCACCTCAAACGTCACTGTAGAAACAGATGCAGCAGTGATGTTGGAAATTCGCAATCAGGGCTGTAATTTTTCAGGATTAATGCAGAATTCTTTATTTTCCAACCTGCACGAAGTACATACTAAATGCTCGGCCAAGGTGATGAGGCTTCAGCTAGGCACAGCCATATTTTGACATACTGTCATTCTAATAGTTTTGGCTGACCAGGCTATTGGCCTTGGTGGAGGTCGGCACTCTCTCAGTACCCTTTAGTATAATTACTGTCTTTTCATCTCTCACCATTAACTTTTCCCATCCATTACTTTCTCTTTTTGTTGTGACATATTACATCACACAGTCTCTGTCATGACTTTTACAGCAATTAGACCCATTCACTGCTCAAACACATTTTCTGTTATCAGTTCTCCTCACTTTTAATTTCCTGTCTCCTCTCTAGGTGAAACACATTCACTCAGATGCTCCATCACTCATCTTTCCTGCACTGTGTATCTCTGGAGTGTATTTTTTTCAGAGAAAATATAAGTGTGAAACGTGTCAGCTTGAGTGAGCATGTTGTTATAACATCGCCAGAGTGGAGGTGATGGCGGAGGCAAATGGGTTGTAAAGTTTTCCATTCAGTTGTCAGAGAGAAAAGTATGAAACTCAAATTGTGTTTCGTCTTTGCTGGATGTCTTTTGAATCCGAGGTTACCTCATTTCCTGTTTTCTGCACTTCATGCATGATCAAACGTGCTGTATTTCTTATTTGTGAAGCTGCTTTTACAACATTTGTGGATAGACGGACCTATATTGTGTCAGTTTGGGAAAAGTGGAGCCTTGCCATGTCCTTCGGTATGTTTACACCAGCACTTTCTTATTAGAGAAAAGGCATTTAATAATTAATTCTTACTGAGATTAAATGAAAATATGATTCTTAGTCAATATAGAATTTTTCATATGTACACGGTAGCTCCGCTTTAATCTTGAGAAGCTGCTGCAGAGCTGCAGTCCTCTATTCATTCAATTTACACTGAAGACCCTTTTCTCTCTTGCTCGCTCGCTCGCTCTCTGGTGCGCATGCGCGCCTGTGCGCCTGTCATTCACCGGTCTTGTGTGAGTTTTGCATGCACGTCAAGGTTCATCGCGGGTCTATTTGAAGTAGCCGGCTATTTAAAAACGATAAAATATTCTTTGTGTGGTTCATCAACGGTGATAAATTATCCAAAAGTCCCGCGAGGTCGGACAATTCAGCATAACACCGGTGAAGCTGGGGCTCGGTCTCTTCAGCAAGTGTTCCACTTCCGCCACTGCACACACACACGCTACGCCTACACATGCGCACAGAAGACCCAGGGTTAGGGTTACAATTGTGGATTTATTTACGCACTTTTAAAAACATTTATTGAAAGGTTTATTCTTTTTACATGTTTATTTACAGGAATAAACGTTGAAATGTGTATTGTAATAGGCTGTATATTAACTTATTGGGAGAAAACTGGTAGTTCTATGTAAAATCAGACGTTGAGCACCCCCATATCGCCAAAATGGCATGATCCTTGTTTCAATGCGAAGCTTCGACTATGAGATTGACAGTCGAATCAGGCTCCGCCCATCGAATCTTCCACTATTGATCCCGGTCTTTACTAAAATTTTACTAAGGCTGTGGTAAACTGTTAATGTGCAGTATTGTGGTCGAAATCATCTATGAACAAACTTTTCCACCTCAAAACATACGCGGAGAGTAGCAGAAACACATGGAGGACGTCAGACGAGACAAATCTGTAACACAGGCTGCTGCATCCCAGTCAGTTACAACGATGAAATAATCAAGGTAAGTTGGTTTAAATATGCAGGGATAGGGCCACATAATCCTGTAGGGACTGTTTAATGATTCAACTATAATTCTAAAGTAAAAAAAAAAATCAATTTTCACTTACTCACACAATTTCATCTCAAAATAAAAGAAAATCTGCCGCAAAATCAGGCATTTTAGGCTACAGCGATCACTAAAACACTTACTAGAAGACCTGAGGGTTTGTGAGGATTTACAGGCCAAAAGCAAATCTGATAAATAGGTAGGACCAAGATAGGTAAGAGGTAAACCAATAAAAAGGATCTTAAAATCAATTCAGAAACAGACGGGTAGCTAGTGCAGAGACTTTAAAATCGGTGTAATGTGTGCTGCCTTTCTAGTCCTGGTCAGCACATGTACAGTGACTACAAAGCCAGTGTGCGTTTACTGACATTACTGAAATGGAAATGAATAAACTTTTTGATACATGATATTAGTTCATTACAATACCTACATCTGCAAACATGACTGCACACATACACTGAGAAAAATGAATACTTTAAATTAGGAATTATAATAAACTAAATAATGAATAATGAGTGATAGGCTCTTATAAAAGTGTGTACAAGTGTGAAAAAAGTTTTTTTGTTCTCGGTCTCAAAAAAAGCTTAAACAGGAATTTACCTGAGCTACACTCTAAGAGGACCTGTGAACTATAAATGTAAACAGTGGCTGATGTTATATTTGATTTGACATGTAGCTGTTTGTTAACTGTGTAAACACATTATCTTTTATGTTGAATTTGATTTAATGTTAATAGTTTAAAAAAAACAAAAAAAAAAACAAGCATGTGTGTGACCGGGATCAGTATGGTACCACCCACTTGATTTAGCTTAGTCTCAGGTAGGTAGTAGGGGTTGGGGCGGGGGGGATTGATTCTTAGATGCATTGAGACGCAGATGGTGCGATTCTGAATCAATTCACAAATGTCAAAAATCGATTTTCTAAAGGTTAATTGATAACGTAATGTTGATTGAACGCAAAAGGCAGAATTCTGCAGTGTGGAGGTGCATCACCTGGACGGACAGTCTGTGGCAAAGAAATCCACAAGATGCCTGAGCGAGAAATCCGACCTGCGCCCTCTGCATTAAAAGCGAGCATGTGGAAGCAATTTGGCTTAAATGAAGTTGAAGGGGGAAAGGACCAGGACAAGAGACACACTATATGCAAGTTGTGTCAAACTAAACTAAAATATTCTTACTCCCGAAAGGAGGAAGAAAAACACAGTACACTCAAAACAGTACTCTGCTACATGCTAACATTTGCAATGCTCGGATATATTCTGGCAAATATAACCTTCATGTTGACTTGCCACATCTCTCCCATTTGTTTACAAGATATGAGAAGCTATGTTTTGTATTTGCAAACCATAACATTTTTTGGCAATAAATTAGCTCCATATATTAAAGCAGCATTCAGGTAGGTAATATAGGACAGTGCTTATCCATAGACAGAAGTCTCTCAGCTAAGGCTGAGAACTGGTCTTCCTAAAGAGAAGCCAGTGTTTAAATTGTGCCCTCTCGTTAATCAAAGGATAGATTTACAGCAGGGCGGCAGAGCATGAAGTCAGATCCTCTTTTTGACTGCAACCACAGTGTGATATCAAAGATGTGCAACAGTGTGAAAGTCGATTTAAACATGAAGGAAACACAGAGCAGCAAAACGCTCAGAGAGGAAACTACCAAGAAGCTCATGCAATTTTTTTTCCACACGCTTCCCTACCTCTCTGCCCTCTCGCTGGTAGCCACTGATAGCTGAACTGTAGTAAAAAGCTTTTGAATTGATTTTTGACTCCGGTGAAGGATAAAAACTGATGATGCTCTACTTACATTTTAAAGATTAATAGTCCTGATTGCCAACTCAACCCCCTTGCTGTTTACCATCCTCCTCATGTAAAGTTTTTGGGAAAGCCTAGAAGGGCTGTTGGCCAGTTATTCCAGTGGGGCCAAGGCTATGGATAAGCAGATGTTGAGAAGAGGCTTTTATTGTGGATGATTTTATGAAATCATTAACAGCAGAGTCGAAGATCTGCAGGCTGTTGGACGAGCCCCCTCCTCCATACTACAACCAAGATTGCAATAATACTCTCATTCTCTATTTTTTACTGCTGCAATGCCTCAGATTCCCCTTTGGGATTTATAAAGATAATTTGGCCTAAAATATTCTCTGAAATCCTTCTGTATTGAAATTGACCCAATCATTAATAAAGTTTTGAATTAAAGCTACAAACAATTCCTTTTGGTTGGAAGCTAAAATTGCTATTATTTTGTATGAATTAACTCCTGACCTGTATTGTTGGTCTACACAGTATTATAAATGATATGTTCGTAACGCAAGACAAGTTTATTTGTAGCCTGTAGCTCATTTCAACTACAAGGCAAGTGCTTTACATAAAACATAAAAGGCTTCACGACAAAATGTAAAAGCAACATAACACAACATAAAAACACATTTAAATACTTACAAGACTGTGGGGTACCAACCTTTAATCTCAAATGTCTTTTGATTAAGTGATATTAACCACTAAATGCTGATGGGGTAGTAGATTTGTTTTTAATAATAGTACATTCTGTAAAATGTTCGAAAAATGTGAACAATGCCCATCACATTTTTTATCTTCAAACTGCTCACTCTGTCTTACATGTCAAATACCCAAGATGTACCAATTACAGTGTTATAAAACTAAGAACAGCAGCAAACTCACATTTGGGTACCTGGTACCAGCAAGTTTACCAACTAATGTATTAATGATCTAATTTTCTTACCAGTATTACCACTTCTCATTTAAAAATAATCATTACATTCAAAAATGCCATTATATTTAACACAAACAGCCACACTAATAACAAAACTGCTGGTAAGTCACTTCTGACAGCTCTGCACTGCAGCCGTTTATGCTAACGATAGCATCACATAGCTTTACATCTCTGACCACACAATTCATTTTTAAGGTGATACACTTAAACAATGATATTAAGTGTAACTGGGAAATAGGACTGTCGCGGTGAAGTATTATCGCATTTTTCATCAAAGAAGTAATTTAGTGCCAAATAGGATACTAAAAGCGTCTGTGTCTGTGTACAGCCTATGGCGATCCGTCCTTGAACCATTAAGCCTCGAATATACTCGGGAGCGGACACGGACAGATGCAGACCCCGCAGACGCGGACTACTTCTGTTTATACTACCTTCTGCAGTCAGTTTGGCAGACACGTTCCATACATGTGCAGTAGCTCGGTTGTTGCCCTGGTAGCGCTAGTCACCACCATAGACTGTATATAAAAAGGTCGCCATGCAGACCGGCCGCAAAAAATGGGAGGCATGCAGACGTCCGACCCCATGCGTACCCCCTCTGACGATTTTTCCATCACGCGGACCCTCGCGTACCCGCGGACACGGAAAGTATAGTCCTTGCCTTGCAGAACTCGTTACAGTTGTGGGACTTTTAAAGCGCTAATTTATTAATTTAACACTCCTTAAAGTATGAACATTGTGGTTGTTGCAGTGCTTGCCACCCTCCGCGGTATTTCAATTTAGTGGATATTGCGACAGCCCTGGTGGGAAATTCCAACAATATTTGAATGTCCACTTGGCACATTCAGACCTAGTATGAAATGCACATTCACTGATAACCCATATAATGAAATAAGTCTTTAAGAATTTAAACAGTAATGTGACACAGCTGACAACTGCATATTATTTTACTACCCTCTATCTCCCCTTATTGGGTTGTAATTGAATGGTTATTGTTTTACACTCAATATTAATATTTCATTCTCTCTTGAATCTGAATCAGAGTTTCAGCTTCATAAAAGAAAAAGAAAAGCTAAGAAAAGGGAAAGTTTTCTGCAGAGACCACAGTTCTGAGTGACCTTACAGTATGCACCAGCCACTCCTGTAAATGTCTTTTTACAGTGTGTGCTTTGTCAGCTTGCACTTCTCCAAGTAGACATGAAGGGTGTTCTTAAGTAACATGGTATTTACGAGTAAGGGACGCCCTTGGGAAATGTTTCACATAATGGTGCATGTCCACTTTTTCTCAGTGCCTGAGGCAAATTTTAAAAATGGGTTCAACTTAATGGGTCACCGTTATTAAACTGAAGGGAATACAGCATAATATAGGATGTATTTGGCCTCTGGCACTTACATAGATTTTGAGCAGTGCTACTATATGTACTGTTTGTGCTGATTTTGTTATACGTTGTTATATTAGGTTTGGATGAATTACCAAAGCTTTCACATCAGTGTCCTTATATAAGGGGTTACCCATAGATGTCTTGAGTACACAAATGAACGAAATGCCGTTTCTCAAGGCCCAGTGTGCTCAATACAAGATCACAATAATCAACTTACAAGACAAGACACAAACACGAACTTAACTACACTAGACAGTCCAACCCCCCATCTGAATCTATACTAATAATAAAAATAAATAATAATAAAATAATGCTATGCAGTGTTAGCTAAATTTATATGAAGTAACATTAAATATCTGCATTTCATTACTACCTACTTGTTTGGATTGTCACAAATACTTACAAGTACCGAGTAGTCACACAGTGTGGAAAATATATCTTTATCCCATTCTTTTACAACCGCATCGTAGCCCTCATAATCGTAATGAGGTGCGTAGAAAATCCCACCCTTGAGATGATGCATCGTGATATTGAATCATTACTTAATATTGAAATGAATCCATGTCAGAAAGTTTTAAGTAAAGTAGCCTAATTAATGTCTGTTATTGTTATTATCACAACACATCAGTGACGTGGAAATTTTATTCATTTTAAGATTTGCTGCTATTGTCATTATTCTAATGTGCTTTATCAGGATGATTGAATAAAATGTAGATTTATTGATTAGACATATTTTTGATATTTATTTTGGATAAATTGGTATTTTAATGAATAAACAAAATTAGTTATTAGATTAATCGACTAATTGAAAAAATAATCGTTAGATTAATCGACTTGAAAATAATCTGTATGTACAGCCCTATGTGTACTTCATAACTGTATTGCCTTAGTGCCCCTGTGGATTTTCTGTCATAATGTCTGGTATGACTGTGAAAAGGGTATTACATTGTACTCTGGATGGAATTAAAAAGCTCCTAAAACGTGTTAAATTTAATTTGATGAACACTGCAGAAACCCATTTGAGGCAGTACAGATGTTGATCTTGTCTGGACACAGTTATAGGCTCTTCTAAAAGTGTGATTGGTGGTCACACTCAAGCCTCCTACAGCTCTTTAAGTTGTATAAGAAGAGTCCATATCTCATTGCAACTGGTGTACCATGGTGCACACGTGGGATGGCAAGGATATGTTACAGGTTGTATTATGCAGCACACCTTGATGAATTTTTCTGTTCTGTATGTGCTAACTGGAATAACCATTAATTTGTCAGCTCTCTCACGCTGTCACCATTACTAAATATCCTGGGAAGGTTCTATTTCCAGCAGCAAGTACAGCCTGTTGTCTTTGGCACGCAAGATTCATTAGAGTAAAATTGCTTGTAACATTGGGCAGTTTGTCAGGAGCGTCAAGAAAATCCACACAGATTACTGCAGAAATCAGTTATTTGTCCTTTGTATCACGCTATCAAGGTGAATCTGTTCATGGTTTGTTTTCTGATGTTGGGCCCTCTCTCTTTCTGATGGTCATGAGCTAAAAGCAAATTAATAGCCCCCAAGACAAACCGAAAACCTTTTGCCTCCCCATATGCACGCTGACACTAATTTACTTTACTTACTTTACTTTCTTTCTTTGATAAAGTGCAGATTTTCACGTTTACATACTCTGACAGCTCAGGACATTCAGACTACACACCTCCACCTTGGTGAATCTTTGGACTGATGACAACATTGTCTCGTCTGAAACTGGCCACTTCATGTGGCACCTAGAACTCTTTGAAAAGGTTTATCATCATCATTTCCAGAAATCATCAAATGTTGTGTCAGTAAGCTGGATGCAGCATGCTCATGTCTGCTAGCCTCATCATTCTGTGATGCTTTATGCAAAAGAACCTCATGGAAAAAAAGAGGCAAAAGATTTAACAAATCTAACTGGACAGAGCTTTCTGTTTACAGGACAGTTTGGATTTTTATTCTGTGGATGTCTTGTGATTTCTGGACAAATAGTAAATTTACAACTATCTCAGGTAGGTTGAAATGGACATGTACATCAGCTACAGTCTCAAAACTTGACCCCTGTTCTGTCATAACATGAGTGTCCGTGATTGAAAAGATAGCCCAGTGGCTATCCTGCCCCAGTGGTAAAGCAGTGTAGATACCGTTGTCATATCCTGCTCTATGGTGAAAAATTAGCAAAGTAACTGATGGACAGTGTCCGTGCTGGTGACTAAGGTGTTAGCTTGCTGGCTCATAGTTGAAGCAAATGTTTGAAAGAGAACTACAGTTCTAGATTTTACACAGGCAATACCGTATAATGAATTGTTTCAATGTGATGTACGGTTGCAACAGACCATACATATAACACCCAAGACATTTTAATGTTACAAAAGCAGTTGATTCCTTTTTTGTGTGTGTTGTGTCTCGAGCAGGGCCAATATACAGTATATTCACAATAAGATATAATCAGTATAATGGGCTGTGTTAGACTGGCAACTTCAAAGCCTTTTCCAACTTTTAATGACAGAGCTATTGCCGTAGTGCCATCAGTCCTACGGGGCAGTTTTGTCTCCATTTCTTTTATTGCAGTTCCATGGAATTATGCTAAATGGAACTAAATGTTAATCAGAAGTCAATTTGGGACATCTGAAATGATGGTTGACTTTAAGTCAAGTTAGTGGAAACATGTTTCTGTGTAGATGATAGAACTGTTGTTAGACAGTATGTATATAAATCATATTATACTTCACAAACTACACTTACATATAACATATCGAAGCAATCAGTACACAATGAAAACCTTTATCACTGAAGTGCACTCCTAGTATCTCACTGACTGTAAACTGTCAGCTTGTTTGTTTGCGGTGAACCCTGACCACCCACCAGAACTCTAATCTCCCTAATTAAATAATAGATGCTTTCACACGGTGGAAGTTCTCCAGTGCCAACTTTTCTCAATAAACAGTTTGTGCAGCTACAGTAAATTACCACACTTGACATTCATCACCTCATCAAATTGCAATGCAACTGCCCCCTCACCGCTTAGCCAATACGTCTTCAGCTGATTTTGTTGTGGCCTGTACATAAGTGGTACTTAGAAAAATAAGATTAAATGAGCTGTCCGCATTCGGTGCAAGATTTAATGTTTGAGAGTCTATTTGACAAAGGACTGTTGACTACACAAGTGAGACACACATACAGACATAAGCACACACACCGTGATTGCTGCTGATGCATTCATGGTGTTTTTAAAGCTGCTCTACCTTCTGAAAACACCTCAGCCTTGCTTGGTAATGGCATGGTTACATAACATGATATGCAGTATTTACATTTTTTCACTCCACTTCATTTTTAAGTAAACATTCAGAAATGGACTTGGGCGAGAGCATATATTTATGATGATCTCATCAAATTAAATTGATTAATGGGAAAAGAAACTTCATCTTGATCTTAAAACGCTCTGCAGTTGCGTTGGGAGAAAATCCTGTAGAACCTGATTATTTAAATCCCACTGCTTATCTTCCTCCTCTTCAAACAGCAGAACAGAAACAACGTGGTCGGGCTGGTTGGTCTCATCAGCATTTGCTGCCTTTTGTTCAGTGCGTGCTTTGACCGAGATGAAAGGAGAAAAATAAAAATATAGCCCATCCTGGCGTTCAGTGAATTGGACTCTCTCGCTTTTTTTCCCTCTCACTCTCTGTCTTGCTCTTTTCTCCCACCCCAGTACTTTTTTATACTCATTCTCCAGGCTATAATAGTTCTGTGTGGAGCTGGCTATCTGGTCTGGCACCCTGCCCGTGTACTAGGGATTAACAGAAAGCCTTGTATATGGACTACATGTTCTCATGGAATGGCTGTCCTTGTTCAACTGCTTTTAATCATTCAGTGTGAAATCTCAATTCCTTCACAGGGCCTGTTATGTAATTATTGCTAGTCTTAATTATTCCTGTCTTGCTCAGGTTATTTGTGGGCTTTATAAGCAGTGTAACACCAATTATCTATCTACAGTATAAAAGCTAAAAAGAAGTCCAATGTTCTGAATATTCCGATTATTTGCCGCCTTGGCACAGTATTACTTTTTTCATACTGAGTTGATTTACAAAAGCCTTTGAATAAAATGTGCAATGAGCCACACATCTAGTCTCTTGTGTTTTGTGACAAATGAGTAAGAGATGCGATTTTCAAAAGGGCAGTTAGAACTTCTTCCAACAATGACTGCTCTATTTAAATTGACAGTGCATGCTGATAAACAGTGAGCACTTCTGTCACCTATCGTTGGAGCTAAATGCACATTGGCTGATATGCATCTTTTCTGTGGCTGCTGAATGTGTTTTGGCCTGTACACAGCATACACTCATCATTCGTGAAGAAGGCAGACCAAAGACAGTACCAAATGTCTTAATTCACAATTTTATCTTGTGTAGATATGTAGTTGTCATAATCTTAGCTCTTTTTTCCCTGGGTTTTGCTTCTTAAGCTAAATACGGGCTTCCCTATTATTTTGATGGAGGTTGCTGAAGGCAGGCACCAATCAGGGCCAGAGAGAAAAAAAAACGTACTTCCACCCTCCCTCTCTGCTCTCTCCGAGGACAGAGAGCTACTTTTCTTGGCATATTACTGCCACCTGTCCATCCGCTGAATAGTGTAAAAACGTTGGCAGGAATGTGTACCACATGCTCGTGTGTCCTTGTAAGCGTGCATAAGAACAAACAAAACATTGACCCACTCATGTTATCTACTGTACCAAGACAACCAAATGGGATTTTAAGAGGTGTTAGTGCATGAATAATACAGTAGTCAGACTGCCATTATTAAGGAAAGCATGATATATTTATATTTTTTGTAATTGATTAACAAATTTCATCATGGTTTGCAAGCAGAGTTTTTTTACTTTTCAAAACAGAGGTTCAAAAGTGCAGACTTTATTGTGTCCCTCCATTGTCTTCAACATACATCTTCAGACTCCAGATTGCAGCTGAGGTTTGTGTCAAAGTAGGAAAAAAACACAATGGGACGTAGTTTCATTTACTTGTGCGTTGGAGTTGTGATTGCATTGTTTTTCCAAATACTTTTCAATACTTTTATTTATTTATTTTTGCCTAATTGTTGTCCATGGTAACTTTGCTGTGACATAAACTATTCCTCTGTGAACTGTACGGGATTTACCTTTTGTACTGGCAACACTGAGAAACAGTTTTGCATTACAAGTCATACATACATGTTAAAAGTCACTACATTTATTTTTGTTTTTCATGTGTCAGTCAGGGATTGTATGCTTGATGCTGCGGTGAACATTTCTTCGTTAAATATAGTTTAATGCTGAACACTGTTGGTTCTTTTAGATTACTGTTTACAGATTACTGCGGCGCACACAAACCTTGTTAACATGGTTAAATGTAAAGGAAATGCTATTAAACACTGAGAGCTTCATTGTGATGTTAGTTTACTTTAGAGTATCTTGTGTTTGGTACTCATTTTCTACTGAAGAAGATGATGATGGGGTTGTAAATGAATAAGGCTGTTATCTCCATGTCTGTATTGTAAGTTAGATTCCATGAGCTTTCCAATTAGAACGTCTGCGCCCAAGGGCCCTGTTGTGGGTAATTGTTTTTAAGGATCGGCTGATACCCTGAAGACTGCTGTAGTGGTGCTGTGTCTCTCCAGTATGAGCTCAAATTATTCTATTTGCATTTATGAAAGCTGTAGTCTTCAACTCGTAGGTAGACATAGTTTAGTTGTTGTACCAGAGCTGCTTTTCTTTTCTTTTCTTCTCTTTTCTTCTCTGTGAAGGCAGAGCTTTCATGTCTGTCCTCTGCTGCAGGGCTCGCTGGCACTTGCTGCACGTTAAATAAACGTCTACCATTACAGCTGGAATTTATGCAGGTGTCTGACATTCAGGTTGAGGGTGAAACAAACAGCCTAATTGAATTTAGCTTCTCACTTAAAACTGTTTTTCCATCTGCAATAACATCTAAAAGCAGCTGGCTGCATTGTCTCCATGTTTTTTTTTTCCTGTGTGACATGCAGTCAGAGCTGCATCTGTTGGACCAGCCTCTGTTATTATGGGATTTGTCAGGTACAAACAGTCTTTGGCAGCTGTAGCCAGCACAGTTGTTTCAGTGAACAAAGCCTCTGTTTCATGCTGTCCAGAGTTTGTATTCAGACCAACTGCTGCTGGAAAGGTGAGTTACAGTTTGTTGAAGTCTCTATAAGGTCAGCTGTCAGATTAGTTAAGGAGGTAAGGAGTGCGAGTGTGCACAGTGGTTACCCTAGACATTTATTGTTGCAGGATTGTATGGGAATGTCGGGTGCTGAGTGGTAGAAACCTACAACTCTTGCAAATACATATATTTTTACCTTTTAAAGCCCTGCCAGTAAATCTGAGTGTCCTATTTCATCCAGCAACTTATCACAGATATATCTCTATCTCTATATATGTTGGCAATAAAATTGCCGTACAAAAGTGTTCTAGATAATTTAGCAATTGTGATTACACATTACACATCTTAGTTAACATAATCATCTTATGAAAAGTATAATGTCCTGCTCAGTACATATCTTTAATGGCCACGTTTCAGTAATCCTGTTGAGTTTGTGTCTAGGGCTGTATTAAATATCATTAGTTCTTTACATTTGAAGCTTCTATTGAGGTTTGGAAACAAAGCTTTGTATGTCTGTCGTCAGACATACATACCTGACAGAGAGCAGAGGAGAGAGATGGGGACAGCAATGTAACCTGGGGCCTCATTATTGAAAAATGTCCTAACTGGCTTTCATCACACGGTTTGAGTAGCCTTTCAATCATAGTATTTCGGTGTTCATGTTGTTCCCCATCTTCACTGTAATTGCCATACAGATGTAACAACAGTGGTTCTGACATTTTTGACAAGTTATTTTGAAATTAAGAACAAGGTCTATACCATCCTAATTTGAGAAATTCTTCAGTTAGGACGCTTCTATAATAGCTAAATTCCTATCCTAAGATCAGATAGGATGTTTTCCTAAATGCTTTTAGGAAATGTTTCAGTAATACCAAAAATCCTAAATGTCATCCTAAACTGAGATTTATCTCAGAAGTTTCTGTCATGAGGCCCATGGTCACTATAAGTTTTACAATCACGGGTCAGATGATGCAACATTGAACACACCCGGTTTAGTACAAGCATAAATAATATGTAAATTGTAAAGCTATGAGTAGAGGAGAAGTCCGCTTGCCGCTAGGCTAATTTCTGTAGTGTAAAATGCCATAGGCTTATTGCTTAAGCTAATAATGGTGACTAGCAAGTTGTAGCAGTTATTACCCTGTCATCTTGATCTTGAGAAGTAAACATCATAGCCTGGATAAGAGTGAGTCTGGGCTTTAAGTAGGGGTGTGCGTCTTCACTGGTCTCACGATTTGATTACAATTATCATGTCAATGATTCGATTAGATATCTCGATGCATCACAATGCATCACCTCAAGGGTGGGAATTTCTAGGCATTATGATTATGAGGGCTACGATGCGATTTTTCTCAGTGTGTGACTACTTGGTAATTAAATTATAGCAAAGTATTTGTAACAATCCAACTAAGTAGGTAGTAATGAAATGCAGTTATTTAATGTTACTTGATATAAATGTAGCTAACATTACATAGCATTATTACATTATTACAGCTTTATGACTGACCTCTGCTGCTGCTATTTTCATTTCTGATGCTCCTGTTATTAGTATAGAGTTAGATGGGGGTTGAACTACGCACTTTAATGCTCCAGCCAAATCATGTTCAGGCTGCCTAAATATATCTGTTTCCTTTTTTCCTTTAAGTATAGTTACATGTTTGTGTCTTGTCAACAAACGAACTTGAACTAGCAGCCATCAAACATCCTGCTCAGTTCCAGATCACAGTCTGAAGAGAAGTAAGCTAGGGTTAACCACCTTCACTTTTCCAGTAGTTGGAAAACAACTGACAGACTGGATTTATAACACAAGACAAAATGAGTGTCATTGCGAAACAGCGTGCGCACAATAATCGTTTTAATTCGATTAACTGGTTTTTATGATTGTTGGAAGCCAAAATCAATTGTATCGTTAGTGCTGTTTTGTTAGTAGCGAAGGGGTCAAATTGTTTTTGTCATAATTGTTGACAGGTGAAGACTAAGGTTCAGATATTCACAATTTGCGGGCTCTTTAACATGTAACATCAATAGTAGGAGGAGAAAACACATCTGTGTTATGAAAAGATGAAACATACATACATCCCCAGAGGACTCTACAGAATTTATGGATATTCCTGAGTCACAAAAGTGCAAGAGCAGCACTTGCCCTTCCTTCATTATTTCCACTCAGATGCCCTTGAGCAAGACTCTTAATCCCCAACTGCTCCAGTGGAGCTTCTCCTGCGGCCAGCAGATAATATAAGAGATAATAATGATAAACTTCACAGTTACAAAGTGCTTTACAATAAGGCAAATATAGATAAGACTGTGGCTGGGCAGCTACTGGGCAGCAGCATGGAGGTGTAAATGCATGTAACTGAGAGTGATCAGGGAATTCCTGCAAAAAGAGAGAGATTGGCTTCTGGGTAAACTGCTCAAATTAAAGCTGAACATAGTCCCAGGCTGCTTTTCTGCGTGAGACATTGTTCCTTATGCTCCGCCATTATGTTTTCCCAACAGATCCCAGAGATGTTAGTCACATGAAACACAGCAATAAGTGACAGGCTATTAACATAGTTGACCATATTAGTGCCACATTTCATAGTTCGACCATAAGTCAGTATTTGACAGTGGTTTTCATCTATACTTGTTTACTCAGCGTCATGGAGCCACAAAACTAAAGTTGTCAAGGTACTCATAAGTACAGTTGTACAACACAATGTGAATGTGTTGTGAGGGATAACTTGAAAGCCTTGTCTCGCCTCATGGACTCAATCAGTCCATCAGTCTGGCCCACGGGACATTCTGCCTGGTGATTTCCAGCTGTCCTGTTAGTCCGATAATGAAGCCTGACTGCTGAATCCCAAAAATGCTCTGAAAGACGCCACATGCAGGAAAGGAGGATTAAGGATGTAACAGGTTTGAAAGACATTGACAGCAGTCTGCTTTGCCCGGCTGCCCCTTGTGAGCACACTGAATCCAACAGTATGTGTTTCTCACAGTGATCCCCGTGCTCCCTGTCCCCGATAAATACAGCTCAGCAGTGCGAGAGAGAGCACAGGCTGTGAGGAATAGGGATGCTTACTCAGGCTTTTCATATATATGAAAAGAGGAGGAAGTAGGAAAAACTAAAACTGCAAGTAATCTGACCCAGTTTTTTCCTCCTGGCTCGTGGCTCTAAGCTGGTGATGCAAGCAGTTTTGCTATTTATGCTCTGTTTGGATTGATCTCACTATGAAGAAAAGAGATGCATCTCATGGGAAGGCTGGCCTGTTAATAGCCATTGTTTATAACCACCCAGACAAACATGGATAAGCTATTTTTCCTCACACAGGAAAGTTTATACTGTGTGTTTTTCTCCATAGCTTTCACTCTGCTTGTGAGGACTTTCCATAAATGTTATATATTCATTATACCAGGTTAAGAGTGCCATCACTCTCCAGTTTCCAAAGTAGTTGTGTGCTGGTTTTATAGGACCATTTTCTATCATAAAAATGTGACCATATTCAGTTGAAAGGTTATTTTGTGAGAAAATGTGGACTGTAGGCCTGTCACGATAATTACATTATCGACTTATTGTACGATATATGGACATGACCTTGATCATTTTTGCCGACGTTGATATCTCCTCCAAAGTTAAAATCTAACCCTTAAAGTTGTTTTCACAACTTCATCAAAACACATATGCTTCCGCGCTTTAACCACCACTGATTGAGCCCCTGAATGTGAATTGAGAAATAGATGACTATAATTTTGATCAGTAGATGGCTGCCAACAGTGAAGGTGTAAAGCGAAGAGCACCTCATTAAGAGCCACCTTGTCACTGTGGTGCAATCAGTCAGCTTGGTAAGAAGTGCTTTAAGCTCAGTCACTGCTTAGTGCTCTCCACCCACTGCATGGACTGATGAGGAGAATCTGGATGGTGCCAAGGTGGGAGTATCAAAGTAGTCGTGGTTTTAAAGCTGTTCTGCCGTCTTGTTGTAAAACCTTAATGGTGAAATTAACATTTTTACAACCATTATTTTATGTTTATTATTTTTGAACGCCGATATCTTAGTTGCCAATGTTCAATGTACAGTGTATACACCTCACTTTA
The DNA here is from genome assembly GCF_014851395.1 of Micropterus salmoides. NCBI lineage: Eukaryota > Metazoa > Chordata > Actinopteri > Centrarchiformes > Centrarchidae > Micropterus > Micropterus salmoides. The sequence continues at coordinate 27,056,585 of NW_024040817.1, read as the reverse complement.
TGTAATGTCACAGTAATGTAAACCTTATTCAAGATCCTTCCTTTTGGCATCTCCACATCACTTCCTACTTCAACTCTTAGTTAAGATTTTGTTTCATGTCCAATCAAACAACATCCAGCCTAGCTTTGTGCCTTAGCAGGTATCCTGCTTCAGACAGAGTGGAGCAAATTTCACTATTAAAGTTGTAAGTCAACATCATAAATAATTACCCCACTGTATAAACTCAAGGGAAACCTTAACGAGACAAGAAGTATACTATTTTTTTCTTCTGTATTTTAAAGCTACATTTTTGGCTCATGCTCTGGTTTGGAACAAAGGGTCTTTGTCATCTTAAAATGCCGTAATGCATAGTAATATTTTTGGGATTTTTTTTTTCAGGGAGTAAGCTACACATGTTGATGCAGTATAATCAAATGCAATCTGATTAGCTCTGTTTCAGTATGTTTCCCCACATAGCATTCTTAGAATAATTGTAGAAAAATCGACAATTTGGGGCAGCTCAGCATACAGACTGGAAACAAGGAAACGGATGGTTTGTCGAAATGACTTCCTCATCAACTCTGTCAGTACAGTTTCTGACACTTACTAATCATGATTTTGCATTACTGCCAGGTGTAGCAGACAAGCAGCAGAGTTCTGGATGTGCTCTAGTTTAATTTAGGACTTTGGATGATGTGCCATATAAAATGCTACTGCAGTAGGGAATTCTGGATGTGATGAAGTAGTGAATGAGAGTTTCAGCAGCAGAGGAGGACAGTGATGGATGGAGACAAACTTTTTCAGGTGGAAAAGGGCAGTTCTGGTGATTTGGTTGAAGTGGTGTTCAAAGCAGAGGTTGCTGTCGAAAATGACTCAAAGTTTGCTGATGTGTAGGGAGGGAGACAGAGTGGTGTTGTTAATAATGAGACAGAAGTTGTGAGTGTTTTTGGTGAGTAATTTGGGACCGATGATGATAAAGTCTGAATTGTCACAGTTGAGTTTTAGAAAGTTGGCTTGCACCCATGATTTTATTTCAGTGAAGCAGTTGGTCCGAGTGGAGTGAGTTGTAGTAGTGATGGATTTAGTGGAGATGTAGAGCTGGACATCATCGGCATAGCAGTGGAAGTGGAGACCATGACAGCAAATGAGGTTACCAAGGAAGGATATACAGGATGACCAGGAGAGGACCAAACAACGTACCCTGGGGGACGCTTTGGGACAGGGGGGCACTAGAGAAGGTGCAGTTGTTGATGTTGTTGAACTGTTGTCTGTTGTAGTGAGCCAGGAGAGGGCGGTACCAGTGATTTTGAGGGAGGACTCAAGGCGGGAGTGAATGGTGTGGTTGATGGTTTCAAAAGCTGCAAGAAGGTCCAGGAGGATGAGAATGTTGAGATTACCAGAGTCTGAGGAGAGGAGAAGGTTGTTTGTGACTTTGAGGATTGCTGTGACTGTGCTGTGTTGTGAACGGAAACCAGACTGAAATGGTTCGAACAGGCTGTGGGAAATGAGGTGGACTCTCCAAGCTTTCCAAAAGGCAGGATATCTTAAGCTCTGCTGCTGATTGTCCCCCAACTTTTTTGAAGTACAGTGCTGAATGGTTTGGATGCCAATTTTAACATTCCAGTTAGACAATATATTCCAAACGGACAACATTGTTTTGGTGATTTAATTCTTGACACCTCCCTGTATTTTTTTATTTGGTTTTATAACTTGCATCTGTTTATTCCATATTTATATATTTTTACATTAATTTTAGTTTGTCTGCATGTAGCATCTTATCACCAAAACAAATTCCTCATACGTGTAAAACACTACTTGCCAATAAAGCTGATTCTGATTCTAGATAGATTAACTATTACTTTGCACTTTTCCAAGTGGCTGGACTGAACATATGAACACCAATGAAAGAACATTTGAATCTAGTGAAGTGTGCTGTTTTTACTGATGACACATTCATTATTTTGTGTGACATTCACACTGCCTGGGTTAGAGTTTCTATCCCAGCTCATGCAAAACATCGTCTGAGCTTTGGATAGAGGCATTACATTTTTAACTCTACTATTTTGAATATCATTCTTCAGCCTAGCTTGCATGTGTCCCCTGTCATTGTCAGTTCGCTTGAGTGGGCTTTAATATTTGTGAGATGTGAGCGGTAAAGCAGGCGGCAGGGTTGTTTGCATAGCTCTGGTAGAGTGTAGAGACAGAAAACCCCAAAGCAAAAAATATCCCAAATATTTTATGAGCAGAGACGCTGTGAGCTTTTAAATGAATAAAGCAGCTTTGGAACTGATCCAAAGAGAACTTCCCTTAAATGTCACAACTATCCCAGTCCTCAGCATTCTAAATCAAAACAGTTTCCCTTTTAAGAGTTTTTCTGTACCTTCTCAAGGACAGTTGGACATCTTATGGTTGTTAGTGCATTCACTGTCACGATCAAACCTAGGGCCTATCCTTTATGGGATGATGTCTTTAACCAATGTCCCACCTTGCCAACCTATAAAAAGTAAGGAAGCGGATACTTTATTGCACGCTTTGAACCCGCTGCAGAGCTCAGAGTCCAAATCCGTCTCGAGGTCCTGTGGAAAGATCCCTACAGCCTTGTCAAAACTGGTGCTGCCAGTAAGCAGACAAAGAAAAGAAATAACTTATATGAAAGGATGCCTAGAGGCTTTAATCTGAATCTGCTGCCTGTGGCTGAGCCGGAGATGGGGGTGGTTTGATGCAGACATGGGTGACTGGGGGGATATAAATGACACTGGCAGTGAATCACACAGTTGACACGTTGCATCACACCTTTGTCACACTCAGTGCTCTGGGATGTTACTGTTAGCAGTAACAGGTTTTCCCTGTGTGTATAGTCAATGGTCTGATGACCTTTATTTTATGTTAAAGGTTGTTGTGTGTTAATATTTAAACTGTTAACAGTTTTATACATCAATTTTACATTCACATTCAGTATTTATGTCAAGGCCACAATGCAGACAAGTCTCTAGTAACATACACACAATGACAAGCTTTAAGTGTAATTTATTCTTCTGCGTCGAAACGACATAGCTTCTGCGTAGCCCCATAGCCTACGCAGTCACTTACACTGTCGCCTGACGTGCATCACCTCAAAAATGTAACTACATGTCAAGGCGACGCGGACCATAAGCACTGTGATTGGTCGGCTGGGTAGCCTCGCAATGCCTCCGAGCAGACAGGAAGTGCCCCGTACTTTGAAGTAACTTTTACTAGCAGCCAAACCAGCGGTGACACGGGGGATCAATATATTTGACCGTCACAACCCAAGCGAAATGATTCATTTCACTATCAGAATGTGATCCATTCGGTCGGTAACATTTGAAAAGGCTATACCAGCAGCATGGTATATAATTTTACCCCCATTCCCGCTAGAATATTTAGCGGCCGGCAGAAGTCAACACAGTGGACGCTGTCGCGCTACCGCCAACTAGCGTTTGGGGGTGTAATTGCAGAATGACTGAGAGACCGGCACACAACTATAAATGCATGGCTACGTGTGTAGCCTACAGCATAGCTACGCACGTAGACCCTCTGCAGGAAAATAAATAAATCAAGCTTTAGTCTGGGGGACAGTGAATCTAGTAGTGTACAACAACCATATTACAAATCACTGCAACACACATTGCACAAAAGCAGGAAGTAATTTGTAGTCTAAAAAGTTCTAGCCACCATGTGGCCAAAATATGTGATCCTTTATTTTGGGGAACCACACAGGGCTTCGAACCCAAACATGTTAACTTCAAACGGTTTGATTTGTGTTTGGCTTAGGACCTTCATTAACATTTCTGACCTTATCCTTTAAGTAGCTGGACATTAGAGCCCGACTGATGAATTGGTGTGCATATATATATATATATATATATATATATATATATATATATATATATATAATTTCTTTGTGGAAAGCCACAAAACACTGTAATTAGCTGTACTTTTGTTCAAAGTACTATTAATAACAATAATTAACATTATTTTTAAGCTGTGTTATGTCATGCTATATTGGTGAGGTTTAATAACTACACAACAAATCTTTTTTTAATTTTGAGAAAAAAAGAGAAAGAATATTTGCCGATATATCAGATTTTAAAAATCTTCACTATCAAAATATCGGTCGGGCTCTACTAGACATACAGTGTGTCTTACTTCTCCCCCACTGAAGGCAGGTGTTGACTCGAGGTGAGGCGAAGCAACAGTTAACCAGCTTTTTCACATAGCCAGAGCTGTGTAAAAGATCAGTTAACTACAGTTCTGCACACTGAGCATCATTATGAGTGTCCTGCCTAAACTGTTTGTCAACATGTATTTGTCACAAGTGGGACATAAAAGCATGTGGCCTCAAAAAAACAACTTAGTCACTGTGTTGAGTGCTTGTCGTTGCCATCCATTTCTGTTTCTCATTTCTTTGCAACACTGTTGAAAGTCGCATTATTTTATTTTTTAAGCATAAGCGACACGTCCCCCGTTCCTGTTCGTCATTTTTCAAAGTAAGATAATGGGGGGCAGGGAAAGATGATGTCTGTGTAAAATGTTTAACTCCACTGCTTATCAGCTCACTGCATATGGAGCTGTTGAGTGCACAAGGGATGGGAGAATATGAATCTAAACATCTGCTGTAAATGATATGGGATTTTGGGGGGGGGGGGGGGGGGGGGGGGGGGGGGCTGGGATTATACAGAAAGTGATGTCCAGCATTGCAGTGTCCTTTCTGCCCTTTTTAGGCTACTTTTTCAAAGCATTAAGTCATTAAGATTGGTCCCACAACAATTTCAAGTTGGCTACTGCAAAGACAGTAGCTGCTACTGTAACTAATTGACCATTATGGATGGGAAATGATGGAGTGCGGAAGGATACTACATTGATCGGAGTCATGGACAGTTATACAGGTCTTGGTTTAAGTAAGATCTCTTGGGATGAGACCTGTGGATGTTGACCCTGCTACACCGCAGGAAGCTTTGCGAGTCCAAAAAGTTTAGCTCATTATTTAGTTCATTACCTTTCTGTGCTCTGTTTCCTCCTCTTTCACACTCAGTTTCCTCCATTTGCCTTCTCACTCTCTCTTTCCCTCAACCCCTCCTTCCTTCTTGCTGGAAGCAGAATTGTCATAGGCATTTGAAGTCGCTGCTTTTAACAGGGCTTCCTCCTATCTTTACTTTTCTCTGCCTCCTTCCTTAGTAACCCTAAATTGGGATGTCTTGGGTAGAGTTCTCAGCCTTGGACTTCAGTTACAGCTTACTTCTTTATCGGTGGTGAAAGTTACTCTGCATCTCAACATTAAACTGTAGTCTGACCCGATCTGTAAAGTCTTTCCTGAATGTAGCCCTTTAGAATGCTAAATACGCCGTCTTGTAAAAAATTGTATCTCGACTTGGGTCAGATTTTCCTGGCTTAATTAGTCATTTCTGATCTCATCTCTGATGTATCTCTAATGATGTGTTGAGGCGTCTGTAGCTGCAGGCTGTTTGTTCACCAGCAGGCACTCTGTAGCATGTCCTCATGACACCCTTAATGCAATCATTCTCCCATAGTACACAGAGATAATCACATGTCAAAGTAATGGCCTCTGCATCTGTGTCTGTAATAAGAGACACATTATTACCTTTTGCACTTTCAGAACTGATATTTGTGTCATTTCTTTAGTTTTTTTAAGTTCCATGCATAGGTTTAATTTTGCAAACCATCTGGAGGGAGCTTGAAATGCGAGAACTCACCAATAAATCTGTTGACTCAAATCAAGGTCCTGATAGTTGTATAAAGAACTAGATCTCCACCTGATGATTACTACCTGACAGGTCGGGCTCTCCGTGCAACTTGTGTCGTTGACAGCAGTTTGACTTAAAGTGCTCTCTCAGGGATTAAGGCCAGCCTCCCTCTTGGCTCAGTTCATTCAGCCACTGTTTCTGTATTATATAATCTCTGTCACTGAAAAATACAACTAGAAAGGAGATTGTCCTTCACCGCCAATAAGTGCTCCAGTAATGAGGACATTTAAATAAATGTATTTCATAAGATCCTATTATCCCAGCACTCAAGCTGTGTCAAAGATATGAAAGAAAATAACAGGGGAACTTTAAATGAATGAGCAAACCTGCTTCTGGAAGGCTTATCTTTCACATATTTTGCCTTTCAAGATGGTAAACTCTCATACCTGTGGAAAGATCCCTACAGTACATCCATCCCCACTTAGTTTGTGGCCCACCTTAGGTATTTGGCTCAGCCCTCGACTTTTCCAGGGGAGCCACTTAAAACAATAGGACTGCATTCTTTTTATGCGAGAGTCAAGTATTGGCCTACACTGACTGCCATGAAGGGCAAATTCATCACACCCACAATCCCCTCAGGCCTTTATGAAGGTGAGATGGTAATGACTACTTAAAGTTCCGGTGCAGTTATGATGTTGATTATATGTTTGCATAAGAAAAAGTGCCTGAACACTCAGAGCTTCATGCATACAGACTTTATGAGAACATTCAAATAGGATTTTCATCAGATCAATAATGTGTTCATGTGTTGTTACTTTATAAACCATTTTTAGCTATGCTGGTTCTAGGGATGGCAGTGTCAGTCAGTCTGACTGACTGAAATATCTGAAAAACTGTTATGCAGAAATCAATTAACAAAGTAATTCTGCAAAACATTGCTTTCTTATTGAAGCCAAAAATATACTTTGATGGCCATATAGCTGCAAACACCCGTGTGACATCAGCTTCAAGCATCAAGTTTATGCAGAAAGCCATAACCATTACTATTTAAAACCTAAATCAAAATTATGGATGCATAATAATTTTCGATCCAATAAATTATCGGCCGATATTGGGCATATTTTCATTGTCAGAATCATATCAGAAAATAAAGTTTTGGTTTATAATTTAGCCGATAAGAATCAATTAATGCTTTAACATGCGTAGCTGATATTGCTGCGCCTGGATAGAGCCACGCAGACGCGGTGCAGGCAGCTAGAGCCAAACAAACATGTCATCAAAGGTTTGGCTGTTTTTCACTGTTTCAGAAGAAGACCGCTCTATTGCAATATGGCTTCAGTCCTTCCTCCTGTCGTCTCTCTCATGGCAAACTAAGCTGAACAGTTAGTTTGTAACATTTGGCTAACTGCCAAGCTACCGTCAGCTGTGCTTGTATAAAACATAGAAGACAGAACAGATTAAAATACCGCTTTCTACATGTTTCTACTTGTTGAACAGATGTATTGATAAATTGGCATTTTACAAAAAAGTTTTATTCCGCGTACTTACAGTTAACGTGTTTTACTGTCGTTAACGAGTTGTTTGCGTCACTAATGAAAATGTAATTTTTTAAATGATAAATATGTAGTTTTCAGTGGCCTCTAGCATTGAGGTTTCAGATTGCAACCACTATGCTTCCAAGCGTGTGCCAGAACCTATTAGCGAGTCTCAGACTCTGCATCGGCCAAAATAGAGACATTACGAGAGATGGCGTCACACATGATGATGGACACTCACGGAAAACTCCCACTGCAGCATTACAGAAATAGTTTTATCAGCTTGACATTAAACAAATCCATGCTCGTCCCATGATGACGCTACAGTGACTGCATTTAGCCGACACGATACGTCATCATTGTGTATCTTTAAATGGAGAGGCTCAGCAATGTCAGCATAGCTTAAATTTATTGGATGATAACGAAAATGGTTAGTGAGCTAGACTGAATATTATAAATGACATTGTTGCCCCACTTTAGCAGTAATGTTAGTTTACCTGTCCAATAGGATGAAAGCCAACTCTGGATCAGTTTTTCTTTCCAAAACAAAGCGGAGCTCTCTCCATGACTCAAACACCTTTCTGATGTTGACAATGTTTTCGCCCAACCTTGATGTGATTCTCATTTGGCCTGACGGGCTTCAGCACATAAAACCTTTCTATTGTATTTTATTCTTAGGAGTTTTTGTCTGGAACCAATGGATTTTGCGAAAAATCCAAACTGATTTCTTCACAGAGGAAGCGGCATACAGAGATAACCAAGAAAGCCGGTGAATGGTTAAATTTCATGTGAGGTTACAACCCCTTAAAAAAAATACACACATTCCCTTTAAAGTGTAATTTATACTGCGTCGAATTGACGGCATAGCCACGTACCCTACACCGTAGCTGGACGTGCACCTCCTCAAAAACGTAACTACACGTCGAGGCGACGCGGGCCGTAAGAACTGTGAAAAGGCAGCTGGGTAGCCTCGCAATGCCTCCAAGCCGACAGGAAGTGCCCCGTGCTTTGGAGAAAATTTTACTAGCGGCCAAACCAGCGACTGTAGCACGGTGGATCAATATATTTGACCATCACAACCCGAGCGAAATGACTCGTTTCACTATCAGAATGTGATCCATTCGGTCGTTAACATTTGAAAAGTCTCTAACAGCCCCACGTTTACAATTTTACCCCCATTCACGTTAGCGGAGCGCTAAACCGGAAGGTAGCCTTCTCGGCCGGCAAAAGTCAACACAGCGGACGCTGTAGCGCTACCGCCGACTAGTGTTAATTATAGAAAAAACGGAGACACCGGCGTAAGTATAAATACATGGTTACACGCGTAGACCCGACGAAGGAGTATAAATCAAGCATAAGTGAGGACAAGGCTGTTCGTTAAAGATTCCTCCATCTGTAGTGTGTTTGTTAAAATGTAAGTGAAGTTGTTGACTGCAGGACGCTATCTTTGTGGCAGTGCAGTTTAATAGCATGTGAAACCAGCAAAAATCTAATAAAAGCAAATTACATCTGAAGCCTGTTTTGGAGCTGACATGAGTGAACGTGGTGGGATTGTCTGCAGCGTGTGTGTCTGCGGGGGGGGTTAGATTAATAGACAGGGATTTAGATTGGATGTAATGATGCGAAGCAGAAAACAACGGAGGAACTCATCCCTTTCCACCCCCCCGCTGTCTCAACTGTTAATATTTGGAAATGGGAGAGGGGTACGGGTGTAATATCACACACGCCAAGTTTTTACTGCAGTGACTCAGTGTCACCAACCAGCCCAGGTGGCAGAAACATTATCGCTGATGGTGTGACAGTAGGGATTGCCTAACTTTCTCACATTGTTGCCAGATAAATAATCATTCTTCGCCCATCTCATCTCTCGCCATTATCGCTCACCCTCACATTACCCTCTGACCACTGAGCCCCGAAACTTCATGTCAACTTTCCCCCCCACCACACACACACACACACACCACGCAGTCTGCAGGGGTCCTCTATAGCAGTCATGTCACAGAGCCTTTCCGCTGATTTTAGCCGACATCTGACCTTTAATGAACACACAAGCAGGGCCCTGCGGTTGTGGGAGGTTAGCGAGGCTGTCTGAAAGCGGTGTGGTCTAATGAGGGGGGGGGCCCTCTCAGCACAGTGTCAGTTTTCCACAATAACCGTACAAACCCCTACGCACCTCATTAGCATCATGCTAATAAGCCACTGTGCATAGGATGTCATAGCTGGTGTGGAGTGGAAGGAGCGATGTTTACAGCCACATCATAGAATTCTTTAGCCACTTAGGAACATGTGCTTTCCTTTTTTCTTTTCCTTGACTATTTTGGAATCCTCTTTCTGTTCACACCTTGTATTAAAATGTGTTTCCAGTAAACAAGACTAAAATAGATAAATGTTTTCATCACCACAGCTTTAGAGGTGTTGGTAGGTGTTTATTATTTTTTTTCTTCTGGGGAGAACCTGGCTGTCTTTTTCTCCCTGCCTCTAGTCTTTATGCTAAGCTAGGCTAACCGCGTCCTGCCAGTGGCTCCATGCTGAACACACAGACATGAGAGTGGTCTAAACCTTTTTTGATGCCACTCTCTGAAAGAAAACAAATATCCGTATTTCCCAAAATGTTTACTATTCCTTTAACGTTTTAACCTTTGAGAGCTTTGTCACCGTATTTGTCAAGGTAAACTATTTTTTGGGGGTCTCGCTATCGTACTGCCACTGGTGTCAAAGAAACGATGCCCCACGTGCAACAAATTAGCCATCCAAGATGCCTGTGGCACTTTTATTACACAGGGTCTTTTTTTATTGGAAGGTTATATTTGATTTTGTAATTAGTTGGTTAATTTGGAGACACAGCGTTTTCATTTTGTTTGTAATTGTGGGTTTTTTTCTCCCCAATCCACTTTGTTTTCCCAAAGGCGTTACCCTTCTTATCTCGTCCTCTTTGCACTTTCTAACCATCTTTACCCCTCTCCCCCCTCTGTCTGTAATCATGCCTCCTCCATTTCCGTATACCTGGCTCCCCAGTTGCTCTGATTCCCTCATCACTGTGCTGCTTTGTTACTTTTGTGATAGTTTTGTTACCTAAACTTAACCAAATAAAGCGGAACATACTTCATGTCCGGTATTCTGTGTCTGACTTCCTGCCCGGTTATTCTGCTCTGTGCTGCTTGACAATGCAAGTTCCGTCAAAAATGGACTGGCTAATCGTAATCGCAATATCTGGAAAAAATGCAATTAGATTTTTTTTTTTTTTTTTTTTTTTTTTTCAAAATCGTTCAGCTCTAATGTCTCCTAAATTTTGTTTCCCTTTATATAAATAAAAACATTTCCACCATAAATTGGTACAGAAAAAATTATTAAGAAATTAAGTATTGAATGCTCAATACTTTCATTTAATTCAGCACTGAAGATTTCTTAAAAATAGTGTTCCCGTCTTAGCTCAATCTCGTGAACCCAATAACGTGGCTCGTCTCGTGAGCCGAGTGTCTCATCACTTCCCTAATTCTTTGAAGTAACTGATCAAGTAAAGGAATGTAGTCTCTGGTTTGGTTCTATTTTGTAACAAAGCAAAAACCACATGCAGCATTTTGTCTTCTGTTTTAAATAAGAAGAAATAAGATATTCTTGTTGATGATGTAAATCAGCAGCAGCGGAGCAGAGAAGTCCCACAGGTTGACGGTTTACAGTTCTCTGTCAAAATCATCTTTTATTTCTCTAGGGGCCACAAACGTAAGCATGATGAAGCCAAGGAGGAGGACGGTGACCAGAATAAGGAGGAGGTGGAGGAATCTGCCGACGAGTCTTCTAAAGATTCCAATGGGGAAGAAGGCGGCAGCAGCTCAGAGGCGGACGAGATGGCCGCTGCCTTGGAGGCAGAGCTCAATGACTTTATGTGACATGGAAAATGAAGGGACTCAGTCACCGGAAAAGGGCAACAACTAAAGAATCAGCCCCAGTCGCCCCTATAAGTGGTACCTAAAAATCCTATTTTTCTGCTTTGGAGTCGGTGTGTGTTTTGGGTGTATGAGCCATGAGTGTGTGCTGTAATAAAAATGAATGTCCTGTACAGAAATGGCTTGTTGCTGTGTAAATAAAGGCTTAGCTTTTTTTGTAGCATTGATATATGGCCTTTTTGGCATAAAACACTTTGATGTTAACATTTTATTTTACAAAAACAAATTGTAGGAGACATGAAATTTGATACTCTTTTTGTTCTGACTTTTTTCTATTTCAATTTTTATATTGATCAGAAAAAGATAAATGAAACTGCAAACTGGAAATTCTGCTGGTCGTATATGCCAAAGAGTTTAGAGTAGGTTTGCCACGGCGTGCAGCTAAATATTTTACTCTGGACTTCCAGTTTTATTGTTCTTTTGGCCTCAACAGTTTTTGGGTTTTTTAGGGTCATAAATGCAACCAGCAGATCTAGACATTTGAATGTCGAGTCCTTTCTTCCTTTTAATGGTGTTTGTACTTTTGATAACATAATGCTTCCCAGTCTCTCTAATAACCAGCCCCTTGGTGCACCATCACCCTCAAACGCATCCAACTTAACTCCCAGTTTATGTTCACTTTCATGTGTTTCATTAAGTGTAAGCTCACCTTCCCCGTGTCAACCGAATTCTACTATTGATATTGTGCAGTTCAGAAGGACAGACTCTCTCACTCAGCCTCTGCTTATATACACTGGAGCTTTTACCCTGTTACGCCCAAGTTTTCCCACATAACAAAGATTTACTTTTATTGTTACATAACTATGCATTTTTTTCTGCCCAGGCTTCTGCCTCCACCCCAGAACAATGGCCTTTTATAGGTTCAAATAATAGGGAAATTATTTTATATAATGTAATGTTTTTAGATATAACATGCACTCACTCTATTGTCTGTTAAGTACAGCATATTATTGAGTATTGTAGCATTTTCACAAGTTGTCTAACATGAAAACAATAGTGCTTTTAATGGATCATGTTTCCCAGCCTTTAGTCTAAATCCCCACCCCGTCCCAGAAAGTCCCGTGTATATATATAATTTCTAAATGATGATGTGCTGACAGTGAATGCTGTAATCGCTCCCTGGATAATGGTCAGAGGCAATGTGTATATGAGTAAATCAAGCACTGCATTTATTTACGACACCGGAGTCACAGTTGGACGTCAGGAGAGATGGCGGGCATACAGAGTGCAGGACTATGAGAACAGTGACCGGGTTTTTGCATCCTGAGTCCTGTCTGTGGCGACAGCAGCACTTTGGTTAAGGTTCGAGAAAGATTGCGATCTCGGTTAGATGCTAATAAACACACTGTCTTGTGTTTCGAGCCACTTAGGATTTTAGGCGTTTAGACCGAAAACAGCTGCTTTGGTAAATGTGTGTGTACTGGTGAGATAATTTGACTAACAGATCCAATTAAAACACTGCTCAGAGGTTTAGAAACTAAATTCATCAGTAGAAAGTATGGAGACAAAATATCTGCATGACTAGATACCACAGGAGGTAAGTGCTTCTTTTTTTTTTTTTGGTCATTTTGGTGAACAGACCCTTTAAACCTGCATGAGGCAAGTCTCAAATTTACCCAAATGACCCCCCCCCACACACACACACACACCCCTGAACTAAATGTTTGTTTGTCTAAACCCAGCAGTGAGCAGAGAGAGCAGCTCCCCAGCACCTCTTCCCTTTTGTGGCCTTTGCTTTAAAGCAACCTGGGTGGTGAATATGACTGTGCTGTGTGCACTTTACTAACATCAAACTTTACAGCATTTCTGTGGAGAGCAAACAGTTCCGAACCACCATCACGCTCAGTTGCCTCTAATGGCGCATATTATGTTGTACCAATGTTACTTATATTCACCGTTCATGTCTGCCGCGTTATCTAGAGTGGAGGCCACAGCACTGAGTCTGTTTTTGTGTCATTGAAAAGAGTTTCAAACAGTGAAATATGTTCCTTCCTCCACATCTAGCCTATAGAAATTAAGGAGAGCAGCTGTCTGTTTGAATATCTGCCCAGTAAATGATACCCTTAACCACTACAACCACCAAAACATCAAGATATTCCTTTTTACAGTGACCGTCATCCCGTTTTGTTTGTGTAGATGGTGGGGTGTTTTTTTGTTTTGTTTTGTTTTTATTTTAAATCACGGGTTTCAGTCAAACAACTGACATGTAAAGTATATGTAAAGTCTATTTCCTACTTGACCCCTCAGAGAAAAGATACTTTCATTAAATAAAAATGTTTCTAAGTAACACAACTGGATTTAGTGTTCTTTTTGGCTTCCTAAAGAGGATGACATGCATGAAATATTTTCTGTATCCTGTATTCCCTGAACATAATCACTAAATCCTAGTCCAGATGAAGCACTTTGCAGCCTCTCCTTTCCTGGATTTGATGTGTAAGGCATTAGGAGACTCCCGACAGGACATGCTACTCAGGTAATGGGCTCGCCATACCAGAACCATTAAGCCTCGTTCCATCTTCCATCAAGGTTGAAACGTGTAGCAATTGTGTTGCTACCTGCGAAGAACCTCTTTTTTTTTATTTTATTATTATTACACTGAGACAATCATTGAAGTGTACAGATAGCACAAGTCATCAGGCTGCAATTTTAGATGCAGGAGACAGAAAAAAAGACTCATTTCTGTCAGGTAAATGCATGGCGTTTCATTCTCGACTGTCTTTTCAACAGAGATAAATACAATGGGAGTCTGCCGTCTGTTGTCATTCAGTCGAAGTAATGGGTCTTCAGGTGGGATGTTGATTACACAGAAACAGCGAGATCAATCTCGGCCATAAAGTGTAATAAAAGCACAAAACTCTGTCACGTCTGCTATGGCGCTCGCTGCATTCCCTTCCAGAAACACCTGATGATGCATGGCCTTAAAGGACCGCAATAAAAGGAGAGCTGTATTTTCCTCCAGGGTGATTTTTTGCATTTGCACAGTCACACTGACCATAGTAGTGGTTTAAGTCCACATTTGAATGTAAATAAATGTCAATTTTGCAGCTGAGTTTTGTTGATTTATGATCCACAAAGGTGATTTAATGTGGACCAGAGGGTCCTAAAATGACTTATGGTTTAAGATATGATCTAAAACAAGTGTGGCCTTTGTTCAATCAAAATGTCAACAGCCCATAAAGACAAAATGATGATGTTTTGCCGGTCTAGTGCGAGGCCAGGTGAACACATTTTTATGGGTGTAATTGGAGGAAGCAGCAACTGCAGCAGGCTGGGAATAAACACTATGACACCTGGGTAATTGTCATGAGCAGTGATAACTGCTCAATGGCTGGAAGAATAAAAAGCACAACCTACAAAAACGGCAACAGATAATCCATAAAAGGATGCAATGCAGTATTGAGAGTTTTTGAAAAACAATAGGAACTCAAAGGTGAGCGCCACTTCTGATGAATGTTGTCTTTCTGTGACACAAGTGACACATACAGTGAGGAAAATAAGTATTTGAACACCCTGCTATTTTGCAAGTTCTCCCACTTAGAAATCATGGAGGGCTCTGAAATTGTCATCGTAGGTGCATGTCCACTGTGAGAGACATAATCTAAAAAAAAAATCCAGAAATCACAATGTATGATTTTTTAACTATTTATTTGTATGATACAACTGCAAATAAGTATTTGAACACCTGTCTATCAGCTAGAATTCTGACTCTCAAAGACCTGTTAGTCTGCCTTCAAAATGTCCACCTCCACTCCATTTATTGTCCTAAATTAGGTGCACCTGTTTGAGGTCGTTAGCTGCATAAAGACACCTGTCCACCCCATACAATCAGTAAGAATCCAACTACTAACATGGCCAAGACCAAAGAGCTGTCCAAAGACACTAGAGACAAAATTGTACACCTCCACAAGGCTGGAAAGGGCTACGGGGAAATTGCCAAGCAGCTTGGTGAAAAAAGGTCCACTGTTGGAGCAATCATTAGAAAATGGAAGAAGCTAAACATGACTGTCAATCTCCCTCGGACTGGGGCTCCATGCAAGATCTCACCTCGTGGGGTCTCAATGATCCTAAGAAAGGTGAGAAATCAGCCCAGAACTACACGGGAGGAGCTGGTCAATGAGCTGAAAAGAGCTGGGACCACCGTTTCCAAGGTTACTGTTGGTAATACACTAAGACGTCATGGTTTGAAATCACGCATGGCACGGAAGGTTCCCCTGCTTAAACCAGCACATGTCCAGGCCCGTCTTCAGTTTGCCAATGACCATTTGGATGATCCAGAGGAGTCATGGGAGAAAGTCATGTGGTCAGATGAGACCAAAATAGAACTTTTTGGTCATAATTCCACTAACCGTGTTTGGAGGAAGAAGAATGATGAGTACCATCCCAAGAACACCATCCCTACTGTGAAGCATGGGGGTGGTAGCATCATGCTTTGGGGGTGTTTTTCTGCACATGGGACAGGGCGACTGCACTGTATTAAGGAGAGGATGACCGGGGCCATGGATTGCGAGATTTTGGGGAACAACCTCCTTCCCTCAGTTAGAGCATTGAAGATGGGTCGAGGCTGGGTCTTCCAACATGACAATGACCCGAAGCACACAGCCAGGATAACCAAGGAGTGGCTCTGTAAGAAGCATGTCAAGGTTCTGGCGTGGCCTAGCCAGTCTCCAGACCTAAACCCAATAGAGAATCTTTGGAGGGAGCTCAAACGTCGTGTTTCTCAGCGACAGCCCAGAAACCTGACTGATCTAGAGTAGATCTGTGTGGAGGAGTGGGCCAAAATCCCTCCTGCAGTGTGTGCAAACCTGGTGAAAAACTAAACGTTTGACCTCTGTAATTGCAAACAAAGGCTACTGTACCAAATATTAACACTGATTTTCTCAGGTGTTCAAATACTTATTTGCAGCTGTATCATACAAATAAATAGTTAAAAAATCATACATTGTGACTTCAGGATTTATTTATTTTTTTTAGATTATGTCTCTCACAGTGGACATGCACCTATGATGACAATTTCAGAGCCCTCCATGATTTCTAAGTGGGAGAACTTGCAAAACAGCAGGGTGTTCAAATACTTATTTTCCTCACTGTATGTAGCATAAAGGGACTACAACTGTAAATGTTGTTATACAACTTTGTGTTGTAAAATGACCCTTGAAGAAATAGAAAACCCACAGGGTCTCACCTTAGGGGTCAGCTCCGATGTGTTGGCTGTACAGCAAATAATTGAAGATTCATTCTGTCAGTGCAAGTCTTTATTTAAAAATTGTGTTTTTTGGGTCCTCCTAAACGTAAAATATTTAAAACAGAAAACCAAAGACAAATTGTTGGGCTACTTTTCTTCTTGCACATAGTTTATTGTTAAAAACAAAGGGTGCCACCGGGAGTCACTCCTGTGGCTCCTTTCCATGATGTTGTTAGACACCTCATATAAAAGTCTGAGCCTGTCGGTTGCACAAAGAAGCACTTTTTGTGGAATTTGCCCCAAAGGAAACTTTTTCTACCTACTTATAACTTTGACACCAAAATATGTGAAAATAGAGCCCAGTACAGAAATTATCCTTTAAGACTCTCTAGCTGATCCAGAATGCTGCGGTGGCATGTGTACTGGTAAGAACCAGGAAAAGAGATCATATTTCTTCTGTTTTAGCTTCTTACCTGTGGTTCTTAGAGTCTCCAAAAAGTATAATGCGAGCCAGAACCTTCAGCTATCAAGCTCCTCTGCTGTGGAACCAGGTTCCAGTTTGTGTTCGGGAGGCAGACATCATCTCCACATTTAAGAGCAGGTACTTTCCTCTTTGATAAAGCTTACAGTTAAGACTGGCTCAGTTTAATTAAAACATTTTAAATAAATTGAATTGAAATTTTCTACCTCAGCTACGTGTATTTTTTTAAACAGGAAGATTGGAACATGCACACAGAAGCAGGTAGTCTTCATATAAGAGGTCTGTCAGTAGATCTGACCATTGCTCGATGTATCTATTAAAAACAAAGGAACATTAATGAGTTTTGTGATGGGATTTCTACATCTTGAGTCACGCGAGTGCATCTTAAAAGTGAAACAAGGTGACGAATAATAACAGGGCTCAAATCAAAGCTTCTCAAGACCATACACACTTTTGATTGCCAGAGTGCAGACATACAGCAGCTGTTAGAGTACAGAATGTAGGGCAGCAGAGAGAGGTAGACGTGACTGGAAGTTGGTGGGAGCTTCCATTAATAAGTGAATGAAAAGGACTGATTACTCTGATTTTAGCATGCCATTACAGGATCCAACGCCCACAACGCCCATTGACTCAATCTGTATGTATAAGCGTGACTTTTCATGAAAATAAATGTGGTAAACTTTGTGATACATAAGGAATCAGAGCGTCATTCATCTTATTTTAAATTAACATAGGTTCTTGCTGGTTGCAGGAAGCACACTGCCTGTGTGGAGCAGCAACTGTCTGAGCAATGGCAGTTTGATTGGCTTGCTCCATTATTATTATTACTGTACATACCCTGCATGATACGCATGTTTCCAGTCATGTAATCCTTCAAAATCTTTGAAATGGTTTTACTGGAAGTCCTTACACGAGGTCTATGAGCGTGGCAATCAATCATCCCTAGTGTAAGTAACCAGGATGGATAACAGCATGAGCTCAAAGCTGCACAATGAAACATGATAAATTGAGTCAGATGTGTGACTTTAAGTCAAGTTGGAGACAGACTGATGGACTGAAGCCCACTTTAAAACAGGTCTGTAAAGTTACATATAAAGTTAGCTTTTAATAGGTTCCAGAAATATACGAGGGACACTATTTTAATAAAATGTGTAAATCCCAAAAATGTAGAGAGATAACTGGACCAGGTCCACTTTGTGTGCCAACCTCTATTGTAATGCAATCCACATCCTACTGGAAAAAGTGTGCTATTGTTCTCTTTCAACATTGATCTTGAATTTAGCCTGTTAGTGATCTGCTTCTTTAATAGAATGGTGTGACATTTTGGGATTTTTTTTGTTCTCTCTTGCAGAGGGTTTGACCATGAGATGAATGTTCCCACTGTTGATTCTGTACAGTAAATGTGATGCTTAGCTAGTGGACAGATAGCTTGGCCTTGTTCAAAGGTATAGTATCAGAATCTGCCTACCTCTAAAGCTCACTAATTAACACATTATATCTTTCTTTGATTGTTTAATCAGTGCAAGTGTAAAATGAGACCTCAGGTAGTCACTGCTCCCAGCCAAGAAATAGTCTGACACATATACCCACAATAAAACCACAACTTTTTACACTTAGGATTTTGTTATATTTGACTAATTTGTTTGATAGATTTTTAAACTGTTTTTATGCTAAGCTTACTGGCTGCAGCTTTATATTTACTGTCCAGATATGGCAGCAATCTTCTCATTTCTTTTTTCTCAGTGAGCGTGGATAAGTGGTGTTAATCACCATCAAAAGTGAGACATGAACAATGCATAGGTGCCACTGAAGCGTCCAGATGCCCTGTCAGCAGCAGCTCTTGATGAGCTGGAAGGACAGCAGGAAGACAAACTGTCTTCTCTAGGCACAAATTAACTGGACATACATGTTTTCAGTAGGAATATTCAGGAAAAAAACTGTTGTTTTTATTTATTGATTCATTGATTTCCCTGCCCATTGTAGCGAGCGGGGGAAATCTGGCAACTATTAAACAGAAAGCTCATAGCAACACTGGAAGCCTTGTTCAATCAATCAAAATAGATACCATTCACAACATATAAACAGTGGGAGATTTGTGTGATTTGAACAGCTGTCTGTGGAGATTACCCTTCACATGAAGTGGCAGAGGGGGGAAAAGTGTAAATGGATGTCAAAAGCACTTTCTGTATAATATATCAAATAACACCTTTTAAAGGGGCAACATGTGGCGCAAGTATTGGCTAGTATAAAGAAATCACTCCACATTTGCTGTGTACCGTTACATCCTTTCTTGCAGGCTAAATCAACACTTTGACATAATAAGGCGGTACACCAGATAATAATATGGATCGCGTTAGCGTGTGAAGAAATATGGAAAGCGATACAACTTAGCAAGATTATCTGAATCTCAACTGGTCTGAAGGACTTAAACACATAAACCTTTATTGTTGTTTTTTGGGGACTGCATGTCGTTAACGAATGTCAATAAAATAAAGATTTGATCACAGATGTGCAAGCACATTTTTCTTTTACCTTGGAGAGAGCCAGACTAGCTGTTTCCCCTTGCATCCAGTCTTTGTGCTAAACTAAGCTAATTAACTCCAGGCCATGGCTTCACATTTTGTCTCACTTTTGTCAAACTATTACTTTCATACTTTCACTGCTAGATAAATTAGTGTCATAAAAAGGGAAGACGCTGCTAGATCAAATCATAATGATTGAATGTTTCTCCAAATATCCAGATAATGCCTCTCACAGTTATCTAACTTTTATCAACCAATAGCGCTCTGGTGCTGAGTCATTAGTGACTGAGAATATTAATCAAAATCCCACACCTCAGCTAATTTCCGTTCCTCTAGAAATACAGCACTCATAATACCCAGGGTATTTTTGTCTATGGTTGATTTTCTCATCTTAGTTTTTAAAAACATCAAAGACTATAGATTATATATTGTACTGGCAGATTTTGTGTCTGTGTGTGCCATTATGCACTGTTTATGTAACAGGGATTTTCCAAACCCCACTGAAGCGTTGCAAAGAAACAAAGCTTGACTGAGCATCCTATGGAGCAAAAATATCCATCTTAGCATTTCAAGTTCTCCAGTAATGAGTCTACAAACATTTTTTTCTCAAAACATAAGAAAGACAGTCATAACTGAGTGGATTATTTCAAGTGTTTACAATGCAAATCAACTTTTTAAAAAGGATTTACATTGAAATTGCACTGAAAACAATCCAACTGAGAAAAAGCTCTTTTTCATTTTATGACTCCACTAAAATCCAACATTTCATGACAAGACATTTTTGCAACAGATGCTGAACATGATCTTTATTACTCAATGAACAGATATGTAGGATGAAAGAGAAAAAAAACAATTCCAACAGCAAGTACATGCTTCTTATCATCTATTCAAAGAAAGCCTTCTGTTGAAAGACACAATTACACACGTTTATAGCAAAAACATTCTTGCCGCTGTCTCAAGGCAAAAAGAAAAGTTGGTCCCTGGTTAGGCTGCTGTATTTCCTCCAGAGCATGTTGGATGTATTAAAGCCAAGCGCGTGTTTGTGGCAGTGAAATGTGACTGTGTTCACCAATGCGGATAACTGGGCGCTTGACAGCTTTATGATGAGCCAATTGTATCTTCTCCCTCTGTAGGTGGGGTACGAGGCTCAGCCCGGGATCACAGACTCATGGTTTCTTCACAGGCTTTTATGAGCCGCTTCCAGATGACCTTTAGATCCAGGATGTGCATCAGGGAGATCAGCATTGTAAAGGGTCATACATAATCCAATCATGTCCACACCCATGTACAAACCTATTTTTTTTCTATTCCCCTGTATAAAAACACAGTTAATGGCCCTGCTGACAGTTTGACAGTAAAAGCTCATTTCTTTATATTATTTTCATCAGATCTGTGTTTTCATGCCCATTCCCGGTATCAGGGGAGTTCATTTTTACAGTTTACGAATTAACTGCATACCCTCTGTGATATAAATATGGTCATTAGAAGGCTGATATTTCATGAGATTATCATATTGGAGGTAATACATATTGCTAATTGTGATTTCACACAGCAGCTGGGATGCCACCCTTAATAACAAGGGGAATTATATCATCAGCGCCATTAGTGATGGACAGAGAAGTTTATATTTTAGTCATTGTAACTCACCAGCAGCAGGTACACCACCTAAAGAATTCATCCCCACAGTTCTCCAATAAATAAATAAAAAACTTTGTGACTTGCTAAAAAATTACACATCTGTGCCACTTTGATTTACAGTCCTCATAAAGCCAGTGGCCCCGGGCTTCAGTGGGAGCCACGGTGTGCTCTCTCATGCCTCAAACATAGATAGAAAAGCGTGCAGACCAGGGTTAATTATCAGGAAGGGGCTTTACTGCAGCAGAAGCTAGACTTTACCAGGTTATCATTAAACAAGCAATTCAGTTCATGCTCATTGCTCAGCCGTGATTGCCTTTATGTCTGCAGCGGTTATAGGTTTGCTGTAAAAGAACACTTTATGACTCTTCCATGCAACAGCAGCTAACTGTCTGGTTAACTGCAGGGTTATTACGTAGTTCTCTATCCACTGCCTGGATGAAACTAAGATGCTTCGCTGGGCTTTTTCATTAATCTGAGTTTCAGCCTTTTACTATTCAAGAAGCAGACTAAGAAGTACAGGCCATGCAATGAGAAGAGGAATTTCTGTTCGTGCACTTGGGACTCAAGCTCATTCTACATGACATCAACTCTGAAGAACTAAGAGTTAACAGCCATGCTTGCAGCTCTGTGTACACTGTACTTAGACACAGCGGTGCTTTGAGCTAAATGCTAACATCAGCATGCTAGTTCTTAGTTTTGCGTTTTTAGCATGCTAACGTTTGCAAATGAGCAAATTTCATGGCAATCCATCCGTTATTTGTTGAGATATTTCACTCTTAAGTACAAATGTCAACATCATGGTGGCGCTAGTGGAAAAGCCAGGGGACCACCAAAGGCATTAGGATACATCATCTGACCAAAGTGGTGGACTGACCGGCGGACCAACATTGCCACATGTAGAACCACACAGCTAGCATGGCTAAAAAATTCAGTGAAAGTGAATCAAATCTTTACATTTTGAGGTCAGAAATTTTCTATATCCTGCCAAGGTGAAAATGTGTTATGCACTCACCATAATAAATAAGTAAATATGATTCTTTACAAAAGTTAAATTGGCTTGCTTCTTTGACAGAATTAGCAAATAACCGCGCTGTATTCTCTGCAGATCATCTTTCAGTGTCATACAGTAGCAATGAGCAGGGAAGGAGACAGTGTGGAGATGGATGGCAAGGGGAGGTGGAGGTGGTGGTGGTGGTAGGGTGATGGTAATGGTGAGGGTGAGTAAGGGTGTAAGCATAGGCAAACCGGGATGTTGTTGTGTGACAAGACGGACGTCCTCTGACACACACAGCCCACTCCATTTATGAGATGTCTCCTGCAGCTGGTGACAGGGGTAACAAATGTGGCAGGCAGTGCCATCCCATGAATCCGCCCCTCACGCCTCTCTGTGGCTGGGTAATGATTGTGTGTGACACTGGAACCATGCTGACGATGAAGGACATTGAACACACGCTCTGACAGGCTGGGAGGGAAAAAAAAAACTTGTCCCTCCGTGTGACTTGGAGATTTCCAGAACTTTGACTTAAAATCACAAAATCAGTGTTCACTCATGTCTGCTATGGTGTTCAGAGTACATCTTATATTCCGAAATAACACTGAGTGCATAGAGTCAACATAAAGTACACCAAAGCCTTTTTTTTCTGTATCTGGTAGATTGTTGACTCACTTGCACTCAGTCACTTGTTTCACATCTATTCATCAGCAGATACCAAACAAGACTCAGTCTGCGACCATGGTAGCGACTCAGGCACAGTGGTAATTTGAGCTGAATGCTAATGTCAACATGCCAACATGCTTGCAGTAACAGTGCTGACATTCTGATGTTTAGCAGGTAATGATTACCATGGTTGCCACCATTTGCTAACTAGCACTAAACACAAAGTACATTTGATGATTGGAAATGTCATTAGATTTGAAGGTCATAAGTGATTAACTAAATTTGACTGGATGATGCCCCAGATGAAAGCAAGACATTTCACTCAAAACCACAAATGTCAAACTTGTGGTGGCTATAGAAAAACTCAAGGAATCACTAAAGTCAGTGAAATTCATCATCTGGGCACCATATATGTCTATACAAAATTTCATGGCAGTCTGTCCATGTGTTATGTGAGATACTTCAGCCTGAACCAAAGTGATGGCTGTCCAACTCTACCATCACTCGAGCGACACCACTAATGTGGTTAAAAAAGTACAAGGCTTCAAATGTGGTAGATGCAGCAGCAATTGGTGTTGGATAAAATGCATCAGCAGATAGTTTGTAGCCTATGTGAGGTTATTAGTTGCCATTTAAACCTGTATTATTGTGATTAGATGGATTAGGTGTGACTAATGTGACTGATGAACTGATGGTGAAGCAGGAATGAAAAAGCTGATGCCAACTAGCTGATTCAAACGCCGCTTCAGTACTCTGCCTGAACTGATGAAAATGCCCCATTAAACCACACTTGTGGATATTTAAAGTTTCCTTTGCTCAATTTCTTTCAATTTTCTGTTTCATTATTTTCAGACATAATTTTTATGTGTTTTTTAATCATCTCATTACACTGCAAAAAACTCCACTTTGTCCAGTCCCAAAATCTTTGTTTCTTCAAAAAAGTAAAGAAAATGTTTATCCTGAAATCCTTTCACGTCCTTGCAAAACAAATTAGCTTGTTTAAACAATGTCCTTGATACTAGTGCAGAGATCCGCCTTATTTTATCATGTCACAAGATGTGACATGATAAACGCTCATCACCACAAACTTCCTGGTACAATTGCATTGGCAGCAAGTGGAATTATCCCTGGCAACCAAGAAAAATAAGTCACAAAAACCTCAATGTGAGATTTCTTTCTTATCACTCTTTTTGCTGTGAGGAAAGTGGGCCAGCATGTATGTAACACAAAGCAGTGCATGTTGTCAGCAGTCCGAGGTTCATCTACAGGGCCAGCTGCTGCTGAGGCTTCTCCCTGATCCTGGCAGGGCTCCTCTTTGTGTCAAGGGAAGTCCGATTTCACATGCCGTTCCATTTTCATCTCTGACTCCTGGGACTGTTGCCAGTTGAAGTCGTGTTGGTACAGCTGCGCAGCAAGTAAGTGCCGTGTTTCCCTGTACTTCAGAAGCTGGAACTGTTGTGTTTCCCGGTGGACATTTTCCTCTCCTGCCTGGTTCCGTCCAAATCAAATCAAAACATGCTTGAATCTAATTAAAATTCCTCTCTTCTTCTCTGCAAATCAAATCACACACATGTTAATGCACGTGTACAAAATGTACACCCATGCACCATCAGGCATCATTATGACAGCCTTGAGAAGTTCCACTGCTGCAGTTATTTCTGTGGTGGACGGAGGAATTATTGCAAAGATTCAGTTTTTCAATCTGAGGAAGACGTGATGGTGACAAAAAAGAAAAGTCACTGGGAATTTCTTCCCTCTGTTCCTCACCCCTCTGTTCAATATTGCACAACAGCAGCAGAGCACTTGTCAACATGATGGGGCCAATAAAGAGAGAGAAAGGCCTGTTCTCTGATGCGATGTGATACCACAAAGAAAGCTCGTCAGGAGATTCTGAATTATTTACTTTCTTCAACACCCTCAACTCTTCAACTCCAGATGAAACAGTCTGCAACACTAAGATTACTGTGAACTGGACTACACTTCAGTCCCCTTCAAACAAACATGTTTCTCTTGCCAAATAAACCTACAAAACAGCTACTCAGAAATCTGCATCTTTGTCACTTTGCAACACAGCTGTGTTTATGCATTATATCACCTTACAAAGTTGATCTGGCAAAAGTCTTAGCAAACTTTTTACACATACAGCTGATATGAAGCATTGTTAGCATTCATTTGGAGCCAGAGCTGGGGGAGAGGGGTAATAATCCAAGAAGAACTCAGCGAACAAGAACCCCCCCTACAGATTTACAAGTAAAAAACTAATTTATTACTCATTTATTTATGAGAGAAACACTCATAAATACTGTTTTTTTGTTGTTGTTGTCAAGGAACCCCATCATTTTAAAAAGCTGCAATGTCACACCACAGATGGTGTGTATTGTGCCTGCAGTGGGTAATCAAATTGTACTTTGCAATCAGATGTAGCAATAAACAAATACTTGCAATTTTATCCCACAGTCAGTTTATGCATCGGGACTTTAGAGACTATCCAGAAGAAAACATTATAGTGATTTGGATTTTTTTCATGTAAATTTTGTGACATTAACCTCAAAGAATTTCCAAGTTTGTTTCTTTGTTTTTTTCCTTTAATTTACCACTTTAATCCCAGAAGAGTTTTTTCTTGGATTATCTGAGTAGGTACCGCTCTGGTTGTTAGTGATTGTTAAGTAGTTTTTGTTTATGTGTAGATATATTAAACATTGAATGACAACATGATACATTAAATGATGCCTAAATAAGATGACTGTTATTCTTCATTTATAGTGCATACATTTCAATAGTGGCAGACAGCATACATGACATACAGATCTGAGTGGCAAAAATTACTCACCACAGTGGTAGGCAGTGGAAAAAAATTCATTTCAGACCCTGGTTCTCCTACAGTTCCTACATGTTGCTGCTACTTTTCTCACTATCATTTTCACTTTTAGAGTATACTGCATTATTAGCTTAAGTTTATGTATGTTGCTTTTTTGTGTCTTAAAGTCAGATTCAGTCATAATTTGTGTGCATGCTTCAAGTGCTTCATTAAAAAACCCCAACAACAAATAAAGTTTACCCCCCCACACACACAGAAATTGACAAAATGATCAAACATTCTGTTGTGACCCACCAATGTTTTCCTAAGAAAGACACTAAGCCCCTAGTTGTTCCAGAGATGTGTGACCTCTGACATAAATATCAATTGTAAGTCGCTTTGGATAAAAGCGTCAGCTAAATGAATAAATGTAAAATGGTTACCAAGTATGGCAAAAAGAAAGTAGGCTAACATACACACTACAATTTGACTTTGTTTTATTTCATCAATTAACATTTTGTTATGAATACAAAAAGTAGTTTCAGCAGGCTGCCGGTAGGCTACATAAGCAACATACATCAAAGGCTAGAATTATTAAAACTATTTATTTATATTTATTTGCACGTTGCCGTTTATTGTGCAGCCACTTAAAAATGTCCAGCATCAGAAGATTGACTTTGGTAATTTGAACTAGGCTCATTTTTTTTTTTGAAAGGCGGAGATGTTGGTGTTACAGTGAGGATAGAACTCCACTTTCCCCAAGTTTCAATAGCTCTGGAGGGAGGCTTCGCATAACAGCCATAATCTCTCTCTAGTTTCAAGACCTGCATCCGAGGCGGTGGTTTGTGTATCTTTGCCATGTCCCTGCTTGCTTGCATATTCTTGGTAACATTGTTGCTTGCCTAGTCTATTGTTGTTAATCTCAATAATAAATTGTCCAACTTTCATCGAGTATGTGTTTGCGCCTGATTCCACCCAACTGTAACATAACAATCTGGCCAAGAAAATGGAGATGCAGACTTGCTACACCTCACTTAGGTCCAGGGTAGCTTTGTTAATTGGGTTAATGTCTGGGCCACAGCCTTGTGGGAGAGAGAGTCACCCATTTGTTGCAATTACAACAGTTTCACCGGCGAGTTAAGGAAGATTTTTGGTCACCCTGTGAAGGGCAGGGAGCCAGGCAGTAGACTTTTTTCTTTACGTCAAGGCGCCAGCTCTGTGGCAGAATTTGCTGTTGAGGCAAGCATTTTAGCTGCGGAGAGCGGGTGGGATGAAGTGGCGTTACAGGCGTTTTTGTTCGGGGGCTTTCTGATGATGATAAGGATGAGCCAGCTGCCAGAGATGAGACCTCTAGTTTAGATTCTCTGGTTTCCCTCGCTATCAGACTAGACAATCGCCTAGTGGTCGGGACTCGACCTCTTCTTGGTCTCACCGTGCCGCCCTTGAACAATATCACAGTTAAAAATAAATACTCCCCGCTGCTTATTGTCCCGGCCTTTGAACCCTATTGCCATGCCACTGTTCTTGAAACTGGACCTCCTCTGTAAGAGGGATGAATGGAAGACAGCCTTCAACACCCCTCGGGGGCATTTCGAGTACATAGTGATGCCTTTCGGACTCACAAACGCCCCAGCCCTTTTTCAGTCACAAGTAAATAAAATTCTTAGGGACATGCTCCACCAGTTTTGTTTATCTTGATTTTTTCCCGTAGCATGGAGGACCATGTGCAGCACGTCGGACTGGTGCACAGGCGACTATTGGAGAACAAGTTATTCGTTAAGGCGGAGAAATGTTCCACGTCCCTTCTGTGAGTTATCTGGGTTTCATCATCGAGAGGGGACAACTGAGGGCTGATCCTAAGAAGATCTGTGCGGTCAGAGAGTGGCCTCCCCCGTTTCACGAAAACAGCTCCAGAGTTTTTTGTGAGTTGTTGGCTGTGGTTTTGGCTCTAGAGCAGTGGAGGCACTGACTGAAGGGAGCAGAGCAGCCTTTTTTGATTTGGACTGATCACAAGAATCTGGCTCATCTGCGTTCTGCTAAGAGGTTAAACTCACGTCAGGCTCGCTGGTTGTTATTTTTGACTTGGTTCTGTTTTACTTTGTCGTACCATCCAGGCTCACACAACACCAAGCCAAGAGGTCCCCCCCACCAGCCCGGAGACCATCTTACCTCCTTCCTGTGTGGTAGCGGCTGCTTCCTAGAACATTGAGGCATTGGTTAAGGAAGCGCAGCTTGCCCATCCCAACCCAGCTATGGGCCCGCCCAATCAGCTGTTTGTTCCAGACACTCCCCTAAGTTCTCCCGCTACCCTGGTTTTGACCGGACCCTTCGCTTCATTCGACAATAGTTCTGGTGGCCCTCCATGTGTCACACTCGTGCCTTCGTCTCTGCCTGCTCCTTGTGCGCCCAAAGTAAGGCCGTTCATTAGCCTTCAGCCTCCTGCGGCCTCTCCCCATCCCCAGCCACCCTTGGTCTCACATCGCTGTGGACTTTGTTACTGGTCTGCCTCCCTCTGCAGGTCACACTGTTATCCTTACTATAGTTGATAGATTTGCCTTAATTGTCTTCTGCCTCTGAGACAGCCGAGCTCTTAGTCCAGAATGTGTTCCCGGTTGCACACCATCCCCTTGGACATTGTGTCAGTTCGGGGTCCACAGTTCTCATCGCGGGTGTGGGGAGCGTTCTGTACCATGGGTGCAGTACGCCCACAATTCCCTCCTCCGCTGCCACAGGTATGACTCCATTATATGCTCGGCTATAATACACCTCTTTTCCCTGATCACGAGAAGGAGGTGGCTGTCCCCTATGTTGCATATGCTTGAAAAAGAGCATATTAATCAGCCACCCCTGCTATAAAGCAGGTTTCAGCACCGTTCTCTCTGTACTGCCTTATAATTGCAAGGTCTGGCCTTGAGTGACACTTCCTGAACCCACTTCCTGTTCAAAATCGAATGACATTTAAGAAAAAGTCTATAAAGCGGAGGAAAGTGCTCACATTGACGTGCATCTATGTAATTTATTCAACTCTAAAGTGCTATTTTTCAAAATTGATTTGACCAATATAATTTGACCATCATCATTACTGGATGTTGGGGAGCTGGACCTTTTTTTAGCTTCTGCAAAGGGAGGAACACATCTTTTCACTCATTAAAGGAAAATGCAATGACAAAGGTAAATGGCTGCAAGGCTGGTGTGGGAATAAATGCCCTTCAGAGGTGACTTTTTGTTTTTTCCCACTCCGTATAAGCATTTATTTTACAGCATTATTTCTGCTCAGATCCCCATTAGCTGTTGCCCCAGTGACTACTGGTCTCACCATGGTCTTCAGAATGAAAATGTAAGGGACCTGCTCTTCTCCACTATGTTTGACAAACTATATCTGCATGTCTATATTTTTAAGATCTCTGTGTCTGTTTTTATTGTTGTGTGAGCCAGTGAAAATAAGTACAACATGGCACTGCAAACTGTACAGTAACAGTAATAATGTAAAGCCAAATAATATCTATTACCTGTGCCACATTGCATTAGCAGATACTGTAGTTTGAAGGTAGGTTGCACCAACAAGGATTAACTGAAACAAAGACGAAAGCATTCATTCATTATTTAGGGAATTATGTTTACTTGCAGTTTTAGAGAGAGTTAGATTAAAAGATACCACTCTCATGCTCCACTGAATATAAAGCTCCCACCAGTAGCTGGTAAGCTTTTTGCTGACCTTCAGTGGTTTAACTTACCATCTTGTTGCAGGGATGTTGAGCGTACTCCAAGTGATTCTGCAGATTTGCTAAAACTGAACTGAAATCTGATTTTATTGCTTCAAGCAGTGATTCCTCAGTTCTGCAAAGTAAAAATATACAGCAGTAGCCAGCTAGCTCAACTTAACATTAACACTATGGCTATTTCTTGGCAACTTTCTGTTGCCACTGAGCCATCATTGTTGCATCCTGTCTCTGTTTTGAAACAGAGAATCAATTAAAACTAAATAAATGGTAGATATTTCATGTTTGAAGCTAACTCTGTTTTCTAAAGAACCAATCTTTTTGTTGAACACACTGAACTGAATCACTTCCTAAACGATCCATTCATGTCTGAGTTGAGTTCAGCTCTCAGAAAGGATACACTCGTCTCCGGTCAGGCGCAGAGTGATTCTGTACACTCAGAAAAGAACTGATTTGCCCATCACTACTACACTAGATAGACCTCATGATTGTTAAGAAAAATGTGAGGAAATTACTATTAGCATCACTCCTAGTCTGCTTTCAGACATAATGCAATTAGATGTCTTTATACAGTATATTAACATAAATGTGTTTTGGGGTCACTTCTTCTGTTAGTTTCTCTTGCAAACGACAAAACCGTTCTCCTGGAAGAAGACTGAAGTTCCTACTTTAGACATCTCCTTGTGGGTCTTTGTTTTTGTTCAGTTTAATTTGACACAAACGCACCAAACTAAGGGAGTAAATTACCCTAGTTTTAGTAAAGCAAATACGCCTGGTGGGCAAACTAAAACCAGATCTACTTAGTTTGTGAACTTAGACAACATCAGCAACTTTACTGACAATATACAAAGGTGTGTCTGTCTTCATCTTTTCAGCTCATTCTTTTTTGTCTCTGCTCTGTCTGATATCAACAAGCTGTGATCCTTACGGACTGACGGGCAGATACACATCATCAGCTTGTGTCATTAATATTTAAGCCCTCTCTGCTGGCCTCGGATCAGGATGAGATCTCATTACGACAGCAGGTCATAAAGCATAATGCTAAACCCGGTATTAGCTGATTCATAATTTACATTGTGCAAGGAGGCTGCATGTGTTCCTTCAGGTAGAGCGACTGTGCACTTGAAATTGTGTGGAGCAAATGGATCAATATCCTCAGCAGTACTGAATGAAAACCTTTACAAACAATTATATATTTAATCAATCCTGTGTGGAAAACATTATTATTAAAAAACAATAAGGTCAACTCAGATGGCATCAACACAAAGTTCAAGAGTTTTGATAAGTTGCATATTGGGTCACATATGTCAGTGATTCCCTACCAGTGATACTTCTGCCGTTGCCAGAGTATACATGTTGGGTTTCTGTAAATATCATCACAGAGTACGGTCTAGACCTGCTCTTTTATGAAAAGCGCTCTGAGATAACTGTTGTTGTGATTTGGCGCTATATAAATAAAATTGAATTGAAAATTGAATTGAAAAAGATTGTAGTGTAGCTCAACTGATTTAAAAAACATTACAGTTTAAATTGAATATGTCTACAAAGTCAATTGTAACATATGAACAATGATTGAGTGCTTGTAAACTAGTTAGAAAGTAAGAAAATTATGGTTAAGCTACAATTAATAAAAAATTCAAATAATTAGCAAGGATTAGTTTAAAGTAAATGGTTGAAATAGTTAGGTCAGCTTACATTAACAGATAAGTGGTTTAAATAGACTGCTAAAAATAACGGACAAATGATGAAGTAGTTAAAAGGGATAGATGGTTGAAACGTTGTGCTTCTGCCAGTCCAAGCGCTAGTAATACAAATGCAAAACTGACCAAACCAACCAATGACAGTTCTGCTGTATAAAAACAATATTGTACTAACATCTGCTTTTATATAATTAAACTGAAATTCAAATGAACACATTCGGAACATGACAGTTGGTCCAGAGTTCATCTGACAGGACTGCAGGGATACATCTGACAAAAATGGCCGTTTAATAAATGCAAACAGGCCACCCCTCTGTGGCCTTGTAATAAAAACATGGCTAATGGTCCTTAAAGACCAAGGAAAGACTGTTTTTGTGCACATTAGCGGGAACAAGCATCATTAACCAGCTGCGAACACTTCTTAGTCCTACTTTGTCTGGACAAGACAAGGCCCTTTTGGCTCTTTTCATTTCTTCCTCCAGTACAGTTTCAGGCCTGAGAGGACACACAGCTGGAAACATGTTTAGCAGCTTGTTACTCATGGCGCAGTCACATCATCCCCCCTGCACGGGGATGGAGGGAGGGAGCCGAGATGATGAAGTCAGAGTTTATTATATATACTCAAATGGCTGATGCAGCATATTTGGAGAATGGTAATACATCAATGTCAGGCGCTTGTGGAAAGCGGCTAATAGTCGTATCAGTGTAACTCAGAGTTGCTTATCTCTCAGACTGTAAACTCATTGTGCCAATGTTTGTTGTTGTTTTTTTTGTCCGCCATGAGTGTGTCAGCTTTTCCTGTAATGGATGAAAACCTGAAATAGCTGCCTGACTCAGAATGGTTAAATTAAATATGATTTTACACAACAACATTCTTCCACTTTCATTCTGTCAAGTGACGTGAACTGAAAACACCTTGAATAACAAGTTCATACACTGGGACAGGAGAAGTCTGGGGTCTGGCTTGAAAGAGAGAGATGAAACAAGGGAACTGGTGGCAGATTAATAATGTCTGTCAGCAGACAAAAGGGGCCCGGGAGGATCTCTCACCTTGATGTGAGCTGGAATTAACTTTAGAAACACACCAAATAAAGTCAGAGGCACAAACAAAGAGAGGAATGGACTTGAATAGTTCATAAATCCTAGATGTGATATCGAAAGGGCTCCTTTTTTTGGTTTTATGAGTTTTCTAACTCCATAAAAAAGTCCATTTAACTTTTCCCAAATTTAAAGGATCTCTTATGATGAAATCTTTAAGTCAGCTTTGGCACTCAGGTTTGCCCCGCAGATAGAGCAGGGTTCAACATCTTTGGTCCTGGATGCCTTCAAGGTCCGGATTTTTTGCAGCTCCTCTCCGAAGTCAGGACAGGAGTGACATGTCAACGAAAAGTAAATGAAAAGAGCCACCATTTCAAAACAGTACATTATTTTGATGTGGTGTGGTGTGTGACCACTGTCTGAGATCATCTGAGCACCGAGTACTTTTTAAAGCTAGACTATGTGACTTTTGACTTAGACTTTTTCTTACATACAAAAAGTTGAATTCATAGATAATAAAACACACCCTTGCTTATTTCAGTGAACTCAGGGGATTTGCTGTGACAACCCTACTTGGTGTGGTATGAAGGGATGGAAGTCTAAAGGGGAACTCCACTGACTCACTAATCACCTGCCCTTTTTAAATCCTGCAGTACTGCCATAAAGAAGATCCATTATGGCTGCTTTGCTTCTTTACAAGGAATCAAACAACGGTGGCATAATGCCGCCCCTATGTGTGATTTTAGATTTTAGCATGCCAACGTTCTGGGAGCAAAAGAGGCGTGACGTGTAACACAACAGCGTCTAGTGTGTGTCCCAACCTGCTGACTCCCCCATTTACAAAGGCATGGCTGTGATGGCGCAATGGATAAGATACCTGCCTTTGGTGTGAGAGACCCGGCTTCAATTCCCCCACTGTGACCCATCCACCATTGTGTCCCCTGAACAAGACACTTAAGCTCCAGAGGCGTGCGACCTCTGACATGTATAACAATTGTAAGTCGCTTTGGATAAAAGCGTCAGCTAAATGAATAAATGTACATGAATCTGACTCTTACTACCTTCAGTGCCGGCTTAATGGTCCATATCACCACAGCAAATTCCTTGTATGTGTAAAACACTACTTGGCAATAAAGCTCCTTCTGATTCTGATTCTTCTGAGGGGGCTATTAAGAGTCATACTTGCTCCTGAAGGAGACAAACAATGTTAACAGAAGGCCTGCACTACAAAGTACAGGCACTGAGTTATAAAGACAGGTGCATTATTTAGCAGGGAAAGATCATATTGCTTTATGTTGCATTGTATAATGGGGAAAGTAGATAGCCTATTTGTGGTGCTTGATTCGCATTTCAGATGAATGTCTCTTGCTTCAATTTTGACCTACATACCTACATTTATGGAAGGGCAATGCTAAAATGCTGGAGCCATCACTTTAACAGAATTACATTTGTGGCATAAATGCATATCTCCTTGTGAGTTTTAGAAGATGTACTACTTTATTGTAAAAAAAAAAAAAGTTCAATAAATGTTAATTAAATTAAAGTTGAATAATAAATTAAAGTTTTTTTCTCCTTAGTGGAAATCCTATTTTCTCCTTAGGGAAATCCTATTTTCTCCTTAGGGAAATCCTATTTTCTCCTTAGGGAAATCCTATTTTCTCCTTAGGGAAATTCTATTTTTCTACCGCTTTTTTTCACACGGGAAGGTCAGAAGTCAAACTCACAGCCACAGAGCAGCACCTCTGGAACTGGTGGGTGTTAAGCGTTTGGCTCAAGGACACTTCACAATGATGAATGGGAGTTTAACATCATATCACATGGTTGATGGGAAGTGTCTGCAAGCAACATGCCCTCCCTAAAAACAATCACCTGTCCTTGATTTTATTTTTAGGCTGTGAAAATTGCTCCTATTTAAAAATCTGTCCAGAGTCATTTGTTATATCAGCACATTTGCAGGTTTCACCCTAAGCTGTTAGCAGGCATTTAGCAAACCAAATCTCCTGCAAATGGATGCTTCTAATACATCAATCAGACTCTTGTGATTATTGTCTCTCTGCTGTCTCTCATTTTCAGTACACTCAGTTGGGCTGATGTGGTGTTGACAGACTGGGCTGAAATGAAAGTGCAACTCCAGCCAGTAAGACAGGCTGGTAGCCTATGCTGCCCTGCAAAGCCACACCTACTGAATCAGCTGGGTGTGTCTGCCTCTGACTTTATGTCCAGTGTGTGGTTGCCTCAGCCACAATACCAACACTCATAATAACTCACTGTGCATGTCCTAATCGATTATTTCAGTTCTCCTTGCGAACCGAAAGAAGCTGTGGATTTCTGCAATATCCACCTTGATGACGAGCAGTGTCCCAGAAATGTGTCTATATTTACATAAAATTAAATGATTTGAACATTTAGCGGAGCTAGTTAAATGACAGGCATCAGTCCTATGTCACTGATGAAGTTTACAGGCCAGAAATCTATTTATAAGCAGATTTTGGTGCCGGATGAGGAATGTGATGATGACAACTATCCACATGCCAAGAAAAATAATTGGAGGGTTAGAGAGCCCGTGCTTGTCTCGCAACAGTAAGAAGACATGCATAACAAACACTCCCCCTGACGCTGTGAAACTGTACTGAAGCAGAGACGCCGTTTGGCAGAGCGCAGCGCGGCGCACCGCGGAGCGCGCAGCTGCGGACGCACCTGAACAGCCGGAGCGGTGCGACCATCAGCGAGCTTTCACCTGCTCCGCAACATCTGCCACGTCGTGTCTGATGGAGAGGGTGGAGGGGGGAGCGGTCTGAGGGTGTCTTTCTGTTGATGTGGAGTAACGCGTTTACCTCTCCGGCGTCTCGCGTGGAGCGAGTGTTTCTCGTGGGGCTCGCTGGACGCCGCGTTTCTATTTTGAACGTTTTTTTTTTTTTTTTTGAAGGCGCGACTTTAAAAAGAAGACTTGAAAAGTGCGCGCGGCACGTGAGCGCTGCAGACTGAGCCCGGCGTTAATTGTACTACAATGTCCCAGAGCATCTGCGTGCAAAACTTGAGGAGGCATGCTGCATATTGAGGGGCGCGAACAGATGGACACAAGCCCAACAACACACTGGGTAAGTCTGGCAACTGGGGCTTTTTTTCTATAACATTTTGCGTTTAATAAAAAAGAAAAGACAGGCAGAGGTCGACATTGTAAAATTGCGTTTGGAGCCGTTATGAGGAAAAAATTAAAATAATCTCACCTTAAACGCAATTCACTTATAATAGAAGCAGTCTATTTCCCCTTTTACTGTTTCATATATGTGAGAAACTTCTTCAATTTCTTTGTAATCTCTCTTTTGTTTCTCTGCAGGGGGTAGTATAGGGGCTAATGGTTCTCAATTAAGGCTTTCATAATGTCCTCCTGGTGTTTTCCCCATTACTATAACAGTCCTATAATGTTCCTGCAGGGACTCAGTGCTTCCAGAAGTGTCCTTGGGGTACTTAATGTTATCTCCTCCTGTTATTGTATTACACTGTTCCTATGGGAAGCATGCAGGCTACTAAAGGCTGTTCCCTTTCATTTAGGGATGTCTCCTTGCATATTAGATGAGCTTCTGTCATCAGCTTTGCCTTTTGACTCTACATTACTTTAAATGTCATCAAATGTCTGAGAATTGTCTATGGATAATTAGATTTGCCCGTCAATATCTGAGTAAAAGAAGTACACCCCACGTAGACAAGAATGTTATAAAACAGCTATCATGCTTTTCGTAGATACCCCCTTCTTACTTTCTTGTATGTATTGTCCTTAATGTACATGCCACTGCCTCCCCGTGGATCATTAACTTGTTGATGTGTGGAGACGGATGCCTGTGTCTCTCCTGTGCAGTAAATTCACGTATCAGAGCACACACTGTGGGCCCTTGAAACCAGAAAAACTAATGAGAACAGATTGCGCCAAATATGGCAGCCTTTTCTGTGTCACAGTGGTTTTTCAACATTTTGTGCATCAGGTTTGCCTGCAACCAAATCCTGCGGCAGCGCAAGTCCCTCATTAGTCCTCCTCCTGTGTAGCTGAAGGGGAGCTAATGGGAGTAAAGTGTTTTTTTTTATGGGGGCAGAGAACCTGCAGACTCTCGGGCCACCATGACACAAAATAGAAAGCCACTGCTCTGCTACTTGGAAAGGACAGGACATAATGAGAACATTAAATAGAGAAAAGTGCAGAGAGAGGGGAGATGTGCCACATTCTTCCTGTGTTTGTAGGCGGCTGTTTTTTTTGTATTCTGCTCTGATCTCTAAACTCTCTGTCCCAATAACTGCGCTTCCACACAAACATCACATTCTCCACTTTCAGGCTTACCATCAAATAGATCCGTTCCCATCCAACAATTTATTCAGCCCATTATCTCCTCCTCCCTGTCTCACACTTTGTTAAATTCAGCCCTTTGAAGCAACTGATTGACGCTGACTGTCAGGCTCGAAGCGCAGGTTTCATTTTCAATCATAGATTGTCACGGCACTTCTGAAAAGCAGTACTGATGTAAAGGAAGATAGACTGAGTAGTGAGCTCTGATGTCTTCAGCAATGGCGCAGGCAGATACTGTATGTTGGGTGATTGCTGATCTTGTAGCCTTCAAACCTGTACTAAATGCTTTCACTCCACAAACATCTTCCTCACAGAGGCGGTTCTAGGAATGTGTAACTGAGATGACGCAGGGGTGGCAAAGGGATTTCTAGAGGTGGCTACAATGTCTGACCATTCTGACCATATTTAAGGCCCTTAAAATCATAGACTTT
Organism: Micropterus salmoides; assembly: GCF_014851395.1. Lineage (NCBI taxonomy): Eukaryota > Metazoa > Chordata > Actinopteri > Centrarchiformes > Centrarchidae > Micropterus > Micropterus salmoides. The sequence continues at coordinate 27,019,903 of NW_024040817.1, read as the reverse complement.
GTTCTGCAGAACAAACTGCAAGGTGTCACTGGCAGTCTCTGCCGTGGTACAGCAACATAACACCAATTTACGGGCTTGTTTCAATCTGAGGAGACTGGCATAAAGTGACTGAATAAGTAACATGCTTCATTACAGAGTTAGTGTGAACGTGATTTTTGGACAAAGCAACGCTGTGTATCACCATCTTCAGGTTCCTGAGCTTTATTATAATAAATAATGCGCTGAATACTAACTAAGCGTGTGCAAGTATTTGTGGTCATGGATCTATAACAAGCCATTTAAAGAGCTGATGAGGCCTTTTACCAAAAGGTAGGCTACTTTGAAATAATAATAATAATCAGTTGACTTCATGAAAGCTATTGTATACTGCTGCTATAATGAAATAAGCTTTCAAGAGCGTTCAAGACAAGTGTGCTACACGTCACTGTTCAAATTAAATAAGAAGAGCAAATAAATCTGATTATTATGATAAGCCAGTGAATCTTATGACTTGATGATCAAGGCCTTTGTGCAATTAGAGTTTACAGAAACATAGATGACAGAATAGGCACGATGTCAACAATAGCACAAGCAGCACTTCTATGTGGAAATCTTAATAAAAAGTGCAGAGATTGTACAGTATTTGTATGTATCTGTTATAGGTCTGCACCTAATGATCGAACAACTAATTTATTGATTATTCTAAAGATTATTTTTATTACTGTATTAATACATCAATTAATTTATCCAAAATACATATCAAAAGCTTGTCTCACTAATATTTCAATATTTTATTCAATCATCAAAAAAGGACATTAGAATAATGAGAATAATGGCATATTTGGAATTTAGTCTAATTTTCTAGTCACTGCTGTATTATGATAATAATCACCATAGACCCTGTTTGTACGATGCTGGATCACAAAAATACTTCAAAAGGATTGTTGTGAATCAGATTAATTTAAATACTGTATGTCAACCCTTTAAGTATTCAGTATTTTTACTTACAGACTTGACTGAATACTTTGCATCAGAAAAGAACTGAAATGATTATAGATTGTAACAACCTTCTGTAACATCAATTTAAGCCACAGAAAATATAAAACAGCCAGACATTAGATAACGCATGGTGTAATCAAGCAGCAGCCTCCGGGGCCAAAAACTGCGGTTCATCGAAAGGCCACTTGAAGCTGGCTCCAATTGCAACCCCATGACATTGTTTTTTAATGCCCTGGGTTGCCCTTTATCGTAGTTTTTGTATGTATAGGTCAAGTGAGTAATAATAAAAATGAAACATCCGGTCAAGTTAGCAGTATTAAATATGCAGTGTCATGTTAGTCTTTCAAAATAAGTATGGTTAACATTCTGAAACGGCAGGTGAATTTGTTTATAACTCAACCTTTTAAACTATATTAAGGCTTAAAGTTATGCATAAACATGCTTTGAGTGACAGGTGGGTGCCTTCTTAGGCTTCATTGTGCCCACCTCAACTCCAACTCTTTTCCATTTTTGGATTAGCTAGAGCCCAAATTTTAAGTGACTCGTCTGGATAATCCTAATATATTATGCTTGTGTGGGGATAAAAAGTAAACAGGATCTGCTGTGCTGTCTTGTTGTCATCTTTACAAAGCGTTCCCGGGATGATTTCACTTCAAGATTTTGTTTTCGGCAGTTGTACCGCTGTGAAAAGCCATTTCCAATTTGCTGAGCTTACAGAGCACCACATTGTTGGGTCTCTGTCTTAAATACTATAGGCGAGGTCTTTTAGCTACAACTTGTTCTCCGGAGGGAATCCCTGCTTTGACCAGGCGCAGAACTTCATTGCGATGTGCCATACTTGATGCCGTTGATTATACTGAGTGACAGGTTCATGTCACCAGCACCTGTAATAATCATAATCCAGAATTTACAGACTGTGAGAAGAGGGATGCTTGGGCAACAAGTAAGAAAATAAATATAAGAGAGAGGGAGAGAGAGAGAGAGCATGTACAGCTCTGGTAATACAAAATATAGACTGGGATATCACAGCTAATATTTCATGGCTTTAGAGTAGAACAGAACTTTCAGTGTACAGAAATACTAGCTGATGCATTATGTGGCTGTTTCAGGACAGAATTAGTGGACTGGACAAACTGAAAAGTCACTATTAATCTATCTCATTAACGGCCCAATTTCAGGGAGGGAGAGAGAATTACCTGAATCTGCTGCACAGGTAACATGGAAGGGGTTACTTTGTTTCCAGGAGAGCAGGCTTTGAGGCTTACAAATGCACATGCCACTTGTAAACTGCATTGTAACGTTCCACTGAAAAGTCCTGCTGGGGTCCTGGTGCTTGCACATGTTTGTGTTGTTGCAGAGAGTGGAGTTTCTTTTGATTTATGTTACGCCCATAGCAGCTCTCTCCTTAAAGGCAAAGCATGACAGACCAAACGTACTGGGTTGAAACAAACATGCTGGCCAAATCCATGGCAGGAATGTTGAGGTGGCATCTGGATTGGTCATTCAGATTGTAGCAGTGGCATAGGCTACGCTGGCCACCACTTTAGACTGCGCATGTTTCCTCTATTTATTAGTTCCACTGGGAAAATGTCAGCACATTTTACAAAAAAACATGCCTTAGTTATGCTCTATTCCAACAAAGAAAACCTATCCATACCACTTTGATGAGAAGCATCTCATTATTACATTCTTGAATGTGAACCGAAACACCTTCAAATTTGGCAAGGAGGGAGATTCCTCAATTGACCCTTCCCTAAGCCACGGCCACCTTAGTTACCTTAAGTCCGACAAACTGTCGGCGCTGCCACTGCCTATTACTGCAGGCTGTCAAACTGACTCAAACAGATGTGAAAAAAATGAAAGATAGAAGCTAAAGCCTAACGATCACACAGTCCCCCGATGATTGAGACAAAAGACAATGATATTAAGTATCAACACTGTTCCTGTAAAGATGGATTCATTCATTATTACAATCTAAAAAGCAGAACAGCAGGGATTTATAACGTTACATTCAGTAGGAAGTTAGCTAGCGTTAGCTAACTAACATCACATTAGGAACAACCCACAGCCGAAATGTTTCTGGATTTATTTTAGGTTTTGGAAAGAGAATAAATCGTACTTCTCTTTTCAACCTCTTTGGGTAGCTGCTGTGACTATTACAAGTGCCCCAGGGACAGCATTTGACCATATCTTGGAAAAATACGGCAGAAGAAAGCTAGAAAACGACTCCTTTTGCATTAGAGTAAATGGGGTGCATCCATGAAAGTGTCGGACATCAGTTAGAATGAGTCCTATACTGCGCTGTGATTGGCCAGCTGTGTATTCGGGGCGTGGCTTAGTGAAGGGTTAATTACAAATTAATTGACAATGAAAAGGGGTTTCTGTTGGGATTAGTCGTAGCTGTCAGCCACGCTAACCTCATTGTGGGCTAATAAAACTGCAGAACTCGGCTGGGCTGTGCTGAGCTGGGCATACTAACGCATTTGTATAACCAGTGTTAGCATTAATGTTACATTGCCTGAAAAGCTAGCTAGCTAGTTGGCTGAAGGCCGCTCAGAGAGGTGGACTCTTGTGTCGGAGCAATAGGAACCAATTACATTCCAGGAACTTCCCACAACTTTTTCATATTTAATCAAAAGACTAATTCAATGCACACAAGTCTGCGATAAATCATATTTTTTCCCTTTTAGGTATTGTGGATGTGGATGAAGTGTGGATGGCCAGTGGTCAGTGTGGCCCAGGGTCCCCTTATTTTGGATAAACAAATCTCCCAATAACTATTAAACAGCTCCAAACCGAACAAGTCCATTTTTTAAGCTTTTAATACTTTTTCATGAGGAAATGAATGGGCTTCAGGATATATATATATATATATATAGTCTACTTGCATCAACCTATTTAGCCCATTTATAATTCATATTATGAACACCAGCCCATGATGTCTGCCATCTTCTATTATGGATATTGTGAACTGAATCATTAATAAAGCATCTCTTTAGTGAGACAAATCAGAGCTGGTCAACAAAATCATCAGTTCCTTTGACTCAGGATCTAGAGGGTGCTCTGCATCTCTTCCCCTCACACTCTTAAAACGTGTGACGATGTTGTGAGAGGTACTCTTTCCATGATTATTGCAGTTCAAGAGAGAAGTTTTGCGTCATTCTAGATTATGAAATTGTTTACTCTCCGCTGATTGCTGCGCTGCCTCTGCAGGCAAGAATCTTAATTGTCCTCATATTTTGGAGTACAGACTGTCACTGAGAAAAAGTCGCACTCAGGGCTTTCGGGCAGAAAGACTTTGTGTTTTTCTTTTTTACTAACCCTACCCAAGTAGTTTTGGTGCCTAAACCTAACTAATTATTAAGACTTTCTGCCAGAAACCCCTGAGGGCAAACTAGAAGGACCAATCAATCTGATTTTGACCCAGGTGAGGTGATCATTTAAGATCTCTGTGTCCCAAAATAGACTTCTGCTTCAGGCCTTTTATGAAGATAAAGATTGAGTGGATGTGGGAAGGCAGTATCAGTGATGCATGGGCTGCAGATTTATGCAAAGAGGCATAATTATGAGCAAATGGTGGTAAACAACGCCAAGTTCACAAGTGCTCCTTCTTCAGGTACTATATTTGAAGAAGGAAAGAGGGTAAGGTATCTCCAGTCCACCGTGGAAGTATTTCTTTAAAGAAGCATCTGTAACCTCCAGCTTTGTGGAAGATAACAGAGACTGAGGGATGTTTTTAATTGACTCTTTTGTCACAGATCCAGATTCAGCATCTGAAACACAAGCACACAGACTTTGAGGGTCACAGGTCAATGGCAAAAGCCTCTCGTGTTCAGGATGAAAGGAAAGAATGTGACCTCATATATTGTACTCACTCCACCTAATAAGGATGAGAGAGATGTACAGAAATTAAAATGAAAGCAATTTTTCACTCACAATCACATGTAATTGGTCAATTGTTGTATGAATGGCCTGGTTTGATACATTAGGAAATGTGTTTTTCTGTGTCAAAGCTTGTGCTTGTGTTTTTCACTGACTTACTAACATAATATTAAAATCTGTTATCCAAAATAAATTTTTCTGATTAATACTAGTTATTTCCACCTCTTGAAGTCCTTCAAATTAAATCCTAAATTTCAACAAGATTACAACAAATGACAACTTTTCCATCGCTGAATGGTAGAAAAACAATTGATGTTACTTTTTTCTTCTTTTTGTCACTCCGTGTTCCTTCAGAAACAGTCCAAGAATACATAACTGTGGGTACACAGGTATTTCACAAAGGATCATTTTAAATAGGACATTCAGTCCATTTTTTCCCTCAAACATTTCTCTAATTAACTGCTATCGGTGGAAGAAGACAGGAAGAAGTAATAAATGTATGCATAATATGCATGTTTTATACTTGTTTCCTGAACTTATGTAATTCTCATCATTGCTCCATCCAATTTTAACCACTGAAGAAGTCTAATCCACCAAAATAGTTGGAAACACCTGTGTGAGTGGGCCAGTGAGTGAGTCAGATTCACTGGTCCATAACATTGCCCTGATGGACAGTTTATTAAAATCAATGCAGCAGAACCAGAGATTGTATTTTTATTAGACATGTTCTTTTTCCGTGTCAAAATCTGGTGCCTACATTATTACCCGCAACTCAGCTACTAAGTTTGTTCAGAGATTCAGGTGTGTTATGCTAGTGTAGCCTTGAGCTGCTAACTTCAAGCAGACACCCCCATTCTACACCCCCAGATTTTTATCTTCTTCAAACTTGTAGTCTTCAGACCCAACTGACGCTGACTCAAATGACATCAATTGAGACAAAATATCAGACACTGCATAGCTACTGGAAGTGCCCCTGTAAGTACAAACCTTTAAATGATGGATTTTCAAAAAACTACAAGATATAATAATTTGTGATCAACTTTGCACTGTAAAAATGGAGCCACAGCCAGGAGACACAAACACTAGAAGTAGGGGAAACAGCTAGCCTGGCTATTTCCAAAGGTTGAAAAATATGCCTACCAGCACCCCTAAAGTTCACCAAAAGTTTTCTATTAGGCCAAGAAATAGTCCACCCAACAAAGAGGTGCTACACCCAGGCATGCCCACAGAAATGACTGGGCCACTGGAAAGGTCCAGTAATGGAATGCTTTCCCCTCCACCCCCCCTCAAGAACGGCCCCGGCTACGCCTGGTGTAAAACTGCAACTTATTGTTTTGAAACTTAGGTTTTTGAATGATGGATTAAACAAACTAGATATAAGGCATAAGTGATAATAAGCTTTAGCAGTGCTATAGGTAGATTTTGTTACCTCGGGCAGAGCCAGGCTAGCTGTTTCCCCCTGCTTCCAGTCTTTATGTTGAGCTAAGCTAAACATCTGCTGGCTGTAGTTTAGATTCTCATCTAAAACACAGCAAGAAAGTGAACAAGCAACTTTCTCAAAAACAGTTCCTTTAATGAGGACATACCAAACTAAACATACATTTTTTGGCCACAATCCTGCTTCAAATGCCTTAGTCTTGCATTTATTTAATTATAAATTCAAGATTGCCATGACTTGATAAGCCTTATTTGATATGTTGCCCTTGTGTGGAGCTCCTCCTATATAACTTGAATTCCTTCTCTCTGTGCTTTTGAAGGCACCCCTGGGTGCAGTGTCATGCTCAATAAACTGCTCCTGTCAGAAGCACTTTGCTGAGTCGCTGTAGAGGGGCTGCTCTCTGACCCCCTCCCTCGGAGAAAGCGGCCTGTTTTAAAATGAATGGCCTCACAAAAGAAGAGCAAGGATAGCTAGAGGGGTCCCACTCTTAATTTGTTGTGATGATGTGCTCAGCCCCCCTACATCCGCGCCAATGCCTCAGGTCTGGTACAGTCATCTTAGTGAGTAAAGGATCACTGGCATGTTGCTATACTTACAGTCTGTGTTCTCTGGTTTGTGTATCCAGATGTCCATGTTAAATAAAACATTGTCTCAGCTTGTTAGGACAGCATGGCTTCAGATGGGTAATTGAATCTAAATAGCATTTTTCAGAAGATGTGAAAAGAGCAAGCGGCAACCTCCAGGTCTGAAAATTGAAGCCAGTGTGGAAGTGCCTTAAACCTACATTCTTTCTAATGCCCAGAAGGGGGTGACTCCACTGGTTACAAAAAGAAGACTGATTGTATTGGAGTCAATGACAAAATTCTCACTTAATTTATTACCTCAGTGAACATTTTCCTAATGAGTTTATGGTCCCAATTGCTAGTTTCAACTCTTCTTCAATACAGCATGGTGTTCATTTAGTAACTTTAGTAACATTTAGTAGTTACTGTATGCCTACAGTATTTGTGCATTTGTGCAGAATACTGACTATTTTTCAAGTTGATGGGATAGCCTGGTTTGAATAATCCATTCTTATATATGAATAAACGGTCAACTCATAGATTTAGCTTTGAACATATGTATACTCAACATGTGTTGTAAAGAGCAGTTGATACTTCATTTCATACCAGGCTAATTGTGCTGTAATTAGGTCTACACTGTGGTGTTGATTTCCTACAGTTTGTTACACAGTGCTGTGAATGGTCTTATTGTAGAGCAGGAGTATTTAATTAAAATTCAAAGAGGTCCAGTTAGAGAAAATTTCCCAAAGCAAAGGTCCGGAACATCATAACGACTAACTTGCGTTATCATTCAGTGCCATAACGTATAGTTGTATCAACATATGTTTTTAGTCAACTGACTGTCAAATCAAATAATATTTCAATAATATTTACTGTCAGTTTTCACATCAAACTGGAGGGATAATAAATAATAAGTACTCTAATAATAAATTCTAAATTTAAGTAAACTCAAATAAAGTGCTTAATTACAGAAAAAAATTTAATGAAAAGTGTAGCTTGAACCAATTTTACTAATAAACACTCAACACATCTTATTAAATGAACAGCTTTACATGAACAGCTGCCTCCTCTTCTCTTTCATTCCCTCTTAATTACCACTTTCCTACTTTCTCTTGTTAAGTGAGAAATGTGAGATGTGGCTAGGATTGGAGATATATGCGAGATTCTGGTTTTGAACTGCCCGTGGGAAGAATGTACATGTAAGAATCTACACATTTTTGATTAAAAGCCATATTGAATTCTCTTTTCTCTTTCATCTACTGTCTGTTTCCAAAATGTCTGTGGTGTATCTCACTTGCAATGCTTATCGGAATGCACAGATTTGATTGGCTGAGCAGCATCACATGAGACGATTGGTCTGTTAGTTTCCTGGGCCACTAAACCTGTACAGTAAATGCTAGAAAAGCTGTGCGGGTTAAAATAGAAATGCTCTGTAATTCTCAATAATAAATTGGCTGTAGGTCGGGGGTCCATAGAGGAGGCTGGTCAATAGAGGAGGCTGCTGGGTCAGGATCTCTGTTGTAGAGCTTGGTGATGCAGTAAATAGAAAAACAACATAAATTTTGTTGCATTGGGCTCAGGCCGCAACTTGACATCGAGTTGCTTTTCTCTGAGCTTCCATTGCAATTGGACTCGAGGGAAGTTGTATTTGACATTCCTCTCTAAAAATACAGACTGTTTTGACTTGTGTTTTTTTGTGTGTTCTGTTTTCAGTCCAACAAGAAAGGTAGTTAAAAGCCATGATCACTTTAATACAGTTTACTTTGTGAGGACCACATGTTCTTAATGTGTTTGACTGGGTTTCCTCTCACAGCCTGGAAGCAAAAGTGTTTATAGTTGTTTTGAACTCTTGGCCAACAGTGTGGACTAAGCGCATGTAGATGTAGTTATCGAGGTGATTCAAATGGAATGATTACATATTTTTTGGCCCGTTTCGATGCTGACCAGCATTGTGTCACTTTTCAATAAATCAAATTTTCACTGCCTTTTTGTCAATGGGCTGTAGCCTCACTTAGAAATGAGGCACACACCTGTTTTGTTCCTCTGTTAGTTGCAAAAGCCACTATTCTGCTTCTTATGTGAGGACACTGGGTCGGGATGTAGCTCTGTGCGCACCCTGAGCCTCTCTCCAACTACAGCGACAACACAGCAGCTAACGAAATGCAGTCCACTAACACCACAAAACTACCGGCTCCCAGCACTACACAGACTCCAACATAAACTCCACGTAAGGATAAAAACAACAATAAAGTTTTATGTGCTGAAGCCCATCAGACCAAACGAGAATCAGATGATGGCGAGTGAACATCAGAAAGGCTAGAGTCACGGAGAGAACGCAGAGCAGTTGCTAACGTTATCTGTTGCAAAGTTGTATGACTTTCCACATTACTTAACAAGCTAACACAACCCATATTGCTATCCTGTGTACCACTTGTATTATGTCAAGTGCTGATTTAGCCTGCAAGGATGTAACGCTACAAAGCAAATGTGGAGCGATTTGTTTAAACTAGGCTGTAGTGATGCAAGGCAGGGCAGCCAGCTAACGTTACATTTGCTCAGACCTGCTGCTGTTTGCTTCATAACGTCCAATTTAGATTTATTGTCGTTTTACCAATACTCAGGGACACAGCTTCTCCACCTTCACAGTCGCTGTAACTAATGTGACCCACACATATACAAAACTGCAACAAAACCGCGACAGCAACACAGAGGAGGACCCACCCACTAATGTTACAGTAAAGTTAATTGCTGCGGTCTAACTGTTATAAAGTGTGGCAACAATGTCATTAATAATACACAACATTCATACAAAATGAGGATGGAGCAAAGTTTTGGCAGGATCTCCTTAAATGTATTCATGGCGTTAAACGTGTTTGTGCAGATGAAAAGTGACAAAAGTAGACCATCCAACAAGTACTTCTCTTGAGGCATACTGACTCCTTTAGACCTTTAAAAGACTGGCTAGTCTGAAATGTTTGATAAAACAGAGATAGATACATGCTTGATAGAATAAAGGCATGCAATGCTAAAAAGTGTGCAAAGAGACATAAATGTAATTGTTGACTTGTCTTTTTTGTCCTTCAGAGACGTGCTATGTTGCTGAATGGGTGACAAGCTCCCAGTCACCCTTCATACACTGTAAAGACCCCCTCCCATCGTGTTGTGCAGGACAGGGTCCCCCAGCAGAGTGGCAGTAATGTACCAGGAGGTGGCCTTCCTGGCAGGCAGCACTGAGCACCAGTTCACCACCTTCCACTTCAACCGTGTGGAGAACCCGCGGGAGGTCACCTCCAAGAAGGGTTTGTTCTACAAGCGAGCCCAGCTCCTGCTCCAGCCTCAGCCCCGCCAACAGGATGGAGATGAGATCGGCCTGGCTGATGGGGTGGCCATTATCAACGTGGGGGGGATCAAGTACCGCATCCCCTGGTCCACACTGGAGGAGTTCCCCTTGACACGGCTGGGCAAGCTGCGCGGCTGCAGCAATGAGGCTGAGATCATGGATGTGTGCGACGACTATGACGGCAGCCGCAACGAGTATTTCTTCGACCGAAGCCCGTCGGCTTTCCGCACAATTGTCTCTTTCTTGGCGGCAGGGAAGCTGCGGCTGCTGAGGGAAATGTGTGCCCTGTCCTTCCAGGAGGAGCTGCTGTACTGGGGGGTGGAGGAGAACAACCTGGACTGGTGCTGCCTCAGGAAGCTGCGGCTCAGGCAGGAGGAGTACAAGGAGCAGCAGAGGCTGGAGGAGGAGGAGGCCGAGCTCACCTCACCGCAGTCCTGTGAGGAGAGCCAGCAGCCTCCCGGGGAGGGGGCACAGGAAGAGACCAGTATGGAGGGCTGCATGCGAAGACTTAGGGACATGGTGGAGAACCCCCACTCCGGCCTTCCCGGGAAGATCTTCGCCTGTCTGTCAGTGTTATTTGTAGCCATCACCGCTGTGACGCTGTGTGTCAGCACCATGCCAGACCTCAGAGAGGAGGAGGAGAGGGTGAGTTTACTCTGTCTCATTGCTAATCAGTTCCAGTAATAACTTTCTTCTTTGCCTAACCATAAGCTTTTTAGCCTTCATTTGAATAGGACGTAGATGCAGGAAATAAGCTGCAACAAAGACTCAGCCTTGTACATGAGGTGCACTCTCTACCAATTGAGCTAACGGCACCCCATCTTAACTGTCTTATTTGAAGATTCAATTTAAATTATGCGAAAAGTCCACACTCATATCTGGTTCCCCATATTTAATTTCTGGAATGAAGTCCTGAAAATTATTGGATTGGAATCATTTTATTCAGCAAAAGCTGCAGTACTCATCATTTAGTGATCACAGTAATTTACACAAAGTTATAGGACAGGATCAAATTCCCAATTTTAGAAAAGTTTAAACAACCAGACAGTAATGTAATATCAAATTTGTGTATTTATCTGATTATATGTAAAAGGTATAAAATAGCATGCCTTCTGTGGCATCTACACTACTCCATTTTTGTTTAAAAATGAGTTGATCTCCGTCTTGTTTCTTATCTGAAAATGCACATCTAGTGGCCGTTCCCGTACTCTGGGCATGCGCGTGCCAATGTACAAACATGCAGCAGATGGTCTATTCCGTAGTTACAGAAGATTTGGCGAAAGAAAAGTACTACAGGCGAAGAACAACACCAGATTTATTTTGGATGGACCAAGAACGAGCCGGGACTGTTACAGAAATGCTAAAACCATCACATGCTGAACAGATTTCAATGATGACCACCGTAGTTGTGGCTTTACACAACACTAACATAACTAGAATTTGAAGGAACCTGGTCTCAGGTTTCCTTTTATTCCCTGCAACAGCCTAGATATGAATGCTTTACAGCTGCTACAGTAGAATTCAGATTATGTTGATGCAGCAGCCCACATACAGTCTTTCTGGGCTTTATTGTAAATCATTCTGACAGAGACTGAGGCGAAGAAGGGACAACGAGGCTTCTCCTCCATTCACTTGAGTACCAGATTATTGTGTAGCTCCCCACAATGTTTCTGCAGCATACATCCCTTCATAGCAACACAAGATGTTGTCCCAACATGTATGCAGTAATTGACAGTGCATACACAACACGAACATGAGAAAATCTCATATCTTCAAATGAATAATCTTTTCTGTTTTTTTCTTCAGTTTTGTATTTGCTAAATCACATATTTTCCCCATGCAGTTGATTTTGCTTGACCTGCTGCCAAAAATGAATATGAAATAAGCTCATTATTGTTATGTAACATGATAATTATGCAAATTGTAGCCATGAAGCTTTAATCTGTACAGTTAAATGCTTGTGTACCCAAACCTTAACTAGACTAGCTGACCAGTAAACAAACTGGGAGCTGTAAATGGAAAATACATTGATTTATGTTCACTTTGATGACTGATGTAAACAGATTAATCTTAACTGCTATGTACACCATGTGGCATTTTAGAATGCATCTTTGACTTTACAATCCAAAGATTCTGTGCATACACAAACATTTCCTGATGAAAAACAAGAAAACATGTATTACTCCTGAAGGGGAAATTGGGAATAGTTTAATGTTTTGGGAAATATGCATATTCGCTTTCTTTCTAAGGGTTAGATGAGAAGCTTGAGCTGAGTTCTGATTAGCTTAGCTGAGTATAAAGACTAATTTCAGAGTAGTTTACATACACATCATTATGCAGCCATTTGCATGTCTATAAATATTTAGATTTGAAAAGATTAAAATAATTTATACAGTTAAGTGAAATAGTTTAACTAACTCTAACTAGTTTTGGCATTAGCTGTTGTTGGTATTCATCCCAGATATATTCAACCACATCTTCCTGTAATCTCACAAATTTTATATGCAGACTACACTGGAATAAATTACCTTGTGTAAATTCTTGTAAATAAAATATTTTTTTCATCTAGAACAAAAACAAATGAGGAAGCGTTCCACAGGCAAACAATGGGGATTAATGATTGTTTGTTTGGAAACCTGACATGCATATTCACGTTTCTGATTGGGTTCTTCAACAGTAGCTGATGTCTGACAAAAAATTTGCTAGATTTGTAGCTCGGCTCTTTTTTGTAGAAAAGCCAAACTGAGTCAAGTAGAGTTGAGGCGAGTCGAGGCAATTTGAACTGGTACTGGTAATGGAAAAAAGTGAGGTTTGGTTAGAAGTTTCCAGGTTGCACACAAGTACTGGATGAATGGATAAACAACTCCTTCTCACTCCCTGACTTGTCACATACGGACGCATGGTCAAAACCCATTGGCGTCAGTTTGTAAAACACACAGGGATCAGTATAGCGTCATAGTTCAAAGCAGTTGGGGAAGCCCTGTAGTGTCAGTTTTTGACTGTAAAGGGAGATTATGATATTTAACAGAAAAGACATAGTAAGGAGGTGGTTGGGGTGGAATGGGGTGGATAGAAGGCCAGAATTCGGACTTTGAACCAGGAGACTGGGGTTTGTGTCCTGTGTGAAACAAAAAGTCAACATTAAATTGTTTTTTTTTAAGTTACGCGAGTTATGTAAATTGCGTAAGTTATGCAAGTGACGTAAATTAACTTACGTGTCAACTGACCTACGTAGTTATTTTAACCCAAACCATGATTTTAACCTAACCATAACCAAGTAGTTTTGTTGCCTAAACCTAACCAAGTACTTTTTGTGCCTAAACCTAACCAAATTGCAACGTTGCATGACTTTAATAACTAATAATGTTTCGAAACGCTAGGGTTTTATTTTGAAAGTGTAACCGGAAATTGCATATGAATTGTTCCTAACTTTACCGTACGCTGCATATTTGTTGTTGCTAAGCGTAACTAACTTGTCCGCGGAGCCTTAAACGTCTAAAAATTATGCTAAAGGCGTACCCAGGGCGGAGTGAGAATGTTTTGGGATTAACTATTGTTGATCAATATTTAAGCCACGTAATTCCCAATGAAACCCTAAATTGTTACATTTCTGTTTGTGTATGTATTTAATTAAACAAGATTCATCATGTCAGTTAGTGAGCTTTATAAATAGCATATGGTTTCACTTTGGAGAGAAACAGGCTAGCTGTTTTAGTCTTTATGCTAATAGTCTAACCATGTCCTGACTCCAGCTCTGTACTCAACATACAGACATTAGATTTGTCTTTTCATTTCACTCTTGGAAAGAAAGTGAATGTATTTTCCAAGATATTAAGTTATTCATTTAATTACAGTATACTCCAAATAATCTGAATATGATTATAGCAGATACTGTATTGGTAATTAAAAATACAGCAGATAATATGCCAAAGCTGGAACCTGACAGAAATGTCTAAATAAAATTATGATACTCATTAATTACAGTCTCTTGTCTCTAATTAGGACTGAAAGAGGGAGCAGAGCACATCCACTTGTTGCTGCATTTAGCTTTCATCTTGCAGAAGAAAAATATTGCTACCTCAGGCTTTTGTTCCCACTAACTACACATGTTGCCACAGTCCATGACAACTGGAGTAAAAAAGCATATTAAAGCTGACGATGTCTTCCTCCCGAGTCTTTTCATGTCCGCCTTTGCCTCGGAGACTTCAAAAATCCTTGGTGATCTGGCTCCAGAGGATCTTTGTGTAGCACTAATTCACCTCTTGAATGACATCAGCAGACCAGAGTATGATTAAAGAAGAGCCCCACTGCTTCTCCCTCTGTCAAAGATATGTCTTCATCAGCAAGCTCGAAGGGGGGCCTTAGCATGAAGTGTGTAAGCTTCAAAGGGAAAATTAATCAGAAAACAAAGCGGGTGAAAGCCAAACTAAGACCAGCTTAAACATAGTCTCATTTTATCTCCTAGCCTGTAAGAATCTGCAGCTTTAATTATGTGAATCAGAAGACAAGTTTTTGCGATAACTGGCGCTCTATGTTTTAAATTCTGGACAGCTGAAAACAGTGTCATTGTGGCACCAATTAACCACCCAGAAATGCCTGAAAAAGTGAGCACTGCTCCATCTTATTGAGAACTGTGGTGCGGTTCATTATGAGCAAGAACCTTACCCAAACCAGCCATGGGAGGCAACTCCTAAAACGCAAGGGGTTATGGGTATAATGAGGTGGCTATGTCATTCTTGGAAAACCCAAACACAATGAAGGGAGGCAGACTGCAATTTGACACTTCTTCATGTACTTACGCTATAAACACTAGAGAAGGTAAAATATAACAAAGTTCCATCCCTAAATGCCCAAGTCTATTGAAATGACATAACTAAAAACCATCACTTTGTCCCGCAAGTGCTGTTAGTGTACTTGTGTTTACGACCTCTGGCTAGCAGGTAATTGGTCCGTGTGCACATAAAGGAATTGAACACAAAAAAGGCAAAGTAAACTTTCCCACAATGGTTTAAGAAAAAACAAAGGTGTGATCGCGCCCTATGATTCTCTACTGTTATGTTCCCTGCGGTCAGGCAGAGTTGTCAGACAGAATTGGCTGTGAAGCATCTCCTCTCCTCATTACCATGTTAGGAGAAAAGTTTGGCCTTGCTCTGACAATTTATGTATGCGCTCTGTGAGTGAGATTTGTATTGTCCTCGTTCACACTATTGTTAAGCAAAGCATTTAAGTAGCTGAACACTTTCCTGAATCCAGCTCAACTTGGTGATTTGCTTTTGTGAATTTATTTAATTTTTGTGAAGTCTTTCAGTCACGTCCGCCCACCCATTCTTCTCCATTACATAGCTTCCCAATATCCATTAGCTTTGATGGCCAACCATTTACATCAGCACTTATCCTCCCTATGCTAATGAAACTAATGAAATGAGCACTCCTCAGATACCCATTTCTTTTGTAATAAACTGTTTATTTGTTATGTATAATGTTTTGAGACTGCAGTTATGACTCCAGTGTCGGCAGTATGAAGGCAGCAGACTTAATGCTTAACCTGCCTAATGTTACTTTAATGCAATTCACTTCAATTCAATTGATTGTACTTATTATTCATTTAAACCTGCAATAACTGATTTATTTTAGTTTGGGACAGCTGAAAAAAAGATTTGAAAACAACAAAACATTATCACCTTTTATATTTATCTGGCTAAGTTAGCAAGCAATTGCTTATTTACACATCCAGCAGATACAACTCAACATTTACATTATTGATTTTTGGCCACTTGGTAAATGTCCAATGAAAGTCTAATGAAACAGTTGAAATTTTTAGCTTTATTTTGGTTGGGTGACCATAATGTCCTCTTTTTCCCAGACATGTCATCTTTATGGGACCTAAAAAATGAGTCAGGATTTTCTAAATCGCCAAAAATGTCCGTGATTCGGTTTCTGCTTTCTACAGTCGGCATTAGTTGTGTGTGTTTTTGCATTACTTTGACCAGTACCGGCACTATTACATTTTACTCTTTGGTGTACCGTGACTTTTTCTTCCGTGCTGGCACTTCTCACAAGCTGCTGGTAATGTTACTCTTGTCTTGTCATATTATCAATGACACTTTTTGTGAACTGACCAATCACAGCCTTGATGAGGCGGGACATTAAAAAAAGGTTGCTGCGCTACAGCAAACTTTGGGAATGTTGAACTATGTTATTGCTTGAATTATTATGATTATTGACCATGTAGAGCATTTTTCTTGCACAAGGATATAATGAATGACTGTATGTGGAATCAATATTATACTAGAGGTAAGCTATAGATAGGCCTAATATTATCAGAAATAAAGTGTAAGCTATAAATATATTAGTATACGGAAGCCCTAAGCGGCCATCGATTCAAATATTTCTTTTACTCCGTTTTCCCGTGATAACTGGATAATTATGTTATGCTCTTGAGATAACGTTGTTGTTTTCTTGTGATAACGGGATAACCATAGCTGAATACAGGGGTCGGCAGGTGCGTTTCTTTAGGATAATTTCCAAGAAATTTGCAGTGTCACTGGTTAGCTCAGTTGGAAAATGTCAGGAAATGTGTAAAATTCCCCTGAATGAACGCACAGTCCAGCACATTTTTTATTCTGAGCATGTGAAACAGTCTCTTCATAAGAACTTTGTTGAAGAGGATTATGAAAAAGGTCTTCAGGGCGGATCAAACACATAACCCGACAATCATGAGTTCTCTACCAACTGAGTTTACCAGTGACACTGAAAACTGCCGACCTGTGTTATACTACTGTTTTGTTGTCATGGTAAGACAATATTCCTTATCTCGAGATTTTTTTTTTTGAATCTATGGCCACTTAGGGCTTCCATATTAGTATTATACTAACATTTAACTTTTTATTTATTGTTATAATATTGTATTGTATTTACAAATGTATACTAGTTACAGCTGCAGGTGAATAGAGCCTGTGCAGTGTAGATTTAACCAGTGTGAAGCAGAATGCATGACCTGCAAAGCTTGTATGTAAGTGTCAGTGTCAAATGAAGGTGCTAGCAATCTAGAAGCCCACATGCAGGCCCTATTAAAGTTCAGTAACATAGTTGCCCCCCACCCCACAACCCACCCCATACACATTTCGCAGTGCCACCAATTACTTGAATCCTCCCCCCAGCCTCAACCTTCCACCCACTGTGGGTGCCTATCAGCCAACTGCCCTCTTTTTTCAAAACCAAAATATGGTCACCCAAATTTTGGTGTCCAACAAGCCCTGAACCTTTAGCAGCTAAATGCTCCACTATGTTCACCAGCTAGTTGCTAACTGTGTCTTTTTGCAGTTTGGTGCTGGGCAGGAAGAGTACAGTTGATTTTAAGAACTATTTTTGCTGAAGCTGCCTCCTCTGAGAGTAAACCAAAACAGAAAACATGAGGGCTAGAAAGCCAAAGCAGTGAGCTGAAAGATGCTAGAACGATTCGTAGCACTGAGGGGAACAGCAGGTTCATCTAATAGTTCTTTGTGGGTCCATCACTACAAGCTACCCCTTTCACATCCAGCCTCGTAAGACACTCAAGCATCTCAACATTTTCAGTTGCCAGCACATGAAGCTGTTAGACATGTGGATTCAGGCCTAAATTAAATTTCCCTGTAATGCTGCAGGGCAATGCAACCTTAACCCAGGAAGGAACCATCTTTATGCATTTGTCACTTGAGCCAGAGGAGAGAGTTCGGGCAGAAACCAGAAGTTTTTAAGGAGCTGCTTGCAACGGAGAGCACTTAGCCTGGCTGTCTAATCTAATGTGGCTTACAGAAACATTCAAAGGCTGGGAGACCTTTCTCTACCCCTTTCTCTCTTGCAAACACACACACACAAATAACACAAGCAAAAAAAGAAAGAAGCTATATTGCATTTCACATTTCATGGTCCCTCCTTCACACTCTCTGGATGAATAGGGGATTAAACATCTCAAGTGTTTTGTCGATTTCTTCCCTCAGAATCGCTTACTCTGTTCACATAAGCATCTTTGAAAACTGTGTTCTTGTCACATTTATCTCCTGCAAGAGCCACGGCTGTGGATCTAACCTTTCAGTGACTCTGCTCATGCCTCAGAGCCCTATATACTCTATTCTGATTTAAATCCCAGCCACTTTAAAGTACACCCCTGCTACAGCCATATATCATCACAGGAGAATGGGGAGCCAGGGCTCATTTGGTGTGGATGGGTGTAATAGAAATGTGTGCAAATGCTGTAGGAAAATAGAGAGAATTTTGTCGTATGAAAATGATGAAAATAGGAGCTGCACATCACTCATTCCTCATGACTGTGAGTTAGATATACTGCTGTTAATGCCCATGGAACTATGCAGTCCATCATGGCGGGGATGATTTGTGTCTCCAGTGTTTGGTCAATAATTTCTGGTGAGTCGAGGAGTGATTTCTCTCGAAGTGCAAACCGTACATCTCTATGGGAATGTTGTCATGTCAGTAACAATATAAAATGGTTATTCAAGCTGTTGCTGTAAATATTAGAATTCTACTTTAAAAAGCAAATGAGTAGGCAATGACAATTAAAATATGCTCAGTGAAAGTTGCCCAGCTGCACAGTATCAATCTATCATTTATTTTTCTTTATTTACAATTTAGGCTTTTATTATGTTGACTCTAAAATTGGTGTCATTTGTTCTGTAAAAAAAACAAAACCATGCAATCCACCAAACACTATGTTAGGCTACCGTACCCAGCTTACCAAAGATTAATAAATTAGCTTGACAACGACCACGCTTACTTATTCGAAGGGGATTCATTTCTTATGTGTAATTAAAACCGCCATTTAATGATATCAATATTTTGTGATCATGACATTGAATGAAGTGACTGTGAGTGTAATGTGAAGGATTCACACCTAGTGATCCCACTAAGACCCAATAGGCTACCCACTTCAGCAGCTTTTTGTTCGTTGTTGTTGTTTTTCTGGTCCACAAACTTACTGTGTAATTGAGTTCTTACAGCTCTCCCCAATGCCTATATAACACCGCAGCCATTTCTAACAAGCAAGCTTAGACAAGCAAAGTGTGCATTCACTATTTGGACAGTAGGAAACACCAGAGAATAAGATAGCTACTCAAGTAGTAGTCTATCTTGCAACCTAATTAAATACTGTATATTTTCCACAAGCCGCTTGTAACCCGAGGTCCTCCTTTCAGATTGTGTCTGACTAATCAAGGTAATTTCTGGCCTCACTGATGCCTTCTCTGTTCTGTACCCTGAGAAGTGTGCTCTCCCTGGATCATGGCTTTCCATGTAGGAACCTCCAAACTTAACTTACTGCAGAGCACACAAAGTTTCTTTGATGAAAGGTTTCTGTCATAATCATCAGTTTTACTTTTGAAAAATTTAGGAACAACAAATGTTCTTGGATTGTGACAGTTTTGTTTGGGTATTTCTTTAGTGTGGATACACTTAACCTGTAAAAATAAGGTTAAAACATAGAAGACTAATGTTGCTTTGATTATATTACCCCACTAATGCCTTTATACCTAAATCCCACTCTGAATTTATCCCTATAGCAGTTATTAAAGCCATGTCAAACTTTTACCACCACAGGTATCAAACTTTCCTTCATATGCTTAAGCAAGCTGGTGGATTACCATTTGGATTTAAGATTAATTGAGAACCAACAAAAACTGAGAGTAAAAGAGGTTAAATAATGTATTCATGCAACCCTTTGGTTACTCACAGCTAACAGAAAAATGCCAGTAAGTCTGTAATTGCTCCTCCCTGCGGAGCTGCAAGCACACCCTTCTGAACAGCCTCTCAACACATGAAGAGGAAACGCCATTGACTGAAGTATTAGAAAACCCTTCTGTTACAATAGAACCATTTGCATCAGTAAGCATTTGCAGCTGAAGTAGTCTGTCTGCCATTAACTGAAACAATCTACAGTAAGTAAAAAGTAAAATATATCTAAAAAAAAGTTTCTTCCAGCGTCACTGCAAATGAAGCACTTTGCTGTGAGGATAAGATGAAGGATATTGACTGATTGTCCAAAATGAAATCAAAACATGTAGAGGATTTTAAGTCCCAGGAGATTGAGCTTTCAAGTTATGTTCAAATGTTCTGCTCAAGTGGAATATCACATTTAAAATATAGGGCTGTGCGCTCTCCCCGACTGCTCTTCTCCCTCTACACTGACTGCACCTCAGGAGACCCAAACCCCACTAAGTTTGCCGATGACACAGATGTCATCAGCCTACAGACAGGATGTTGATCAACCTGCCTAAGGAGCTGCTGATCCACTTTTACACAGCCATCATCCAGTCTGTTCTCTGCATGTCCATCACTGTCTGGTTTGGATCTGCCACCAAAAAGGACAGGAGCAGACTACAACAGACAGTCAAGACTGCAGAAAAGATCAGCGGTGCCAACCTGCCCTCCATTCAGGACTTACATTTCCTGAGTCAGGAAACGGGCAGCAAACATCACTGCAGATCCATCTCACCCTGGACACAATCTGTTCCAGCTCCTCTCCTCTGGTAGGCTCTACAGAGCACTGTACGCCAACAGATTTAGTAACAGTTTCTTCCCACAAGCCATCACTCTGATGAACAGCTGATTTTTTCCTCACAGTGTCAGAATAATTTGTATTATTGTGTAAGCAAGCACATCATGAGCAATGTACAATCCTGAGTCAAATTTTTTGTATGTGTACACATACCTGGCAAATAAAGCTGACTCTGATTCTGATAAAGTGTGACGGCTTTGTGTGGAAACAGTGGTGAGCTGTTTGGATCAAATGACTAAATCACAATAAACCAAAAACAGTCTGTACCAACTTCAACCGTAAATAACCAGCACTACTAGATGTTAAAACTGGAACACTTTTACCAATGTATACCCTCTCTGTCGATTTCTGTCCATCAGTTATATTGGTGTATTGCTGAACATGGTGGGACAGAGAGAGAGAGCATACACTTGTTAGGCAACAGCCATCAGTATTGATGGAGCTTTAGATTTGGTCAGATCAGATGAAACTGTAATGACCCCCATGGGGAATTTGACTTGTCACAGCAGTAGAGAACAGGATATAAATAACAGTATATGGGCATGCAGTTTAAATACAGTGTTCCTGTTGTTGCAGGCTGAAGTGGATGGAGCTATTCAGCTCTACCATTATCAGGCGTACAGAGAGAACAATGCATTAATGTGTCCAGAAATGCAGATACAAAGTGCAAGCTATCAGAAGAACAGTAGTTACATGTATGCATTGATGTGTAAATGTGTGTTTGTGGCTTTTGCAAAGGGAACAACATGTTGTATTCATTCTGAAAGCTGTTAAAGATTGTGGATTGCAGGTTGAAATGAATCAAACACTTTTGTCCAGCAAAGAACAGAAACCATCGGCCATAAATTTCTGCTGCCCTACCCAAAGAACCGACTGCAATAAATACATATTGACAAGCAACAGAACTGCTTGGTTCGAGGCCAGTGCCCTGTGTGTGTGAGTTACAGAAGTGTTTTCAGGCTATTGAAAAATAAATTAATTTTCTAAATGATTAAAATATGTGATCAGTCTCCATGGCGGAGGTGGATTAGACCTCTTCTTCTTGCCAACGTTTATTAAAATCTTTCAAAAGTTCCAGACAAAGTAATCATGATTATGTAATTATTGAATCTGGGTTTGAGCAGAATACTTTGACTGCTAATCAAGGTTCTGCATCCTAATCACACACAAATGCACAAGCACTGAAGAAATTCACCAGACCGTAAGACAAGACAGCCTGGTTTGTAGGGACTGGAAGAATGACAGATAAGATATTATTATTTGGTCATTTTGAGAGACCCACAGCAGGACACTAAGCTATTAACTTAGTGGGAACATTGGTCTTATGTGTTATAATTTGTGTAAAATGACTAGAGCTCAAATTTCTCTGTGAGGCAGGTTTCTCTGAACCATCCTGCCCTTCAGATTGGCGGTCTCCGCTTTCCCAGACATCCTGGTTACTTGCAATAATCTCAAAGCCAGCAGTCAATGTCACAGCTTTTACATGGAATGAAAGTCATTTTAAGGTTGTGGGAGAAGAATTAAAATGAGGTTTGAAAAATATACTTGACTGAGATATGCAGGAGACAGCCCCTGTGCTGATGGAGCAAGTTGCACACAGTACTGATGGTTATTGAATACATTTTTAACTGTCGGGGGCAGGAGCCTATCCCAACGTGCACTGGGTGAGTGGCACAGTACACGGAAAGGTCGTCAGTCTTTTACAGGACTGTAAATAGACAGACAAATATATTTCTTCTCTGAGCTGTGTAGAGTATCCATTTGACTTAAACTGCGAACATTCCATGAATACCTTGAATCTGCCTGTGGAGATGAAACATTGTTAAAGTATTTGAGTTAAGCAACCTTGTGTTCATTAACGATGCAGTTTCTTTTCATCTGTGCATAATTACTGCCTTGCATAGCCTACCGCAATTATGTTATATGGAAATGAAGTAAGACACGCCCACAGTAACCTTCCAACAGCAAATGTAGTCCCTGGTTTTCAGCTGGTCCACCACTTTGGCTGAAAATAAAATATCTCAACAAATATCGGATGGATTGCCATGAAATTACGTACAGACATTTGTGATAATTGGTAATCTCCAAATCTAGCATCATCATCAGGTTAAAATTTCAGTTTTGCAAATGCCAACATGCTAAATTAAAAATGGTGACAATGGTAAGCATTACCTGGGGAACATTAGTATTTTAACACTGTCATTGTTAGCAGCATGTTGCCATCAGTATTTAGGCCAAAGCATTGCTGTGCCTACTACAGCCAATGTCTCTCTCATCTACTGTGTGGGAGACAGTCCTGAATGCTTTCCATTGAAAGGCTTAGAGAAGCGGATGTGTGCTGTTTTTTATTGGAGTGGGGAAAGTTTCAGATGTGCATTTGCCAAACCAAACAGTCCTTGTCCATGACCCTTTTTCTCTAGTAAAACTGAAACATACTGTTTGAATACACTTTAAATTAAAGGGTAAATACACCCTCAAATTTTGCTAGAACCCATTCTTAAAAAAATGCAACAGGGTGGAGGAGCAACGAATGTCGGGTTCCTCTACAAGCAAACAATCTCACCTTTGCGCAGCAAGTTTGTTTTTGAGTGTGGTTTGTGCTCATTGTTGTCTCTTGTGGCTGATGGTGAAATGCTCTCAGTAAGACTGCACTTATCCCTTCACTGTAGTTCCAGTGGGTGTTTTCGGTCCTCTGGCCTCAAGGGGCAGAAATAAGCCTATTACATTTGGCGCACCACAATGAACTGAAGAAGACACCAGAAAACTTGAAACACTGATAAAAGAGGTGTTTTGCAACAAAGAAGGCTTCAACAGCATCCGGAAACCTTCTCCCATGCAGCAGATAACATATTACTAAAAGGGGCTAGTGTTGCTGTAGGCTCTTACTCTACATACATTTTGTAAGATATCTCAAAAAAGTTGTGTATAACACAACATAACCTCACCGTTTTAGCTTAGAATTTGTTTTTGAACTGTGATAAGTTCTCATTGTCTGCTGCAGGGTTCCAATTTTCCTGTGAAATTGGGCTACTTTTGAAGTGTTGCTGTAGGGTTTGTAGTCCTCTGGTTGGAAAGACCTATTTTGCATACAAGTAACATAACATCTATAAATCCATATTTTGAATGAAATCATTTATTTATACCGAAATGCTACAAAACTGACTCCAGATCCATATGTACACACATGGACACGCTACACGTCCACATTCACAAAGACATACATAGACACACATGTTTGTTCTACTATCCCCATGGGGACATCTCATTGACATAATGTATTCCCTAGGCCATTGCTTGCCTAATGCTTTTTTCCTGCAGCTGCCCGCCACTCCCAGCTCTGCAAGTTAGCGAAGCAGATAAATGCTAGTTAGCTAGAAACATAACTCCATTGAGTTAGGAAAAAATGCTTTTAATGCTGGCACACTCAACATTAACAGTGTTACTTTGTAGATATTACAATACATTTGGCAATGATAGAATTGCTGTTGGACTTAACAGTGTACATTGTTTTGCAGGAGCATATTCTGATTTCTGGTATTGGGCTAGTTTTGATGGGCCATTGGGCTGGTTTTGTCACACAGATCTGGCAACCTTGGCCTGCTGTATGCTGACGTTTTAGTATTGAGCGTCAGAGCTACTGATCCATGCCAGGAGGAGTTAGGTGTCATTGTGTAAAGCATATAAGAAGCAAGTCAAATTGAGCATTGTTGTTTATATATGCATTTACCTAATGCCCTTTTCATCTTGTATGTAACTGTTTTCAATTTAAACATGTATGACTGAACACAACTTGCCCGGCAGCTATGTGACAATAGCCAAATATGTCAACGGCAAAATAAGACAAATGCAGTCTTTTCTTAGCTTTTGCATTGACATTTTATTTAAACATCAACAACACATGCCTAAAAGTGAAGCCTAGACATATGTCTGTGAAGATTCTCAGTCATAGTTATCCAACGAAGGTTAAAGTCAAGGGCAACTGGACTTGGTTGAAAATACTGGAAGCCTAGACATATGTTTATAGTGCATCATAAATCTGCCATCTCTTCTCATGGATGGAAATAATGCTTGACCTTAAAATCCTGAGGGCTCACACGCAAACATGTTGTTGTTCTGCAATAAGAGTCTTGCTTTGTGAAGAAGCATATTAAAATGGTTTCTGGAGGAGAGGCTAAAGTGTTGAAACTCAATCTGCCCCACAGAACAAACACACTCAGTACACACATAGGAGCCCAGTGAGGTGTACAAAAGAGATTGGTAAATAAATCCATTAAAAGCATGGATGTGCCAAAGACAGAACCAGCTCCGTACTTGAAGTCTGGGTGTTTGTGAATCACACCCACTCCAGCTCATCCCCAGGGATCAGAGGTGAGCCGTCACTTCCTGTATTGTTTGGTTTACTGCTTGTCTTCAGCTGTGATGGGGTCAGAGTCCCCTGATCGCTGAGACGGATAATTGTGTGCTTTTAATTTTATCCATTGCTCTTCTGCATACATCAGAGGCTTTTCAGTGTGGAGAACGGGCAGGAGGGAGTGGAAAATGCACTCAGCCAGAAAGCCTCTGACAGAGAACAATACAAACACGCTGGTCAAATTCAAGGAAAGGGATGCAATCGGCTGCAAGTGTGTCACAAGCAGACACTCCCCTGGAAGTGTGAAACATACTGGTTAGCATGTGAAAATGAGTGAGCTCCTTAAGGATTTCGACAGTAGCGCATTTATTTGTTTTGGCCTCAGACTCTTACTTTGGATGTGAAATGACAGCATGTGGTTAGAGGGTGGATTTCAGCTCAAATTTTAATCACTCAACAGCAGAGCTTCAAGATTGCCATGTGCTGCGGCTCTTAATCTCCCTTCATTTAAGAAAAAACTGGTTTGAAGAAAAATACTTTTGTAGTTCCCTAAAAGGTCTGCCCCTGGAGCACGAGGATGTAAAGGTGGATTGATAAGTCAGACACCGAGCGGATAATTGGTTAGCGAGATAAACAGTAAATATGGCAATTGACAATATGAGATCTTGACTTCACAAAAGAGCAGTTATATATTTTGCCTCAGACTGAATAGAAAGGCTTTTTTACTGAATATAATAATATTCAGCAAATTACTGTTTCCTCTATAATCTATCCAAATGTTTTTGGCATTCTGAAAAGGAAGAATATGAACAAAATGTGTTTTTGTTTTTAAACTTCTGGTCCAATTTGGCTTAAAATCCCCTCAAACTGAAGCTGACAATCTGTGCTCTTAACCTTAAGTTATTTTATCTTTTCACATTTCAAATAAGAGTATGAAGGCTTGTTAGCAGCTGGCCAGCAACATATGGGGCAGATTATGTCCTTTTCCCTCCTCAGTCAGCAGGTTGTGAAATTCAACTAGTCTCTATAAAGTCTCTATACTGTAGATATATGTTATATACTGTAGATATATGTTATATACTGTAGATATATCTTATATACTGTAGATATATCTTATATACTGTAGATATATGTTTACATAGCCCCCAATACACCAGTGGTAACCTTACTTGTAAAGCAGCGCAATAATGTTGAGCTTCTATAAATAATTTTACTTTTTAACTGCTTTTGGCCATCTTCTGCTAATATGTCCAGGAAATCCTGTAGAGAGTAGCATTTTAATTGTAAGGTTGATAGCATACTGTTGTATAACACTGTATAATGCTTACATTCAGTGTGTTGGCTTAGCACTTTAGCATGCATTAGCATGAAACACAAAGGACAGCTGAGGCTGATGGGAATGTCATGAGGTTTGTACTTGGTCTGAAAGTTCTGGACAAAACAATTATTTTAATTAATAATTCAGTATGCTCAAAACCTGCGATGGACTGACGATCTGTCCAGGGTGTACCCCGCCTTGCGCCCGATGTCAGCTGGGATTGGCTCCAGCCCCCCCGCGACCCTGTATGTGGGATAAGCGGTTGACGACGGATGGATGGATGGAGTATGCTCAAAACAGCCACCTTCATCTGTCAGAAGGGTGATTTGTGACTGTCATCAACAAAAATAAATGATTTTACTGTCAGTGGAAATGGCGTTACTAAAGAACACAAAACGTCAATAGACTGGCAGATCTATACCACTTTTTATCATCATCAAGTCCACATACTCAATATTATTAGTTTTCTCTTATTGTTTCTCATTTTATTCATCAGCCTTCACTCTAAGAGTTTATTGCTGCAACTGCTGTGTGAAAACTGCATCCCCAGCTTTGCCGTCAGTGATCTACATGGTCTTTAATGGGTTTAGCAAGCTTAATGTCTCAAGGGCAAAAACCATGTTATATGCAAAATTAAGTCTATACTCTGAAAAATGCATGAGGCTCAATGTGAGAGGAGGACGTTTTTTCTGTGAGGGCAGTCAGCTGGAATGACATCTCCATGGGGCAGAGCTGTTGACTGAGCAAATACTAAGGGGAATGGTTTGCTTATTCACACTTGTGCACATTCACACCTGGAGAAAGCCTGGAGAAAGGCCACAGTGTACGTAGTAATGGCTCGCTAATGTCATTATATGTGTCTCCACAACCATGAATGTCTTGTCAGGAATATCTGAGCCATGGAACACAACAGGTTACGGAGTCTGAAAAGATTTAAGATATTTCAGAAATACCTATTTCACAGTGTTACACAACATGAAACGCGACATGACGAAAGTGAGTTTTAAAAAGTGAATGAAGAAAGTTTTCTTTATTGCTTGATTGTTTCCACATTCTAATTATCCAAACATAATTAACTGACACAAATAAAGTAAAATATTTTTTGTTCATTAATAACACTTAAGTAAATGCAGAAAAAATGAAAAGCTTTCTTTTTCAGTCTCCTCCAGGGGTTACTTTGACTTAATAACCAAGTAATCTCTTATAATTATATTTTCAAATATTTATGAATGCTATTTCAGCAGTCTTGAAAAAAAAAGATTATCATTAAAGGAGAGAATATTTCATCTGTGGTAGCTTTAGAAATCCACAGTAATGCAGTGAATTTCTTATGTAACATTGTTACATCTTGCAGCTCTCATCTCTTAATCACTCAGGTTTGATGTATCAGTCAGTGAGGTTTACTACGTGAGATAATCAAAGCCTTTGATTGTGTCTCTTTGTTGTGTTTTGTTCTGGGAAAAAAAATACAGAATCACCTTTCTGTTGTGAGATCAAACGCATGGACCTCTTCTGTCAACGAGAAACCCATGAATCAAATTGCAGGCTTTGAAATAGATTCTTAATTACTGACTTCACGTCACCCCTTTCTGAAGCACCTGTGGAGTTCATATATATTGCACACTGAAGAGTGTTATTGCCATTGACAATGTAATACAACCCTAAATGTCTTTCTTTGTGTGCTTTTTTCTCTCTCTGCAGGGTGAGTGCTCCCAGAGGTGCTATAACATTTTTGTGCTGGAGACGGTGTGCGTTGCCTGGTTCTCCCTGGAGTTCATGCTGCGCTTCATTCAGACGCAGAGCAAATGTATGTTCCTGCGTACCCCTTTAAACGTCATCGACGTGGTGGCCATCCTTCCGTACTACATCACCCTCATTGTGGACTCTCTGTCAGTGGGAGGAAAACCTGCAGGTTCAGGGAACAACTACCTTGAGAAGGTGGGGTTAGTTCTTAGAGTCCTGAGAGCTCTACGGATCTTTTATGTGATGAGGTTGGCCCGCCATTCCTTAGGCTTGCAGACACTTGGTCTGACAGTGAGGAGGTGTACACGTGAGTTTGGCCTGTTGCTGCTGTTCCTTTGCGTGGCCATGGCTCTTTTCTCCCCACTTGTGTTCCTAGCTGAGAGCGAGATGGGCGCTAAGCAGGAGTTCACTAGCATCCCTGGTAGCTACTGGTGGGCCGTCATCTCCATGACCACAGTCGGCTATGGAGACATGGTGCCCAGAAGCATTCCCGGCCAGGTGGTGGCGCTCAGCAGCATCCTGAGCGGCATCCTCCTCATGGCCTTTCCCGTCACGTCCATCTTTCACACCTTCTCTCGCTCCTACGTGGAGCTGAAGGACGAGCAGAGCCGGGCGCTGAGGCAGAAGCCGGACTCGCAGGACAGCACCAAGTCCCAGAACAGCGAAGACTCTCAGGAGACGGACAGCTACCACGGCATCACGGAGGCCGCGGCCTCATCTGTGCAGAGGAGGAAGTCCATGGCTGTTCAGAGGGCTGCTGAGATTAGAGCATCCGTGCAAACTTAGCTGCTCTGTCTGTGTGTGTTCAAGTTGCAGCCGTGACACCCAGCGCCGGGACTTCAAAGTTGATGAGCTGCAGGACTGTTAGCAGGGAGGAGATTTTCTTCACTGGAGTTCGAGGTCCCTGCTTTGATCATGGGAAGCGCTTGTGCACCAGAGTCTATCTGAGTTTCTGAAATCAGAGTTGCAGACGTCTTTTTTTTCACAAGTTTTACTTTAGGGGTAACAGTACAATATTCATCATTAAACAACTCAAGTGATGAGATTAAAAAAATGACTGAAAGTACTCTCAATGACTGAATGATTTAGACTTGAGATAAGTCTGTGCAAAAGGAAATCTAATGACAAAACATCACGTTATTCAGACCTCAGACTAATAATTAATGTTCCTCATTTAGCTGCATTTGAGAGGAGTGACTGAAGTAATGCTGAGATGTCAGTCATGTAGTTTATTACCTATGTGCAATATCATCTCCATTCAGTCTGTACTGTTTTTGGCCAAACCGAATAACTTATCGTACCCGGGACTCTGTTATATAAGGTTCACACATCTACACGTCAGCACATTTACTTGCAATGAAGGAGAGCTAATTCATCTCCAACATAGTAACACAAAATAAATGTGAGGTACAGCCAGGACACAGTTACCATAGCTTAGCTTAGCAGAGCTACTGGAAACTAGGGTAAACAGTTTGGCTCTGTCCAAAAGATAAAAAAGCTCCCTAAATAACACATTGGTTTTTACACAATGTTAATTAGTGAGTATTAGAAGGGCTGTTACGAATATTTTTCAGCTTTGGAGTGAGCCGAGCTAGCTGTTCAACCATGTTTCGAGTCTTTATGCTAAACTAAGCTAACTGCCTGATGGTTGTATCTTTATATTTCACAAACAGAAATGAGTTTGGTATCAATCTTATCAAGTCATCAACTCTTGCCATGAAAGCCAACATGTGTATTTCCCAAAATGTTGAACTATTTATATAGCATGTTAAGCAATCATAGGCTACTACCATTATTCACAGCGTAAAGATAACCCTTTTAGTAATCCAAAGGTGGATTTGAGTGTGTAGTTTCATTCTTGCTCATTTTTATCATCACTTTCATCCTAACTCAAGGACCACTTACTTGCTTTTTTCAGAGCTTTCAACTGCATCTTAGGGCC
This sequence comes from Micropterus salmoides, assembly GCF_014851395.1. Lineage (NCBI taxonomy): Eukaryota > Metazoa > Chordata > Actinopteri > Centrarchiformes > Centrarchidae > Micropterus > Micropterus salmoides. The sequence continues at coordinate 26,989,802 of NW_024040817.1, read as the reverse complement.
CTATTTTAACAATCTAAGCACACAGCGTGAAGTGTATGACGCAGGTGCATTTAGGTTGTGTCCAGATCCACGTTTGCTAGGTAGAAAAAAAAAACGGTCGCCGCGTCTGACGCATGGTTCAAAAAGGACTTACTCTTAATTAATCATGGGTGTGTTTTGGGCGTAACATAATAATACCAATAAGTGTTTTTTCTCCCATTATTTTTAAAATCCAAGTACAGATTAAAGGTGCATTATAAAAACACAATAAATAATAATAAAATATAAATAAATGAAAAAGTGTTTTGCAGACTCACAGCAGACAGAGAGAGAGAGCTTATGTGGACAAGCGGAGAGAGAGTGCGTGTGCGAGAATGACTTAAGTGTCGAAATGATATAAAAAACTTTGATCATGAAGCCAAATGTTACTCCACAATTTTGTAGTTTATATGTGAAATGTATGAACTACACTGCAGACTGGAGTCTTTGTTAATAGTGACAGACAGACAGATAGATCCACTATGAAACGTCTGTATCCTCACTGCGCTGCATTTTAATAAACTACGATGAACTGGTCGTGATACACATCTCTATCTTGCAGGTGATTTCTTTGTGTATTGTATTGATGTATGAGTGTTTTCTTTAACAATTTACATCACTGATTTGAGAGGCTGCTGTCAGTGCATCTTGACCAATCCTGTCAGAGTGTAGGGAGATTTAAATAATCGATGAAGAGCTGTACCTCGTCCATAAATGTCTTTTTTAATTGGGAGCATCTTACTATCTGAATAATGCGCCCTTTTAATACCAAGTCTTTAGACTGGACTCTTTAGGTTTTTGTTGGTCAGTGGCGTAATCGCTGTCTTAAGATAGCAATGCGCCAACAATGCGGGTGACCACACCTCATTTTAAGACCAACACTCCCATGGGTGCACAGGTGGGCACAAGTACATTGCACAACATAACTCTGTTGATTGAAAACTAGCAATGACACCTGGATTGTGCTCGGCACTGCTCTGCTCTGCGCCGTTTGCTAGAAGGAGATCCTAAGTTAAGAGTTATATATATATATATGTAGGTAGATATATATCAGATTGACCAACACTTTGATTAAGAGCAACTTCCATGCCATGAAGATTTCTACGAAATATGGTATGGATACTCATACGATACTTCATATTGATTGATTATTGAGCTCATGAACTTTTGTGTAGCACCATCATAAGGTCAGATTTTTTACTTGCCATGTATTGTAAAAACTTATGGCCAACTAATGGTGTTTTTGCCCAGTCCTATACACAATTCTGGCAGGTTTGTATATGTGTCATTATAGGAGGCTACATAATCCAAAGTTACAAGTACTGCACTCATTCTTTTCATTTTTTTGGATGTTTTTTGTGGTAACTTTGATACTAAAAGTGAATTGTGCTATGGTTGGTGCCAATCCTCTTGTTACATACTTGAGTAAAGTGACTTGAATGCAAATGAAAAAAGAGAAGCAAACATTTACTGAGAGGTGTTATTACAGTTTGATTGTCTTCAAAGAGGCTGACTGGCTGTGGCAAATGCTAAACATCTACCCTCAGGCAGTGAAAACAACAAACCCCAAATGAAGTGTAAAACCATTTCAGATATTGCAAACCATTTTCATAGTCTTACATGATTTCCTCATATATTTGCCAATACAACACTTCATTTTCTTTGAGTTGAGTGCCTTGTACAAATAACAAAATTTCCCCAAATTGTTGTCAAGTTGGAACCCATCAAAGCAGCGTTAAGTGCTTGAGAATACAAAGTAGGTTTAGATATTTTTTTTAAATACCATAAATTAATATTTAGTCTGCCAACTCTGAATCGCAGTCACTGGATTAACTGAATCATTAAAAATCATGGAAATATTACATAGAACACTTAACTATCTACAATATTTAGGTTTTAAGAAATTAAAATACTGTTTTGATGAGTGGATGGTGCAAGGTGACATCATTTGAATAGAAACCCAACTTAAATGGATTTGTGCTTTGCGTCATAAATCCATAGCCTCTTTTGAAAAATTTAATAAAGATTATAATGAACATACAGTAGTTGTTCCAATGTGGAGAGGTTTGGATTCAACAATGTACAAGGACGCTCTGAAATTTGCAAGAGTATGTGTGCTGTATACTTCTGCACTTTGGTTTGTCTGTGGCTTGGTTCATGTTTTTTTCCACATCCGTTATTAATAATAAATTAATTCTGTTCCAGGAGTGATGTTGGCTCAGTGTACTGTAAATTTGATAAATACTGACAGTGCTCCAATGAAATGTTCAACTTAAAAGTAGCCTGTTCAAGGGTTCTTCTGTTCACACTGTTAGGGCTCCAACATCAAGCTTAAGATCATGCTACTAAAGAGAGAAATAGACTGAATTCACCTTATGGGCATGACCATGACCTTCAGCTCATAATATACAATGGCACTTCAGAGTGTGTTTCTAAAGTCACTTGTAAATAACAAATCAGTGAGAGAATATATCTGAAGGCTGTGTAGAAGGGATACATTATAGTCTTGTTCCAAGGTGTCCAAAGATACAGGTGTTAGCATTAACGTATTAGTAAAGGTTGCATATGTACACATCCAGTAGACACGGAGCAACGTTAGCATTAATTTGAAGTTTCTATCCACCCTATGAAACTGAGTCCAATAGTCACTCTACTTTTAGCTCAGGTTTAGTCGCCAACTCCTGAAAAAAGTAGTCTTTTTAGCTGCTAAATGCAGCGCTGCATTCACCATCTAGTCGCTAAAAAACTTTCAGTATGACTTCCTCATACTAAAGTGGTATTCAAGACAAGTAAGACAATACTCTGTACAGTAGGCTACATAAAGAGGTAGGAGTTTTTTGTTTTGCCTTTCTAAACCCAAAAACACAAGGGCAAAAGTATAAGCAATGGATTGAAAAGTTTATCTACTCAAACATAAGCTTAAAATGTTAACATCTGGCTAACTAGCTTACTACCTACAATTACCCATAACCCAGCTTTACTTCCAAGGCTAGGGAGACACGCTACTTGTTACTGTATGTTAGAAAAAGCCCAGTTCAGAACTAGCATATCTACTGTATAGTATTTCCTCACCATGTAGTGTAGGAGCCAGTCCTGGATGCTACCACAGTAGAATTTAGAGTTATGTTATTGGCTCCAGTCTGCTCTATATTGGATTTGGGAAGGTTTACACTCCAGCAACCACAGCAAAACTCATTATCCGAGACAGCATTACGTTTGCCAAATAGATGGGTTAGTCCTCATCATAACATTAAAAGTAAAACAAGCCTTGAAGATACAAACAATAAAGCAAGCATAAATCCAAACCTTTTCTCATTTAATCCATAATATAAAAACATTAATTAGTGCAGCTTCAAGTACAGTATACAGACTCAAACAAATATGCTAATCAAGGTGCTCCAAACGGTCTCCAGGTAGCACTGCAGTCTTTGAGCTTAACATATAAACTTCTTGCAAGTAATTGTGATCCTAGAGAAGTGCATCAGTAAGAATCCTGACTAGTTTGTTGCAGCAATGCACATGTGAAGAGGTTTGACATGACACCGCTAATACTACACAGCACAAGGCACTGAGGGAAGTTTAAATACATTTCTATCAGTGAGGGCCGATGTGGTGACACACACACACACAGTATTGTAGAGAACCTAATAATCTGGTTCTGCATAAGAAAATGCCTTTTCAAATCCATATTTTACCCCTTTTTTGGCTGGTACATCTATGATCTGTTTACTGTCTCCTCTCTATGCCAGTGGATAACTTGAAAACCCCAGGACATTACAATTTATGTGCTTATTATTTAGACATGCTCAAACCCCAAAAAGGACCACAGCCGGTGGGCTTATTCTTCTTTGACAATTGATGTCTGCCAGAGCTGTGCCGCTGATGGGAGCATCGGTGGATGTCTGCACTGACACAAACATCTCCATCAAACAAAACATGACGCACAAGTCTCTCCATGTCCTCTTTATTGGGAGACAATGCCATGATAGTAGATTCTCAACGATACTCCGTGTTTAAACAGCCGCATGTGTTGATGGATTTCATTAGTTACTGAGGTGGACATTTGGCAGTTTAATAGAAAAACTAAATACACACCAACAGATGTAACATAGTAAAAAGGAAAAGAAACATACTGGAAATAATATTTTTGGTACATTAATAAACTAGGTGTGTGTTTTACAGATAAGAAAATGTAGTTGGCAGTTTCTATAGGAAAATAACTAAACATGATAAAATGAATGAACCAAATGATACAAAACAAAGTAAAAAAAAAAGTAGAGATACATGGAATTGAACAGTAACTAAAGTGAAGGTTATTTTTGATCCTGTCGAGCACAACAAGAACCTGTCTCAACGGTCTCTCACATTATCCACACAACACACTCTCACCACTGTTTGAATAAAACAATCTATCTTACAAGATTGTAAAAAAAGGATAACAAAATAAATATGGTGAACACAAAAAATGCACATCCACTACTAAGAAACAAAGGATCATTCCACATCTTTTTTTTGTTATATTATTTAAGAGCCACGAAAGAAATATTTATAGAAAAGTCTTGCCACGTCCCACTGGAATAAAAGGGAAGTTTCTATTTCTTGAGGCTTAAAAGAGGAGGACAGAATCAGGTCTGCTCTGGTACACAGTTCACTGAAGAGCTGACAGTCGTACACCTCCTGGTTTGGCATTTCTCCCCTCACCAGAGGAAAATTACAAAACAACAATAACAAAGACAATCTTCACTGTGCTATGTGGCAGCTTCTCCTTCTGAACAGGAAATTAATTTTTTATGATAAAATGGTGATGAGTACAAGCTGCCCAACACAGCACCACGCAGCGAGGTGGAGTCATGAGTATGGATATCAGGGGATGTTATTGGATTTGCAATATAAATGATAAACTGGCCAGTCAGTGTTACCCACAGCCAATATGATGTGATTTTGCAGAGCATATTCAGAAGTATCAGTCTGTAAAACGTTAAGTGAACCTCTCTAAAAGGATAATTGTGGTTCATTAAAACTTCTAACTTCGGCTTTAATTTCCATGGGTAATAATAATCAGTGTTCACCAAAATAATTTATGAGATTGTATGATCCTTGCAGCAATGTTGCTGCATTCCCAGATCTCAGCAATTAACTTGATCTGTATAATGTTAATATTACAGATAAGAATGATGGGCAAAATTGCTAAATAATGCAGCATCCACCTTGTATTGTTCTCACAGTAATTCCGAGCAGTGTGGGAAAAAAAACATTCACCTCAGCTCCCTAGTTGTAATTCTGAGTGAAAAGTATTGGAAAATCTTGACAACCATGATATTGTCTCCCACCAGGTGAAAAAAAACTACACAAGTTTCAACAAACTGGTGGTAAAATGGCTGCAAAGCCATCAATATTTACTAATCCAGTCCACAACAAAAGTATCTACTTTAGACTATTTAAATGTGACCACAAGGCTAGCAGTAACCAACCAAGAATAATGCATGAACCTAGTCCTAGTCGCATAATAGTGGGTTTTTCTGTTCTTCGTGTTCTGCTGACATTGCCTGAATGCAGAAAAAAAGCTGTAACGTAACAGTTAATGTAACCAAAATGACCTTTCAAGGGGGTGCTAAGATGTGCTTTGTGTTCAGTTTAAATGCTCCTAAGGAATATGGCAATGTGGTGGATAAACTGACTCCTTTGGAGTTGATGGAATTAAATTGATCAAAATTCTATACAAAATGTCATCAACAGCTTCAGTACAAAAATCACTGGCCTTTCAACAATCCTGACAGCCTGAACACTGGTGATGTGATGTTTCCTACAGCTTCCAGCATACAAATCTCGATTTACAGTTCACTTCATAAGCCTCAAGGCCACTTATGTTTATGACCATTTGTTTTTTAGAAGCCAATGCATTGCATCTCCAAGCCTTTGGGATTTTTCTTCTTTTGGTAAAGTCTGATTGCCTCTAGTTTCTTACAGTTCCTCTATTATCCTACAAGACTGTGTGTCACAGCACATGGCGACCATCTGTCCAACAAGTGGTAGACTGACCAGCATTTCTCCACTGTGTCAGGAAAAACTACAAAATAACAAATGCCACTTTGTACATTCAGTGGTGATTTTTTGTGATTGATTCATACATTTATATTGCTGGTAATGCAGCAAGCCATGTTCAAATGTGTGTGTGTTAAGGCAGAGGGTCCATGCGACAATCATCAGCTAACGTGGATGACAAAAGCTAGTCCACGTTTCATTGGGCACAGATTTCAGTGCATACATCTGCAGTTTTTATACTGTATATTTTCATGTGTGCATACTATTCTCCACATGCGCAGGCTGATTCAAGGATATATTCTTTGAGAAGTCGGCATTCAAAGTCACAAGCATACTGTTGCATTGAGAAGAAGTCAGCTGGATAAATAAAACAAGAGGTTGAGTTTGTTTGTAACAAGTGTCCTTCAGGTTCCCTGTAGACACTGACACCACAACGTATCTGGTTATGTTCATGCCTTATTTATGGGCGTTTATGTGTCTTTATGTATACTTGGAGGTGAGGGTGAGCAGCCTGCATCATCTCAAGGTGCTTTGGTACTCGTGTATGTTTATACATGTCCACAGCGCAGTTCTTCCTCACTGGTGTTTTGGAGTGTTGATGTGTCCTCGGAGTGCTTGCAGAGGCTTTCAGAGGGCTTTGGCACTGGTGGTGTGGGAGACGGTGTGGGACACCGGTTTCTGTGGGTAGCGGCTATAGTAGTAAACCTGGAACAGGATGGCGAAGTCCACAAAGACCTGCAGCAGGCCACATATCCAGAACTGCATAGGAGCCTGGGTGAGCAGGAAGTAGCCCGTTTTAAAAGTGTCACCACTGGTCCACATCAGCACCATCTTGATACTGGGAGGAAAGAGTAAGAGAAGGGATGATTAATAAAGGAGACTGATGCAACATTATAAAATCAAACAATGTTATAGCTCAACTTATTATCATTATGTTATTTCATCTTTCTTATTTTTATAACATCAGTTCCTTTTTATGTCATTATTACACTTTTTTCCCCAAAATGCCCCTTTTCAAGCGTCTGTTTTGACTTTATTAAGACATTTTTGCCAATGACACAATAATTCAGGTCACATTTTAGTCCATATCGTCACTTCCCCCTCACCATTCAGTCAATTACATGCTACTTGCTTCTCTTATGCAAACAAGCTCAACAACTGCTCCCCAATTTAGCCAGCTAACTCCTGTTAGAGAGCAACAACAATATCAAATCTGTTCTGCATCTATGTATTATTTAGAACAACATACACCTGGGCAGCTGACTAGCTAGTCGTAGTTGTGAGCTTGGATTATTACTCAGTATTTAGGTGATGAGATTGCGTTAGTAGTGTTAGCTAGCTCCTGGTACCATGAGAAACTAAAGAGAAAGACCAAGAGTCTTGTGTGCCTTTCCCTGAGGAACATTTTTGGAATTGAAAACTTGCAGCGAAAATGTTAGCTTCAGTTAACACTTGACATGCAAACAACCCAGCCTTGCTAGTTTGGCTAGATAGATAGCATGTAGTGATGTTAAAATACATAAAACAATTAGTATGTTAATGTGTTTAATTTGCCTATAGTTGGTCGATTCAGTCTCTCTCTCTCTCTCTCTCTCTCTCTCTCATCAAACTTTTTCCTACATTTCTACTTGGCAATATTATTTTTCTTTCAGTTTGACCAGACCTTTAATGCATCTTAAATACATTTCAACCTGGTTTTGATTTATTTTTGCTCTGTCGGAATTCAATTTGTTCACCAAGTGCACATGTTAATGACAGTACGAAAAGGGGTCAGAGAAATACAATATCAGTTCAGTCAAGAAGGGTATAGCAAATTTGCCACAATAACAACCATGAGAAATTGAAATAATGAATCTTCTCAGGGAGCAGGCTCATCAACTCCACATCCTGTGGCACATTTCTAAACTATAAAACTCGAGAGTGTTTCCGGTACACGCTGATCTGGCTGTTCATAGGGTGCTCATGAGACAATCCAGGGGATGAGTTACAGTAAATAAAAGAGTTACAGTTTTAGAAGCGACTGGAGAAAAGCACCCATGTGATTTGAGAAGGCAGAGTTCCTTTAAGCATAGGCTTTGTCCTCTCGCTGGCACTGTGAACTCAACTAATGAGATGGAAAAAGGAAGTCTAACGAGTAGAAGAAACACAGGAAAAGAACCAAGCCCCGAGGTCCAAACACACAACTTTATATATACATATCACACTCTGCAAAAATAGACAGGCACCACTGCTCTGAGGAAATGCAGGGACATCGCCTCTAAAAGTCCTTTCAGGCCCCATTAAAAGTGCTACTGGCTTTGGGTGTTTTCCACACCAGTTTGCAACAGCATCCACACACCCATCAACTCCTGTAGAGCTCACTTGAGTTTTTTTTATACACCTTTTTTTTTGCTTGAGGCAGGGATTCGTGTAGGCAATGCTGATAATGAAAATAAAGACTGAGCCAGCACTGTGTCTACAATGCACCTGTGTGCACACATACACACACACACAGGACTCTTCAGATGTGCTTCCTAAAGCAGCCTGCCTACAACAATACCAACACATGCTGAGACATTTGAAATCCTTTCACTCAAGTGTGTCCGTTTGGTTGGTCAGCACTATTTGAATAAGCTTTGCAGGAGATTTTTTTTGTCACTTAGCCAAGTGCTACTGAATTTCAAGGGTTGGTTTGTCTCCAGTGGTATCTAGCAATGCAAGATAGTTTTCGTTTTATTTGTCCAAGTTTTGAGATATCTGTATCAGAGATTTTTTTGCCTCTATCTGTATCCAATGCATATTGGTTAGCATAGGTAGTGAGCGCTGTTAAACTCGAGATAAAATAAAAGCTAAACTATATGGCCAAAAGAATGCTGACAGCCAGTTCACATTTGCGTATTTTAAATTACATTGCCCTCAAAGTTTGTCGCAGTGTCGAAGAACTTGACTGGCCTGCACAGACTCCTGACCTCAACCCTATCCAATGCCTTTGGGATGAACTGGAACACTGACTGTGAGCCAGGACAATATCAGTGCCCAACCTCGCTACTACTCTTGTAGCCGAATCAACCAATTGATTCAGCTACAAATGTTTACAACCAATGTCAGCTTTTTCAAAATTCTCGCACATGGCAACTAATTTATTGTTAAGGTTAGGGGAATATTATGCTTATGGCAAATATTAATTGTCTGTCTGTGATGGAGCAAGCTCCAGTTTTCCTGAAAGTCAGACACAGTAATCCCCCATGCCGACTTCCACACCCTTAATTCTCGCCCCGTTAAATATAGGCCACAATGCTTCCTGCACTTGCACTGGACGTTGATATTAGACGTATCGTGAGGAGCAGAATCGTCCAATACGGATGATCGGGCTTGGCTGAACGGGAGCAGCCAGGTTCCAAAATATAGCAGTCGATGAATGATCATGGTTTTGGTATGAGATGGCTTTGGTTGTTTGTTTGTTTTGTAATTTGAGTCAACTAACCCTTCAAGCGCAAGAATTTACAGACAAATGAACAAGTAAAGGAAAGACCCATCTCATTTGTTTCATGTCCTTTTTTCTCTCAACAGCGGTTTACACAACATTTGACCGGAGGCTAATGTTCATGACATAAATCACCACATCTGATGTATTCAATTTAATCTTCCACTGATGTCAGAAAGATCAATCACAGCTGTAATCTCATAATAGGGTCCTAACCATTAATCCATTTTGGGGTCTGTGACGGCACCAGGTTTGGGCCCTCTCTTGTTCTTTGTATCTTGCTGTGTTCTGTTCCTTTAATCCAGGTATTTGGTGGGTGGAGCTGATACCTGGTGTGAGATGCAACACACCTGAGCAGGTGGGGCTCATAAAGGATACTGCTTGATTTGTCTCTTCTCCTGGGGCCTGTTCCACAAAGCACGTTAAAACATACCCCCTATGTCTTTCAGTTATCTGGCATAACTAACCCAAACCCCAATCGCGGTGGGGATGAGCGGTACCACGAAGTTGGTTATCAACTCGGTAACTCAACCCACGGTTTCCCAATCCAGCCGTGAAAACTCACCTCAATACCTGCGCTCACATCGCAAAAGGTTGGGAGGTGGACTACATGACTACAGTCTCTGTAGTAGGCCTATAAGAAAGCTACTAACCTAAAATAAATAGCCTACGTTCATATAAAAATTTTGAATTTAAATATCCCTACCAAACTGCTCATAATATTCAGCCTAACATAAGAAAAATGAAACCCATTTTTTTTAACGGCTGCGACAGGCTGTGTGAAATGGACTGGGAGCAAATAAAAAAATATTAAACACATTTCAAAGCACTAAGTAGGCTTATCCTGCTGTACTGTAAAAACCTGTAGGCAACAATAGCCTAAGGCCTTTAATCAGTGTCTGTAGGATTATATCACTATAAAGAGTTTCTCCACATCACTGCTGCAAACAGCCTATAAAACAGTCTGTGGGATTTCCAACAGATGGTGACGTCATTTTCCAAGAGAGTTGATTGGTCAGTAGGCGGCGTTTTCATAGAGTTGATCTCTTTTCTGAAACATAATCTGCTCCGGAGCAAGTTAGGCATTCAGCATAAGTTACCATGGAGATCTACCCCGGTAAGAAGTGAACCACCTTCGTGGTACTGAAAACCCAGGATTAATCCTGAAGTTACCTGGATAAGCTCAAATCCTGCTCCGTGGTACAGGCCTCTGGCCTGCCAACTGATTTGTTTCTTTGTGTTTTACACTCCACTCAACTCACGCATACACTGCATACATAGTGATCTGACAGACACCTACAATTGTATATTTTACACTTTAAATATTTTATTTTGTCACTTGTTGAGCCAGATTGTGACAGGTCCATTACTATTACGCAAATTCATAACAGCATTTTGTCACGTGTCCTGACTCCTGTGGATCCTCTGATGGCACATGAAGAAACAAACACTTCCCCAAATGTAGCTTTGATTCCTGCAGCAGGTAAAACATGGCGGTGACAGAGACAACAGGATAAGTCATTGTATTAGCAGATTCCATACTCTCTATAAGCCTCTTAACAGATGTTACGAATGAATGGGAGGTAATCTAGTGTCTTTCTAGTGTAACCCCAGCAGCTGTCTGTCTTTTAGCCGTGCCGGGGCAAAGCTTTGCAGCTAAATCTCCTCTTGCATTATTCATGCTTCCAGCTTCACCTTAGACCTTTCCATTTGTAAGGCCAATTTGTGCAAACTTTGCTATTTTCATCAAACTCCCCCCTCTTAATTTTTACTGGCTCTTTCCCTGCACCATCTCCAAAATGTCCCTTCTGGCTTCCATTTTCACATTTTCTTTTTTCATAAACCCACTCTCTACATCACTTCTCTCTTCCTCCCCGTCCATTCATCTTCCCACCACCTCCTTCCACCATCACCTTCGTCTCTCGATACCTGTTTTCATTTGCCTCCCCCTCTGCTTACCGCCCTCACACTCTTCTTTCTCAGTAAGGAGCTTGTTAGCTCTGTGGAAAGAGACCCCCTTCCCCCCCTACCACCTTACTCAGCTGAGAGAGGGAGGATCTGTGTTTGATCAGTTCCTTTGCTGGTTCATAATAAGAGGTAGTACGGGGATGGCAGGGGAACAGGGTGTGAACATGTCTGGCTACTTATTTGTCACCTTCTCTCAAGCACATATAGAGGGTGGAAGAGGAAAGCACGCTGAGCTCTGGGCAGAAATAATGGCAGCAAAGAAGTAGAGCTACACTGGACCAGACAATTTCTACAGCCGGCTGCAGGTGTTCTGTAAAGCAACACTGGATTTGTATTGCTTTGAATACAAAAAAAAGACACATTGGAAGTTAAAGCAAATGCTGGTTTATATATAGGTCATTTTAAGCCAAGATGAATGATGAGGGAAGTGGAGCTGTAGTTTGTGACAATTTTTTACAAGTTCTGTACAGGATTAGGCTGTACACTCTATTCATAAATCCATTGCTAAGTGTAGGTGTAGTAAGTGTTAGGAAGTTTTCTAGTTTCCAAGACTTATCTGTAGAACTGTCCAATGACAATCGATCAATTATGTAAACAATGTAGCATCACAAGCTGTCCCATACAAAATGTTTAAGTTATTTTTTTAAAAACTTTAAGTGAACTTTAATACCCTAGAGTTGAAATGTCTCTTTCATGTCATCACTTGTCATTGTTGTTTGGTAATGTGTTGATGTTAATAAAGCTTTATGCTTTAGGGCACAGTTTATTAAACTTATCTTCCAGTCTAAATGTTGGCATTTTTTTATTTTGCAAATAAGTGTACACAGGAGAAATGTGTGATGTTTTGTAGTACAGTAAGTACTTAAACAGTTAAAAATGAGTGGGGAATAGCTGATTATGCTTACTAGCTAACGTTATTGCCATAATATTTTATAATTCAAAGTATTGTAAAAACAGCATCTTATAATGTGAATGTTGTGCAATTTTTTTTAAACTCCTCACTCTAAATGGGGTAGTGTTGCGTTCAAAATTTTGTTCAGTATGCACATCACTTTCATGTAAGAGGTGCAGCCATAGAAATTTTGAGTTTGACACTAGTTTCAACAAAGAGCTGTAACAAGCTCATACATCATGTACTATATATATATATATATATATATATAAATGACATTGTCAGACGGTGGGGAATAAGGTGATTTCTTCTAACATTTTTTTCTAGTATATCTTAATACAGTATTTAACATTGAAAGTGTCATTGGTTGATGCAATTGTTCCTCCTGTCCACGAATACATCCCCTCCTAAAGCAATCAATGTACGTGATGGGGGGAGAAAAAAAAAACTGTAAAATGCACTATAAGAGCCAGATGAAGCGAAAATGAAGTTTCATCATTCTGCATTAGACAAATCAAATGGATTAGTACAAAATTGGCTCTCAACAGACGCCACAGCAAAACGACAGCAACACAAAGAGGGAATTTTGTACTAAAAAGACAATAATAAGAAAATAAAATACCCACTTGACTTGTCAAACTCGGACTGCGAAGGCCTCATATTAACTTCAACTGAACTTTATTAAGACTTTTTGCACGATCTCTTACAGTGGAACTGCTTTTAGAGGTCATCTCTTTGTGGTAGATATCTGTCCAATATGTAGCGTACATTTCTCCACGAAATATCCAGACTTTTCAAATGTTCATTATTTCCACAAATGTAAAATGCGTATGAAAACAAGTGGATGGAAACACACAAAAAAAAGAGAAACTCACAATGCAAGTATTTTTTAAGACACAAACCTATCCTTAAAGGAGAAAACTGGACTGTGAAGGGTTACCCTGATAATCTCACATACAGTACTTGGGATATTGAAAGTATCAGTGCACAATATTGGCAGAGATCTGAACTTTGCAGGCTGTGCCTTCGCTCAAACTCATCATATTATATACTCTTCAAATATAGAGGATGTGGGCTGTAAGAGCATTTTCATTTTGTGGACAAGGCACTTATATTGCACCTGGACCTGAGTTTACTATCACAAGCACATTGATCTTAGTTTTAGAAAATGCAGAGACCTTTAACCTCACAAAATAAGATTCACTTGCATCGCTAAATCCCAACAGGATTTTCCCCGTCAAGAAATACAGACATATTGATTCATTTTCATCTGCCTTAACAGAAAGAAAGAAGCCCCCTGAGTGATGTGAGCAGACAGAGTGAGGATGGGCTGGACAGATGATCTTAAGGTTCTCCAGCTGCAGTGACCCCCTACAGGGAGCCAGAGCTGCTCTGTTCTTCAGCTACGCTACACACAGCAGCACAATGCACCCGGCCCCAGGGGTGATGGCCCGGCAGCATCAGTAGTCAATACAGACCTATCCCAGCACGTGGCTGTGTGTGTGTGTGTGTGTGTGTGTGTGTGTGTGTGTGTGCGTGTGTGTGTGTGCGTGTATGGACAGGAGCCTGCAGGCTAAATAAGGCTCTGGCACTCTTATCTAGCACACTGGGATGATGCTCAAGACCACAAGCCATATAAGGCTACAGTTGGCTGACTGGATGTCCCATCTCCCTGTTTTGTGTTTGTCTGTGTGTGTGTTGATTTGATATGTTTTATGGCAGGCTGGTCAGTATCAGCATGTACCTCTGGCTCACCAGGCTCAAGACCATCTCATAAAAAGCAGCAGCAGCCAGAAAACTTTTAACACAAAACCATCTCATCCCCCGCATACTGCACGCACACACACCTTTCATCTGGCCTAATGTCCCCCATAAGATTTCAGTCTAAGTATTTACAGTAGCACTGGCAGGGAAAGTTTCACTTGGTTCAAAATCCAGCTTCAACCCGAACAAAAGATTCAAGAACATTTCTAAATGGTGTTGATTTTACTTTTTTAAATTAAAAGCAAAGAAACTTATCAAAAAGTGAAATTAATGTCTGAGATAAATTACTGCAACTAAATACAGTAAGCAAGCAAGCCTATTCCCAACAACACAAGCAGCATATCTGGACCTCTACACTGCATTTTATCATCATTTCATAATTTATGCTTGTTGGAAATCTTTGTTTTCAGTTCAATCTATCATGAACTTTGTCCTTTTTAAGGTTCCACTGTGCCTCTTTCTCCATTTCTCATGGGGTTTGGATGATCTGTATAATAAGAGGTCTGGGCTGCCAGTGTGTGAGCTGTTTGGGCTTGATAACTGCATCAGAGTGCAGTGTGATAACCACAGCTGGCAAAAAAAAGAGCTATATTCACAAAACACAAGAGCTGGATTGCTTTTTGGCACAAAGGAAGGGAGCGCTGTTTTTTCAGTCCAAACAGGGGTGAAATTTTGGACACAAGTTTGTGCTAATAGCAACTGGTGGAAGGACTGAAAGACAATAAACAAAAACACGTGCTTATCACACATGCTGACACGGAGGAGGAGGACTTGTACATTAACAACATCTTCTTTAAATATTAGCAGTGGAAAAAAAGGCTACCGGTATTGACAATGGTGTAATGTGTTTTAGCACTTTTACAAAAGTTATTATATTTAATTTTACCATAATATGTTGGACAGCGCATATAGCTGACACTTTAAAAGTGAAGCATAAAGTTGTTAGTTTCTAACCCCGGTTTGAATCCTTGTGAGTGACTGCTCTCTTCCTTTGCTACAAGTGCGTTTTCTGCTTCAGCATTGGTTGCAAATGTTGTCTGGGCCGGCTAACTAGCTAACTACAGTGGTAACCGAGCATTACTTCCAAGAGTTAGTTAACACTAGCTAACCGCGTTACATTGTGGGGTTACAGGTTTTGTTAGAAAAAGCGCCATCAGGACTAACACATCTGCTGTGAAGTACTTTCAGTAGGTCTTGGATGAGATTTCAGGCTAACTTTAGCACATTAGCTCTGTCCTGCTCTTTAATGGACTGTAAGATTACACTCCAGCAACGTTACATGAGATGGCATGTCTTTATTTACATGTTTTCTTCATAAATCATTGTCTGGTGGGGATGCTGACCTTTTGCCTTTGATTTATAACTGGCATCCATCTTTTAGCATGATATCCTGTATGTAGCCAGAAATAGCCGGAAATTTATATTCAAAGAGCTAACAATAATTAGCTAGTTAGCTAGCTTGCTACGGCTGATAAAATCTGCCAGCCATAGTTGTCATTTCAGCCACAGTTGTTTGCTAGAAAGGTTAAATCTGCTTTTGTCTACCTCTGTGTGAAATTAAGAACCAATTGTTTCAAAAGTTGCCGGGAATTTCAAGTGGTAAATCTGCCATCACTGGCATTGTAAATTGCATAAAGTTAAATTGGAGAAGAGGAGAAGAAGAGTAGCAAAAGGACACTGGGTCAAAAAATAAAGATAAGGATGGGACAGAAAATAGCACTATCGTATACACAATGTATGGTTGGCATTAATGCAAACCTCTAAGGACTCATTATGGTAACAGAGCAGTTACTGTCAAATAGCACCAGTGAGGTTAACAGAGACCCTGAGGGGTGAATTAACATCAAACAAAAGCTAAATTCTTTTAGCTGTGTCCTCATGGGACAAACGACTCTAACGCACAACATCTTCACCTCCCCCCTGAACTATATGTCATTGTTTAAAAAACAAACAAACTGACTTTTACTGTCTGACAGTGTGTCATGGTTCCCTGCTGGTGTATACACACACTGATGACATCCAATATTCATTCTTAACTGCTCCATCCCCTGCCTATTTGGGAGGTCGTATAAGTTGGTGAAGCTTCCTTTAATGCGTGCACGAGAACGCAAATACTGGAAGTAGCCTGACACTTGTTACAAATGTTAGTCTGAGTGCTGGCATACTGGCTGGGCCATTAACTGGGAGGAAGTCAACTTGATGTCCACGCACTTACAGGAAAGGGGCAATCTGCTTTACTTTTCCTGTCTCTCTGTTTTTGTCTGCATAGTGCATGTGTGCGCTTCATTCACACAAACACACAATCATTTATTCCCTACCCCTTAATTCTGCATGCCTAAACATACCCTCAATAAGAAAACAAACCTGATCTTAACACCCCTGTGCCCAAGGAGGTGGTTACCATGTTTAAAAGCAAAATGTTTTCCATTTAAATACACTTTGAAAGAACAATATTGTCACTATATAGGATTTTGCATCCTGTCCGCATGCACAAACCCACACACACACACACACACACACACACACACACACACACACCCTTGAACAAATGCTGAGGTAAAGTAACCTAGCAACAGTCTGCCAGACTCAACAGGTTTTGCATAGAGGGAGGAGAGGACACAAACAATAAACAGAACTGGAAATGACAATGTCCTCTCTGCCGTCTATGGCAGCTTTATCTACACCGGCTGATGGCTGGCAGAATATGTTGCAGGGTAAGACAAAAGAACTGACATGAAACTTCATGTTTCATGCTGCCTGGATATTACAGTATATCTGAAATAATTTGGCTCTATTTCACAACAAAGTTTCAATTTGAAAAACTCTTAACAGCTAAGTGATATATTCCTTATTATCACAACATTGTATGTAGGTGTGTTTATCACAGACTTTTAATCATTGCTGCATTTCAACATAATATGGCTATAACCAAATAATGCTGTCAAACAGTAACTGTCACCAAAACAGGGTATGGAAAAATAACTTTGTCAAGATTATACAAATAGCAATTCAAATAGCAATTTAAGCAGCAAAACTTAAAACTGTTGTTAGAAACTTGACAGGACAGATAGAGGAAACTCTCCATAAAGAAATAGAATTAAACTTTTAGCTTCTGAAATATTTTTGGACAACTCTGATAGCTGCTTTACTCAGTTTCACTGTTTAAATCTGGACTGTGTGTGAGACCTTTTGGTTGTGTAGAATAACACAGAACATTAATTAACATTAGATCCTGACCGATCCTGTTGTGATTTAAATAATCTATGATGTTACGCTGGTGTACGTCGTGCCTAAATGCGCAGTGTCTCTTAATGCGGAGACGCTTCACCCCATTTTCACTGACTCGCAATCCACCTGTTATTGATCAGAATGTAAATTTTTGTGAATTATGTGAATGTGAATGTTCATATTCAGTGATAGTTTTGTCATCAACATTTAAATTTTGTTGTAATATGAGGTGCTTTCCATTTATGCAGATGGATGGGCGGGGGTTGGACAACCATTGTCTGGGGGTTTGGTTAAATGCATTTTGGTATTACATAGGAGAGCACCCACAAGTCAGATGTACTAGCTACACTCAAAATAATTGATGAAATTCAGACTTAAGTGGAATAAGTGGAAACGAGGGTGGGATCCTCCTGTAAGCACATACTGTAGACAGCCTGGTGGACAATGAGGGTAGATGACAGTGACAGAAGTACAAAAAAAAAAAAAAAAAAACAAGGCATGGTACAGAGCGGGTATGGAAAAGCCCAGCATGGGAGCTGTCATGGCCGGTTAAGTGAACAGGCAGCCCTGCAGGAGCTTGGTTATCTGTCTACTGCAGAAAGCCAACCAGTAGGGGGGGGCACACTGCTCTGAGGCAGGACCATAGACTGAGGACACACACTGAGGGAAAGCTTTTTATCATGCCGGTGTGTTCCATGGACAATCTCAAACTAGCAAGTCTTTTAATCCATACATTATCAGTTTCATCTTTTCAATTACTTATTTACAACTTCCAATCTTTCCCTTTATCATATTTCTTTCACCCCGTATCGGCTTTTAATCATGTGGCGCTGCTGGGTTCTTCGTTAATCCATTTATGACGCCTTGATTTTCATTTACTGTTTAAAAGTGCTATACAATTAAAGTTGTGTATACCGTTTTCAAAAGCAGTTCAGAAAAGTTAGTAGAATAGATTTTGTATATTCTTTCAGAAATAAATTTTACACCAAAGCCTCTAATTACAGAGAACGAGATTTGATGCAAATCAACATTAATGAGCCAAAATGATACATTAGGAATAGATACAGCGGGAACGCCTCATTACCGTATTGATTTTCAGAGAATCTTCAGAGGGCCATTTGTCATGTTAGTCTAATAAATGGTTGTCAGGTGACCTGCCCTTCCTTCCTGCTCGACAGGTGCCAGAAATACTTAATAAGCACGTGTCATTGTTAATGATCATATGTGAGACAATGTAATCTGGGGCCATTACTCACAAGGGTGTGCTACAGTAGAGCTCAGAGCTGCCTGTGATGGAAGCGGCATTCATAAAAAAACAGTACTCATCAGGATAAAGACATTATCATTAATCAAGACTGTTCTGATTGCCCTGACTCCCCTCTTGGTAAATTATAGTATATAGTATAATAGTTGAGAAAAAAGAAACAATGACAGTGAATAACCATTTAGCAGTCAAAGTGTGTTTATGTATGCAGCATACTTGAATAAAGTTTAGGAAAAAAAACACTTACACACAGGCACAGGGTTGTCTTTGGTCATGTGCTGGTGGTTCATGCTTTTTCTTAATTAATAATGTTTTTCATTTCTACACTCAATATTTTTACTGATGTTTTGTCATCAATACCCTTCACCTACAAATATAATATACTCTTGCCGAGTTAGAGTCAGTTCTGCATAATCGCAGAGCAGCCGACCCCCACACTAAACTCCTATAACAGCCTGCATGTTTAACCTGTAAGACCCACGTTTCGTCTTTGTTCAGCACCTGTGATGTGAAACCATCTAATTTCCACACAGTCAGAGAAAATAAAAGCGAGCGACCTGGTCACGGTTTGGTTTTGGTTATATTCTCAGTCACACTGGACGGAGGAGGCTGTGCCGGCGTCTGGTTCAGAAGTAGTTTAGCTGCCTTCACCAGAGCTGAGAGCATCAGAGCACAGAACAGAAACGAGCCGCGCTGCCTTCTGTCCAGTGTTTAGCGCCTAACTGACCGGTGACTCGAATCATCAACCTTTAGGGGGAAGTCCTACTATGCGATATACGTCCGGATCGGCCTGATTCAGCTCAGCAGATGACACATATTGATCAATCACAAGCATTAATTAATTATGGAATTAATCAGAGCAGCATGTCACATAGTGGAATTTAGAGAGCCGGACGGCTTAGTCAGTCACAGTCAGGTGGGAATGTGAGCAGTAAAAGCCACCACTGCACTGCTGGTCAGACACCAAGTAACACCTGCTGACCTGACTGATATCATGTGACTGAGTCTAATGAGCCTTAGGAACTATTATATCTTATTAGACTCATTGTTTGACTGGTTTTTGAAATGAAAATCTTCACACAGTGCTGTCAGGAGTCAGTAATTTAGATTTAGGAATTATTTCACGTTTACTTAATTAACCTAGAAGGAGGAAAGGGCAATGATGTTCAAGGCTTGTTCAAAAGAGGGAAAGAGAAGATCCTTATTTACTGTATTGTTAATGTGTACTGTTATTCTCTCAATAAAAACATGTAAAAAAAATATATATATAAAACACAGAGCATCCTGCAAGTTCAGTTGTACTATGACAGCAAAATTGATGTCCCTCTCCATGGCCAAAGGTCTTCTATCTGTCTCTATTTTGGCCCCTAAAGGGAAAAAGGCAGAAAAAAATTTATTCTCTGTGTATATGAATGAAACAAGCTAGTATGCTCAGTATTGAATCCGTACCTCATGCCCTCTGTGGACTTGTTCTGGTAATTGCAGTGGAGCTGCGGCGTGCCCAGCATTGCTTCAGTGAAGACGGCCAGGAAGCCCAGGGTCTCCACGAACAGCGCAGAGTCCAGAAAGAGGTAGGTGATGTACGCCGCCACCAGCGTGAAGGCCAGCACGCACTGCAAGTAGTCCACGAACTGACTCCACAACCAGAAGTAGTTCCAGTCAAAGTCTAAGAAGTGCACAACATAGGGAAATCACAAATGGAAAACAAATGAATATTTTTTAACAACTAGCCACTCAAGGGAGTCGGATATCTACCAGCTGGCCAATACTGGCACAGTAACAGATAATGCCCTTGATGTGCACTGTTCCTGTAAAAATAAACACAGTAAAGCAAAGCAGTTCTAAAAAAGAGACACGCAACAGTAATGCTGTTCCTGGTTGAGACAAAAAGTACTTTTCCAGACACATCACAGTGTTAAAGTTCCTTCCGAATTAAAAAGTAAAATGTCTATAGTGTCCCCCAGAGGATGCAATATTTGATATAAACTTTATATTAGAAAACAATACGGCAAAATTTTTAATTTCGAGATCGAGATGAGACTAGATTTTAGCACTATTTTAATAAATCTTTAGTGCAGAATTATATGAAAAATTTGAGCATTGAACACTTTATTTACTGCATTCTGATGAAGTATTTATTTTGTTTATTTATGTAAAGAAAAGCACAAAATTCAAGTGGCAGATGACAATTCACAATCTATAGCCTAACAGAATCTAAGTCGGTGCTGCTCTCAGATCTGTTTCTTCAGTAGCTCAGCTTATTTAATATCATCCCTGCTGAGTCATGATTTAGTCTTCCCTCCTGTTTATGTCTTTGTTTGGGAAAATAACCTCTTGAAATGTGCATGTGGCACCTTTTCACCTCAATGAGAAATTAATTCATTTTAATTCAGTTAGAAACTTCTGGACTTTAATAGCTTCTGTGTTTCAGCAGGTTTTCTGCTCATGTTCAAAACTTTCTGCCCATTCAGAATATCTCCCACATAAGCTATCTGTGTTCTCTGACATGTCCAGAGAAAAGATATATTGTTAAGTGAAACACTTGTGATTAGGCAGAAATCTCACAACAAATGCACACGTTAACTTCAGCAGCTCCGATAAAGTGCAGCTCACAGTTCCAAACAGAGCAAGGCTGCGCCTCAGTCTTTAGATGTTTATGTTGCAAAACTCAGCTACGTTACCGCTCGACAAAGTTTTCTGGACTCAGAGCGAGTCTAATCTTGCGAGATCTCATGGCACAAGATCTCGTCACACCCCTAGCAGAAGAGGTTATTAATACTACTTCAGTGCCATTCCCTAATGACTTTACATGTTGGTGGCAGTGTATGAAACTCTTACTTTCACAACACATTAAACTGTGGTTCCAATTTCAGGTTAATTAGTCAGCTGTGAGACACTTCGACACTCTTTGGTACTTGCACGCAATCAGATTCCACCACTCTCCTCACTTCTCGTTTTCAAGCATCGGAGGACATAATTATCTACTGATCTCGTTTGTTCTTATTTGAGCTGTGTGTAGTTAGTAAAAGGAAGCAAAAACTCTACTATTTTTACCAACTTCACACTTGAGCTGTGAAGTTTCACACGACTCCCACAATCCCCTTCTCAGAAAAACTATATGTCACTGCCACAAAAAAAGGCCATCTGAACTACGCACGATCTCATTCTCATTCAGACTCTTGCAAAACATACGCTTTTAACTTCAGGGTCTTGTGGGAGGAGGCTTTACGAGTAAGAATGAAGGTGGCGAAAAGCTCTGTGGAGGGTGATAGCCGAGGTTAGGTAGTACGGTAGTAATGGGCTGAGTGGGAATCTGGACACTGACGAATTAACGATTTAAACCCTGTTTTCTGCCCTAACACCTCTCGTGTGTTCTTTCTCTAAGGAAATGATTAGATAGCGATTCTGAGCACACCAACGCGGGCTTTCTGCAATAAGCAACAGAGCCAATACTTATCATCCTGTGATAATATTCTCAAGGTTGCACAGCATTGATGGCCTCAGGTATCTGATGAAGGAGCAAGTACAATAAGCAAAACATTTTATCCTTGAATTTCTCTGATGCTAAAACACATTCAACATATCTTTATGGTGTGAGGGCACTGAGAAAAGTACACATGTAGCTGCCGATTTAATGTGTGAGCAGAAAACACTGAAAGAGTTTATCATGAATATCTGAATCATGGCTGAGAGCGAAAGATGTTTCTGCACTGCTTTATCTTAAATGGGATTTCTGCATGCCTCTAATGCAATAGAGCTGATTTGTTTAATCACATTTAAATGAGGCTCTCTCCATCAAAGAAGCACATCTAAACACTTTAAGGAGGCCGTCTGTATAGGCCTGCAAAGGCCTCCAGAGAAGGTCCTGTACAGCAGATAAAAGCAAAACAGGGTATTGTCTGGAATAACTTTACCACAAAATATCAAACTGAATAAAACAAAACTGCTATATTTCAAGACGATAAAATCAGAAGTGAAACAACACAAGCGTTTATGACATTTGAGTTTGTGATTTTATGATATATTGTTTCATTAGAGAATTAACGGTGACATTTAGATGGCATTTCTACAAGAATACGCATGGCAGACACGTATGAGTGCAAGGCAGCCCGGCTTTGCAATATTGAGCCAATCCTATTGTTCCTTTCTGACAGACAAGTTAAACAAATCCCATAAATGTAACCAAATAAAGCAACTCAAACCAGGTCGCAGCCTTCTGTCAGTCTACCACACACTCCTACCACACACTCCATACACCAAGAGTCACCATGGCAAAGGCATACCCCTATGTAGGATGGCAACACAATGCAGTGTTGAACAAAGACAAGCTAACAATTCCTAAAAAGGTATAACTGTTTATACTGGTATTTCTGTTCTGAGTTTAATCACCACTAAGAATATCCTTTGAGAGCTGTTATGTGTACTGTAAGGCAGTGTTTATTCTGTAGGTGTTGTGGCTGCAGATGCCTGGTGTGGCTGTGGAGCCCTGCTGGCAGCAGAGGACTGTGAATCTGGGCCAACTAGCACCAGGCTGGTGTAGCCTGATAACAGCCAAACACTGAGGAAAGCTAGCAGGGGCCACAGAGCAGCGTTCAACACCAACCTGGCTGCTACAGGCATGCACAGCTTCACACTAAACTGAACATATGATATGGCTCCAAGTGATGATATGACTGGGCCCCAGGTTGGGTGGTAACAGACACACACACAACAGTAGTAGTTGGTGGAAGCCGTGGAAACATTTGCAGTGTTTTGTTACTGAGCTAACAGTATTTTCCACCATAGCAGACTTTTGGAGTAGAGACTAAGGCTAAACACAGTGTCACACGTGTGTTAACACATTTACTCGGTGTAACAGGCTCTTAAAGAAAGAGCTAAAAGCTAAAAGAAGTGTACTGGATTTATATTTATCAGGTGATAAATATAAGCACCTCTTTGCCAACATGTTAGCTGTAAAACTGTCTGTTAGCTTGTTTCTTCAGCACGTAGGCGGCTGTGTCATAGCTTTGAGCTTATAGGTTCTGAAATAAATAAAGTTGACAATTAAATATGATAATCCCTTTGGGATGCACTAGTTGCAATTAGGTCTTAAACATCCTGATCCTCAAAATTATACAAATAAATACATGCATGATGCTGATGATTGGGGTGTGTAGGTTATTTGCAAAGACTGTAAATGAGCGCTTTAAATACTAAATTTCCTTTTCAGTTCTTAAAATAAATAGATAGCGAACTTTCCTTCTAGGCTCTGAGGAGAGAGATAAGGCATGAAATTTCTCTGTGGTGAGATAAAATAAATTTTTTTCTTCAACTTGCAACTTCATTTGGTGGGCAGGGAGTCTTTCTTATGAACACCTTTGGCTCTAAACAAAAAAATGTTGTGATTATGACATGCTTTTCAATTATTTGCGCAGTCCTTGTCTCAGCCTCATGTTTTAGTAATTACACTCCTTCATGGCAGTGCTGTACTGTCACGATCTCTTAATCCTGTATGCGCAGACTTTAAAAAAAAATAAGGTTCACACAAACCTGCCTCCACTTCTCAGCAGCAGCAGCAGATGTAAAAACAACATCTTGTAGGCAGATCAGTGTGACACGCCACTTTACACTGACCACTATGGGGTGTTTATCACAGAACTGTACCTCAGCCATACCCTGCCATAAACCCTCTCTTGCTGTGCCACTTCTGTATCCCGGGGCATTCTCCTCTTCCTCCTCCTCCTCCTTCTCTATAATCCCTGCACTGTGTGGGAACAAACTGGAGCTGCATACAATAGACTCCCTGTGGTGGCAAAACGTCTTGTGCACAGCTCAGTTTGAAGTCCCACAGAGTTGTGGTGCATGTGTAGGTAGAGCTGGGTCAGAGTTGGAGATTTCTATCGCTTGTTTACCAACTGTTCCCTGCCAGCTTCAGTTAGGCCCTGGAAAAGTCTACGGAGGTAGCTGAAATAATGGCTTGCTGTCACTCAAAAGCAACCGTGGGAGAAGCAGGCACATTATTATGAAAGACAGCCCGGGAAATGGAACCTCAGATTTCACCAAGCTTCATTTTCTGAGATTTGAACAGGGAGCTATTTCTCAATGACTAATGGGCTTTCACTGGCAAGCCAAAGCACAGCAACGTGGCTGCACTGCCACCTAGACTACATGCCATGCTTCTTCCATCAAAAGATCCGTGGCTAAAAGTTAGGTCTCTACCTGCCCCTAGGGAGCGGCTAACTGCACCTACAGGATAAGGTGATTTATTCAAAGCTGACAAACCCAGTGCAGCTAGAGGTACAGGCCTTCCCATGGGACGAGGATGAGCAATGACCCACAACTAAACAATAAAAGGAAATGGAAATCTATTTTATTGCCATGTACCGCTGTAACATCATTAAGGCCAACATCTCTGTGGTACTGGATCACTCGATCATTGTGACAAATCTTCCTGATTCCTTTCTTAGCGAACAGCAAGCACAGGGATAGTGAACTTTTTCATGGTAAGAGTATCAACAAATTGCATCCCCTTTTAATTTATTTGTGGACGCTATTACAATAAAGTAGTTGGTGTCCAAATGTTTAAATTGTGAGTCTTTTAGATGTGCTTCAGAGCTCAGGAAGGGACATGGAGGAAAGGGTTTTAATGGGATGGAGGGCAAAAAACCCTCCCATTAGCGCTCCATCACAAACGCTTTGGATTCTGTTTGAGCTTGGCATCTATCACGAGGTACGTTTTAATGACAGCAGAACAGAAAGCTAATGTTTAGCAACATACATGTATTAAGACTCTTCATGGAAGAGGGCCTGCAATAGTTATTTATCCCTAACTTCATATTAATTATTTGGTGTGAATGGTTGTCTGTCCATGTGTCAGCCCTTTGACTGACCGCCGGCCTTTCCAGGGTGTACCCTGCCTCTTGCCCAGTGTCAGCTGGCATCAGCTTAAGCCCCCCCACGGTCCTACATGAGATAAGTGGGTTTAGCGTCTTTTTGTCTTTTTGCTTTAAAATCTTCATTTAACAATGTATTAATATGAAACAGCATAGCAATACAGAACCTTGGTTGGTGCATAGCTTGTTCACAACTGCACTCGGGTAACATTACTGCTTATCACTGTCCCCACTTGTATCCCAGTAAAACAACCAGACTTAGAGATCATATATAGGTCACATTTGATGACACACTTGTTGGATGTGTACGGAGCCCCTAAGGGATCATGGGGAAAAACAAACAAACAAAAAAAAGCTTTCCCCCTCCACTCAAAAATATTGTCCTCCAAGTCCACGTAGATGTGCTGACTGGAATATTTGCAAAGCTTTCAGAGATTTCCATACACAGACAGACATTATTACAGCTGAAATATCAAAACCTAATTTTAAGATTAAACTGAGCTGAGCGTGAGCGTGGTTTTGGTTGGTACAGGACTTTCAATTGTGGAACAGAACCCTGTTTGCTTGCGGACACAAATTCATTTATATGCTGCTGGAGATTTAGAAAAATCCAATCAGGCTTTCCTCTTTCAGGTCTTCACAATAATGAAAAGTAAAGTTTGACTCGGGTACACATCAGACAAAGAGAAACTTTCCCCACTGTCACCGTCAGAACTTTTTCTCCAAATATTTCATCTTATTTTTTCCTTCCAAAACCTTTTACCTCCACCTGAGTGATCACCAGCACATCTGATTCTGACACAGTCAAATGATCTGAACTTTTAATCTCCTTAAATGATTGCAGCAGGCAGTCATCTATATAAATCACACTGAGCATCTATTACACACCGGGACTTCTCCCCGTCTGAAAGATCAAACTACACGGCCTACAACAAAAGACATACTGTACAGCACAGAAGTGGCCAGTTGTGTGATTGTGAATGAGGCGCCACAGACAATCTTTGAACCTCTGTATGCCCTCAGTCACATAGTATTATCTCAGCTACCAAATAACACATTATTAAGTATGATGTCTCTACATAAAATGCTCACAGCCAATGAGATCTCTTATATCACAGCCTCATTTGGGCGTCCTAGAAAGTTCTATTCAAAGTCTGCAACACTGTGGGTTTCTTCTCGAGCACAAAAGTCCAGCTGTTTGATGGAAGTTCCTGGTGTGATAATGACACTGTGCAGCTATGAGAACATAAAGGGAACAAACGGAACAATCAGAGAAATGTGCAGGTTGAGAATTTGTCCTGCTGACTAAACAACACTATGGTGAGTCATTGCAGGAAGCCACAATGTGTAGCTGCTCCACCCGATGGCTGCACACTGACGCCAGTTTGGTGCTACATATTAAACTCTTAGCTCTCTATAATTTGCTTTTCCATTGCTGCATCTCTGATCCTATATCCATCTCACAGCCCCGACACTGACCTCAGATGCTCCAGGCCTCTAAGTGAAGATCTGTGTCTAACCAATCCCCAGCTCTGCTTCACTTTTTCCACTTCTCCCTCCCTCTACCTGGGTGTTTTCATGCTTCTACCAACAGCAGACTACAACATGCATTGCTTACCCTTGATATTTCCACTAACAGCTCAATGAGCAGGTGCAAACCCGCAAAGCTGCAATCAAAGAACATGGCTTTCTGTCACTTCTAATGATGCTTGGCAGAGCTCGCTGATCAATGACTTTTCATAAAGGCTTGGGCCACTGGCGCCGCAAAGCCAGCTTCATAATATGGAAAACACGTGGCACTGAAGACGACATCAGAAAGATCCCGCTCCTCCTCTGATGCCTGAAACAGACCAACAGGCTGAACCACAGAACGCCACAACTGCGGAGAAAGCTGTTTCTGCTCTCCTCAAAATTATTGAAAACATCCAACAAAAAGGCCACAATCTGGCACTTTAATACCAAGCATCCAGGGCGCTCCCAAGAAGAGAATGTGGAATATATTATAACAATCTGAGCCAGGAGTGTCCTGTGCCTTTTCACATCACACAAATATTGTTTCCTACTGCCATCTAGTGTCCAGACCAGGAACAACCGCCCATGTTGTCATAATTGCTTAGTGCATACTTATTGTATACAGTGTGCAGTATGAATGTGGTAAGGAACTGGGGTACATGTGACGTCTAGCATGTGTAAAACAGGAGCAGTTAAGCTTGGTGTGCAGCCTTGCAGAGGTTTCCTTTCAGTACAACTGACAAAGCAGATATTTAGACAAGTCACAGTAGGAAAAGCACAGGCGTAAATAAAATAGAATCATGACGGTTGAATTCACATTTAGCTGCTTCAGTTTCAGGGTCTTGGTGTTGTGCATTGTGTGCTCACTGGGATGTTTGAATCAAGTGCAGCCATCCTTAATGTTACACCTGTGTTTCCTCCAATGACAAGTCAAGATGTCTGCTGGGAAAAAGGGCCTGTGAGCAGCTGATGGAGAACACATCTGACTTCAGTGATTGGGTGTGTCCCACCATTTTGAAAGATTGAACTCATAGTGAGCAGTACAGTAGCAGATTTCTGCCCTATGTGCGGTTTGTTTTTGTTTTGTTTTTACCTGCGCTACTAAATGTGAATTTGCCGAAGCATTAAATCTGGTGTTACCCTAGACTTTCCTTACTCTGAACAAATCCCTTAAAACCAACAACAAATTAGTCTGTCTCAAGGTACTTCCTTCCTTCTCTACCCTGTCTGCTGTGCCACTTAGCTCCAAGCCCATTTGTTCCTACTGAAGATTTAAATCACAAAAAATGCTGCGTTTTCAAAAGTTACTCAAACAGGAGGAATAAAATCATTTGTTGGGGACTATTTTCAGTTGTGGATTAAAACACATTTTTCTGCACCAGCGTGTATTGGGGCAGCATGTCGGTATGTGTGGGGTTGAGTCCAAAAACTACAGTGTGTGTGTTACCCAGCGCAACAGTGTGGCTCACTGCCGTGTTTAAATATTTTTTGGACAACAGTGGCACAGAGGAACAAACCTTATCGGACCATTCTTGTTTGTAGGATCAATTCCTTGGTGGTTTTGTTGACAAAATAGAGACCATCACCAGCCTTATCTTTAAATCAGTCGTCAGCAATTGTTATGTTTAAACCTCCCCTCTGACAACATGTGTGCTAAGCTGACACTAGCTGTGTGCAACTGTGTCAGCTTAGCACGTCCCACCCCACAGATTTCTTGACATATCATAATACAGTGAAAAGGCCACTGTGCTGAAACCAAGTGTAGTTCAGAGAACAATTGTAAAAAGCCAGTCAGAAAACAACATTGATTAAGAGTCATTAGCACTTTGCATTAATCAGCCATTAAAAAGACATGCTTTACATTCACGTTTCAGGGCAGGGTCAGTCAACATGCACCAGTTTAGGGGCCTTAAAAACACACAAAAACACATTTGGTTTGAGAGCTAATATCAAACAATCATATCAAACCGCAAAAACAAAAGCATAAAGTTAAAAATATTAGAACTAAAAGATGTCAGTAGGTGGCTTAAAATGTTACTATCAACTTCCTGTAAATCGCTGATAACTACTAATAACTAGTCTATGTGAGTTCAGCTTTTGAGTTCTCATCAGTTCATGTAAGTGAAACCACAAATGACACATGCAAAATCACATTCACACAGGTTTTTCAATGAACGCTGAGCCTTCATCGGCACTGAGGTTGTGGAGTGCAGCATGCATTGAAAGCATCAAGGAAGTGGCTACAACAAGGCACACAGTAAACCAGTTCCATGAATCAAACGTAGAGGCAACACTGGGACTACATGCGAGTGAAATGGGCTGAAGCTCCACCCAAGTGTGTGGTGAATGGTGTTAGCCATCGGTTAGTGTCGGCCCGGGCTGGGGGGGGGAGCCACACGGGGTGATCATGCACGACACACAGAGGTGGAGAGGCAGATGAACTACAACTGATGTTTCATGGCAGACACAGTGAGTTCTGTACATACCCAGAAAGAGCCTCTTAGGGATTCTGATCTCCTCGTCCTTACTGTCTGTCGCTACAGACACAAAGGAACAAACAAAAACAACAAAAAAAAAGAGCTTGGTTTTGTTCATTTCTTTTTTAAGTTACTCAACTTGGGCGTGACTTTGTAACACTGTGTGACAGTTGGTCAGACATTTCAGGTCATCGTGAGCAATTGGTGACGCTGCAAAACTATGGCTTGTCAGATTCTCTGGTTAGTTAGATAACAGATTACAGAGTTCTATAAACACATTTTCTCAATAAGCTTCTTACTACGTGTGATGTGGTCCTACATGAAGACACCGAGTTAGAACAGTTTAGGTTATTTCAGATGAGAGATTTCTGTATTTGTGGTTTTGACTTGATGAAGCGGATTAGCTTAAGTTGTCAAGGGTGACAGTCTTAAAAGTTAACCTTTGATTGTTGCTTATGAAGGCCTTCTGAAAACCAAGTTTTCAGGGCAAATATAGTTCTACATTTTGGAAAGACATGCAATGACGCCTGGCAACTTGACTTCAAGAAGTTACTGCTCCCGGTCAAATCATAGTCCTAAACATAAGCCCTGTAATCTACAACTTTTTACACTCGATTAAACAAACAAGATATAACGTGATAATTAGCCTCGTGAGCTTTAGAGGTGATGGTGGGCAGAATTTGTTACCTTCGGACAGCTCTTTGGCCCTGCTTTCATGGTGGTTCTCATCATGTGCCTTTACACCAGCTAAATTGGATTTAATTTTTACAAATCATTAACAAAACAGGCGATTGAAGTAAACAAGAATCAGGTTAGCAAAATAGCCTCACTAGCATCAGAACACTTTACGTTTGTTTACGTCGCCAAATGAATCACATTCTTTCAATGTTAGGTCCGCTTAAGATCCACGACCCCCCTGAAGAGGCTCTACGCCTCCCCAGGGGGGCTCGCTGCCCAGTTTGAGAAACGCTAAGCTAACATGCAGCTAGCTGAAGCCGTATATTTCCATACAGATGCAAGAGTGGTAACAATCTTGTCATCTAAAGCTCAGTAAGAAAGCGATTAAGCATATTTGTACTATACTGCCTTTAAGTTGAGCTTTCCCAGCTCAACTTTCTGCAACTTTTGAAATGTCTGACCAAGGTTGTGTCATTATTCCACTGACAAAAAGGTATGCCGTCATAACTGGTTTGTACAAAATGCATACAACAGGACATGTAAAGACCGACCCTGTATAATATACAATATATCTAGAAAATGACTCTCTTTTTAATGCTGGACTTTAACACATGGACTGGCTCCAGGTTTTCCTCTTTAAATGGACGCTACTGTGTTTCAGTGCTTTCCATACTGCATTCCAGAGATTTTGTTCGGCTAATCTGTATTTTGTCATCTGACACTGAGGCAACAGACATTATGACTGGTTATTCAAGTGTCTATCTTCAGACTGCCACAGGGATAGGAGGCATAGCAGGAGCATACAGTACGCCTAAATGGGAAACTCCAGCACTGCATTCAACACGTGATACAGGCTTTAAAACGGACATGACTTATAAAACAAAAGGCCTGTTCCATGTCCATTTGTGTACTAAAGGATGAACATAAAAAAAACAACAACAAAAAAACAGGATCCAGTGTGTCAGCATGTAGCGTACAGAGTAACTTTACAGGGCTTGTTAGGAAGCTACTGTGGGTTTCACTTTATTTCAAAGTGCGGTAAGCTTTGAACTGTGTGGACATTTTGGATTTTTTCCCTTCTCTCTCATTTACATCTTAGGAGCACATAACAATCAGATAAGATTTGGATCAATCATTAATATTTGTATGTTTGTATTGTAAGTATTAGCATTAACAGAATAGTAAAAAAGTGTTTACTAAATTTACTACCTCTACTGTTAGAAGACTTTTAATAATCAATATTGGTCGGAGGCCAGCGACTTTCCTTCAGAAGGCTGATTTTTGAGAGTTAGTTTTGAATCATCTATTATCTAACACATCCTGCACATCATGTCACAGGCAACAATCATCAGTGTAGTTATGTGGCAAATGGACAGTGTTGGCTGTACAACATGGGGATGGATGCACTGACTGTTCTTTGTTCTTTTAATGTGATGTTTTTATCTGGACAATAAAGTTTACCCTATCCTATTCCATTCTGATTGCAGTTTGTAATACTTATGCAAGTGTTGAAGCAGGTTTACTTGGATTATTCAGACACTACCAACTTAAGGAGTGGCCCTCGGGTTAGCCACGTAGGCAGGTAAGGAGACCTGTTAACGCCATTCTCAAACACTCTCATGTACATTCATTCACGCTCTCTTAAATTCCATGTGCACCTGCCCACATACATCTCTACACATTCTCTCACCCTCGCTCACAAGCACTCCCACACACACTTGCACGCTCGCTCTTGGATCCAAACAGTGTTGGAAGCGAACCGTAAAAGCGCATACACTTTCTCACACACAGCGTTGACGTAACTGAGCTTCATCAGCGCTGTAAAAGTGGCCCTGCAGAGGGTTTCTGACCTATGAAGGAGCGCCTTTTGGTGTTGAGTTCAGTGGCCATGCGGACGTTGGTGCACAGGTTCAGCATGATGAGCATGGTGGCGATCATGATGATGCTCTGCCACAGCAGCAGCGTCTCGAAGTAGCGGCCAAATCTGATGGAGAAAAACAAAAGAATGTGTGTGAAGATGCTGTGTAACTTGTAGCAGGTATGAAATCCAGTCAAAGCTTTGGCACGACCACGCTTTTCTAGTTCTCTTATAGTATCTCTGCTACGGCAAAGACACTCTCAGCAAAATGACGATACTGGTGCAGCAGCTTGCAAACCTCCAGGAAAATATCAAAGAGGAAAGCAATTTGTTTACACCAAAGTCTGCCAGGTACTTTGACAAAGTAAACTCTCTCAAAGTACTTGCCACATTAGATAAGTTGGCTAAACAATAGTTAAGTGAAAACAGCTAAGTGTAGGGTGGTAAAAGTAGCTGTAGTAGAATGCAGTTTGGTGTAAGAAAATGTACACTTTAGCAACAGATCTTCAAACCCCTTGTTTGTCAGGGCCTGTGCCTTTGCACACATGGTTAAGTACTGCAGTGGAGCCAATCCCAGCAGACATCAGGCGAAAGGCAGGGTACACCCTGGACAGGTTGCCAAGTTCACACATATACAAACGACCACTCACACCTAAGGGCAATTTAGAGTCACCAATTAACCTAGCCTGCATGCCTTTGGATGGTTAATCTGTTGGTCATAACTTCTGTCCACCACTTCAGCAGATGGCAGCAACAAATGAGAACCAACTTTGAAGTTACAATGTACTGGAAGCTCTTAAGATGATCTCTTAGCAGCCGAAATTCAGAGAATATCTCATCGAGTCTTGAAACACCCTAAGTCTTGTTCCATATGGCATATACTTTGGTTTATAAGCGAAAGAGTGTTAAATTGACCTAATTCTGAATGGGGGTTTGTGCCCATACAACAGAAACTGGTGTGGTGTGAGAGCAGACAGGGGATGATTTGTTACCTGAAGAGTATTCGTAGGATGTTTGCCACCAGGAGGACCAGGCACACATAGGTGGAGAACCCCTCTGCATTCTGGGTCCGGCGGATGTCTCTGTACTGGGGGATGTAGGGCACCACCCCACCGAACACCATGGCACCAGCGGCGACCCACGACACCAGCGAGTTGAACACGGCCACAATCTGGTCAAACATATCATCTTCCATGTTGGGCTGTGTGGGCAAGAAGTTGTGAAGCGACGTCAGCTGGTCGCCACTGGCTCTACGGAGACTGTTATAAGGTGCTTATCATCCACGGGGTCCTTGTAACGACTTTGAGCGTGTAAAAGGAGAAACACCCGTGTTTTCCGAGCATAGTCCCTACACGGATTACACAGACAAAGAAGCAGCTACTGCCACGCCAACACAAGCCGAGAAGTAAAACAGAAACGACGACAATTTCCGCTAACAGTTACTGTACTGACACAACAACACCGCTCACTGAAGGCAGCGGGGGTATTTGCAGTGGAGGAGGCGGATGTAACTGATAATCTGCTCAATATCAATACGTCCCATTTCTCTGCTTCAACACTAACGTTACAGTTGATGCTAGCTGGCGCTGCTTCAACCGCTGCACTTAACTCAGAAAAAGAAACTCCAAAAGGTTCCGGGAAATTGTAACGTTATAAAAGCCCTTGAAATGTGAAGGAAACTTGAAACGAATTAGTATATGTTTTCTTATATATAAGCTCCTTATAGGAAAATTTGTTTCATTGCTGACTGGCCCATATTCGGTGTAGTACTATGAAAGTACAGCCCATACTTCCTGAAACGTCACGGTTTAAGACAAAGATGTTCAACTCAATCAAGATAGTTCACACACTACCTTATACTGCCATGTTAGTGGTCAGCAGCTCTGCCCAGGGATTTGTATTTCTAAACGGGTATTGAATTATTGAATATGCTTAATTATTATTGTCTTTTTAGCAAGCTAATCTGTCAGCATCTCCTGAGTGCACTCCAGACATTTTGACTTGTCATGAGACAGCACAATAATATAGAGTCACAAATAAATTAACATTATAGCCATTTTATTGTTATTAGAGACATAGTAATGTGCTTTTCCTACTATAACATGTCAAAATGTCTGCACTGAAATAGGCCTCTCTCTGTATGAACTAAAACACTATCTAAGTGATGCAAAGTTAAAGCACATTTATAGATTTCCCAGTGACAGCGTTTTACTAAACTTAAAGGTGATACTTTCAAACAGCCTTCCTACAGACCATGGCTGGATTACCAAACAGGTAAAGTGGGTTTTTCTGGTCCATTTGCAGGTGATGTATAGTATTGAAGAGTAAAACCCATTAAAGAAGGGACCAAACCAAAAGTGAAGAATTTCACTCTGCCTGTTTTATGCCCTGACAGTACAGCTACAGCTACATCCTCTTAAATATTTCAGGTAACCTAGTTTATTTTAGTAGGCCTACTGTTTAGCATATCACACACGCTGCAGTCCAGATTAACAGGCCTTTCTAATTATGTTACACAGTATACATTTAATATATTCAGCTGCAGTGAATGTAGATAGTCATTGACACAAAATCCAGATTATAAAGATTTATAAGGGCTTACTGAAGTTATGTAAACCTCATGGCAGACAGCCTCTCTCATCTGTCACTATGATCCAGGATAATCTCTTATATAAAAATCAAAGCTTCAGTTTGGGGTGAGGGAATTGTTCATTCTCCTCTTCATCACACTAAACACTCAGTGGACAGAGTCGTACAGAGTAATTCCATTTACAAATGGTTAATAAAAATAATACATTTCCCATATCCAACCTTTTTATATACAGTCTATGTATCCAACCATGCATACAAATCACTCCGGACGTCAAAGTCAAGATGGGCAGCATAAAACCGGAAATGAAGTATAATTTAATTTCATAATAAAAGCCTAAAACGTGTCAGTTGTCAAAATGTGCCATGTGTTGTTGCAGAGGACGAATCATATAAGGTAACACGTTCCCCAGCCTTAACATAAGATTAAATTCAATATCACCAATCACAGATACACATTGAAATATAAAATGTTTATATCCAAACTGCATTTTATGGATCGAGATCCCTTTTCTGACATGCCATTGCTTTTGTCTGTGCTTGTGTGTGTGTGTGTGTATATCGTGATATATATATATATTTGTAGGTGTAAATGTATGAAAATGTAATAAATTAATATCAATTTTAATAACTCTTTTTGGAGGGGGAAGAGGTCAAATATCTTCATATCGTCAGCACACAATACTCTTCAAATAAATGTCTTCATTGTCTCTGAGATTTTACCGGATTTTACTGAGATTATTTTAGCAACGCCTCATGAAGTGATCTTTATTTTGAAAGGACAAACCACTGCAAGCGGAAGTCGTATTGTTTTCACTCTGTCGGTTCAATTTACCGCAAAGTTGTTGGAGTCACAGCAAACGTTTTTGTGGAAAACTGAGTTGGGATTGTTTTTTTTATCGTCGTTGTCACAGCCCAGTTTAACCAAACAAACATCTGTAGTCCGATTTTATGGGCAACGTTTAGATTCCAGGGAAATATCTGCGTGTTGTTGAAGAAACCATGTCAAACACAGACCGCAAAGCAGATAAAGATATGACAGAGGCGGTAAGTTTGTTTCATGTGAGCTATACGTGTCTTGTAAAATAGTTTCCTGACGGTTTTCTCTCCATTTTAGATGGAGAAAACGATGCAGAGACTTCAAGGAAGATTCCAGACAGTGTCTGAACAGCTGGAGTCTAAAAATATCCTTCTTACTGCTGTTCTTACTGCAACTATTTACAGCTGTTAACTTCACTTCTTGGCGTTTTAGGTGGAGCTCAGAAATGACGCAGCATTATTTTTGGGTACAGTAAGGTATGTGTAGACTCTGTGGTCTCGACTGGAAGCGACACACCTAAGGGTGCTAATGAAAGACGTGACGTGTCCTCCCTGTCAAAGGCAGTCGTGTGGTAACATGCACGGCCACTGGGGGGCGCTCAAATTTAGTTTAACGGGGATCGGATCAACCAGGGCCGTTAAATAAGGCCCTGGGATCAACTAGCAAAAGCCACAATATCTCAACCAGATTTTTGGAAACACTTGTTATTTATAGCCTGAGTATATTTTGTATATTAGATATACATTTGTCAAATGCAGCTTATATGAAAGTATATCAAATAAAAAATATTAATTAAAAAAAAAAAAAAAACTTTTATGAGGACAAGACTCCAAGGACAGTGACAGAACCTGAGAAAATAAAAAAAATAGGCCTTTTCCACAGCAGCCATTTTAAGTTGTAATCTTTATATACCGTCTATGGTTGTAATAGTAGGGGAAAGCATAGGTGTTTTTAAGCAACAGTAACATTTATTCATTTTTCAGACACTGTTCCATCATCATTTTATGATTTGCACCCGTGCTACAGCTACTGTCAAAATGTCTTTTGTGAAACAGGCCTAAAGTAGATTTAGTGTTGTGCTGTAATGTGGGCAACATGTACAGTTCCTGGCAGACTTTCCCTTCACTTTTCCCACTGGATGAGATGGGAGCCCGCATTGACGACCTTGAGAAGAACGTGGCCGAGCTCATGACGCAGGCTGGCATGGAGGAGCAGGCCGCTTCAAAGTGAGCTCTTGACATGTAACCTCCAAAAACGGAGGGGTTCCTATTGCTTTGCCAAAAGTGATTTCCCTTCACTGGTGACTACACGGTGTTCCACACATTCATCAAAAGTCTTGAAATAGGACTTCTAAGTCGATGTCAGTTGATATCACTTTAAGGTTTAGCCAAATGTACGTGTTATTCAAGGTGCTAACAAATCAATGTGTATCTCTCAGTAATAACACTAATTACAGGTTAAGGAGCCGTCAAACAATATGCTAACACATTATTTATTTTGGTAATAACAATTTTAATTGTTAGATTCCAATTGTTAGAATCAGATTACAACTGACCAATGAGCTTAAGGGTACCCTGCAGAGATTTATTGTATTTGTATATCTATAGTTTCAGTGTTTTCTAACATAAGCATATCTTGTTTTTACCCTAAAGGTGTAACAAACACAATGGATGCATTTACTACCT
Organism: Micropterus salmoides; assembly: GCF_014851395.1. Taxonomy (NCBI): domain Eukaryota; kingdom Metazoa; phylum Chordata; class Actinopteri; order Centrarchiformes; family Centrarchidae; genus Micropterus; species Micropterus salmoides. The sequence continues at coordinate 26,952,672 of NW_024040817.1, read as the reverse complement.
CATAAAATATTTGCAAAGACTTTTTTTTACATCTTGAAACCTGCATTGTATACATGTTATACATGGTCTTCTCCTCGTTACTGGCACATTTACCCCCACCAGTTATCCATATGTAAAGGCACATTATGTGGACGTGTGCCGTCATGGAAACTATGCGGTGACCTGCTTGTCAGAAGTGTAGGCTATAAAGGTCATAACAATGTTGCTCTACGGTGCCTCTAGTGGTCAAACACTTAATAGGCGACCCTTAAACATGGAGGAAGGCCGAGAGGGTTGGGAAGGCCAGATTTCAATCTTGCCACCAAAGAAAAGTTCTGCATGCTATGTGAGGCAGTCCATAGCAAAACTAAGACAGTTGAGCTACAGTGTTGCTTGAAGTATTATTCTGATGCACTCTAAAGCAAAAACACAACATTTAACACGGGTATCTTTAAAAAAAACAAACTATCAAAATAGGTGTGTATAGAATAAATTTTTAGTCCTTGTAGACACAGCGGAAAATTTATATCATGACTTCTGTATCCGACCCAGCAGTTGGTTTTGCTCAGATCAACATCTTGAGGTTGTCTATATATTAAACAGCACTATATGTCACTTACAATACACACTGTGGCATCTAATGATTCATGACTGTATTGGAAGAAAATCTATTTTTGGGAAATGTCTTGACTTACAGTGAGTTCACAGAATAGCCCACACTGTGAACGACAAACTGCCCTTTGATTGGTTTAAACTGCTGCCTGAAGGTTGTAAATGATTTGTTCAAAGAGATGCAGCTCACCATATCTGGTTTTGTATCAATTGCACTGCAGCAATCTAAATAGTACTGCTTTCCATAGTGAGTTATCCAGTGGCCTTAAAACTGTGTGTGGTGGAAGTGGGGACTGTCACCGGTAGGTAGGCATACTGCTAACAGAGACAAATGTATATGCAAATTGATGGATGGACTATTGTTTTATTGATGACTTTAAATTAGCTATATTTCTGGGAGAACAGACTGTTTATCACATCTATGCAATTTATTTCTGAGCATAATATTATATCATGTAATGTTTGTAACTGTATCACGTGTCTTTTCACCCTAAAGTTTAATGCACATCAACTTAGCGGTTAGTAGATACTGCATCACTGTGCACCAAAGTTAACATGATACGGCCAAATAAAGTTTTTTAAAAACAATTTCACGAGTCAATTCTTAAAATGAAATAAAAAGATCAGAGTAGCTGTGTTTTGTTTTTTTAAATCACTTATTTATTGCGGTTGTTTCGGTTTGTTGTTTTATTTGAAAAAACGCTGTCTTAGTCAGTCTCAGTTGAACTCAGTCATTGAACAAAACATTACAGCCTGTTTTACCCACAATGCTTAGGACCTTGTAAAGTCTGTCTGCCATAAGGTAGAGATGAGGGGAACCTGTCAAGTAAATGAACATTTTAATGCGCTCAGTATGTGCTGGTTGAATCTTCAAACTGAAGATCTGCTTTCCATCAGTGAGATATTCTTCCTCTAACAAACAGAACATGTTATTCATGAAAAATGAGACCATAACCTTAGGTTATTGGTTGGACCTTCCACTGATAGAAACAGAATATTGAATTGATCATTTTATTAGCCTTTTCAAGTTTTGGGGGTTTTCTAAGTATTTCAGATGTTTTAATGGACTTTAAAAAAAAAAATGTTTTCATCTTGAGAAAACCCGCAGAAAATCATTTACTTCAGTGTGCACTGTGATCGCTAATATGAATTTCAGGTGGTTTATGAGCCATTCAAATCCGTTGTCGTGTTTGCATCTGTTTTCCACCAAATGTTTTTTTAATTGTTATTTTTAATTTACATTTTACCTTGGTATGTCAAACCACCCTACTGTATGTCTTGAGGCCTAGTCTGTTTGTAAGGCTGTTGCTGAGCTAATTTCAAAAGTCATCATTCAATTATCATACACTGCTCAAAAAAATAAAGGGAACACTAAAATAACACATGCTAGATCTGAATGAATGAAATAATCTCATTAAATACTCCTTTCTTTACATAGTTGAATATGCTGACAACAAAATCACACACAAATTATCAATGGAAATCAAATCTATCAACCCATGGAGGTCTGGATTTGGAGTCACACTCAAAATCAAAGTGGAAAACCACACTACAGGCTGATCCAACTTTGATGTAATGTTCTTAAAACAAGTCAAAATGAGGCTCAGTAGTGTGTGTGGCCTCCACGTGTCTGTATGACCTCCCTACAACGCCTGGGCGTGCTCCTGATGAGGTGACGGATGGTCTCCTGAGGGATCTCCTCCCAGACCTGGACTAAAGCATCCTGGACAGTCTGTGGTGCAACGTGGTGTTGGTGGATGGAGCGAGACATGATGTCCCAGATGTGCTCAATTGGATTCAGGTCTGGGGGACGGGCACATGGAGGTCTGTGCCGCCCCCCAAAGAAATGCCACCCCACACCATTACTGACCCTCCGCCAAACCGGTCATGCTGGAGGATGTTGCAGGCAGCAGAACGTTCTCCACGGCGTCTCCAGACTCTGTCACGTCTGTCACATATGCTCAGTGTGAACCTGCTTTCATCTGTGAAGAGCACAGGGCGCCAGTGGCGAATTTGCCAATCATGGTGTTCTCTGGTAAATGCCAAACGTCCTGCACGGTGTTGGGCTGTAAGCACAACCCCCACCTGTGGATGTCGGGCCCTCGTACCACCCTCATGGAGTCTGTTTCTGACCGTTTGAGCAGACACATGCACATTTGTGGCCTGCTGGAGGTCATTTTGCAGGGCTCTGGCAGTGCTCCTCCTGCTACTCCTTGCACAAAGGTGGAGGTAGCGGTAGGTTACTGCCCTCCTACGGCCTTCTCCACGTCTCCTGATGTACTGGCCTGTCTCCTGGTAGCGCCTCCGTGCTCTGGACACTACGCTGACAGACGCAGCAAACCTTCTTGCCACAGCTCGCACTGATGTGCCATCCTGGATGAGCTGCACTACCTGAGCCACTTGTGTGGGTTGTGGACTCCACTAGAGTGAAAGCACCGCCAGCATTCAAAAGTGACCAAAACATCAGCCAGGAAGCACAGGAACTGAGAAGTGGTCTGTGGTCACCACCTGCAGAACCACTCCTTTATTGGGGGTGTCTTGCGAATTGCCTATAATTTCCACCTGTTGTCTATTCCATTTGTACAACAGCATGTGAAATTGATTGTCAATCAGTGTTGCTTCCTAAGCGGACAGTTTGATTTCACAGGAGTGTGATTGAATTGGAGTTACATTGTGTTGTTTAAGTGTTCCCTTTATTTTTTCGAGCAGTGTATGTTTCAGGCATCTGTTGCCCTGCATGGCAAAGTGACTTAGAGATCAAGCTATGGCCGTTCCCAAACTGGTCAGCAGTAACACAGAAAACTGACTTGGTGTTTCCGAAGCTTTCAAATAGAGCTGAAACAGTTAGATAAACTGATTTGTTGATCGAAAATAATTTGTCTTGGCCAAGGACACCTCAGCAGGGTGGAAATTTTGGCTGCAACAGGAGAAAAGGCACAGAAGACACAGTCACAGATGACCTCTTGGTTGTCATGGAGGCTGCTGATGTGAAGCTGTATCTCCCTCTCGTGGTCACATGTGCTCATTACGGTGAGTTTGAGTGTCGCTGACCATGGTCCTGAATCTTATTTACTCAGCTTATGTCTGTATATGTGAATAAGGATTAATTTAGCAGCAGTTTCATTTAATTGAATGTGGTATCCATAACAAAAAGACATCAAAATCACTATATAGCTAAGGTTAGCCACCTTAAGTCCAACTGAAAGCAGATCTTAAAGTTAGAGCATACAGTTATTATATTTTAGAAAGTAGAGTTTGTGGCAACAATTTGGCGGAGGTAATTCCCTGTTTCAACATGACAGTGCTCCCTTGTCCAGGTCCATAATAAATAGTTTTCCCAGTTTGGGATAGAAGACCTTCTGGCCTGGCCTGCATCTGACCTCAACCCCATACAACATGAACTGGAGCACTGACTGTGAGCCAGGACTTATCACCAATACCTGCAGACATGTTCCAAAATATAGTGGAAAGACTGAACTCAGAAGAGTGGAGGCTGTTAAAGCAGCACATTCATGCCCATTGTTTTGAAATGAGATTTTCAAAATTCACAAATTGATGATATTGATGCATTTGCGGTGTTTGTGCTGTAGGTGGCAGTGCTTGTTTATGTTGCTGCTCTCTTCTCATGTCAGGACAATTTACAGCCACCATATCACCTCTAAGACCAGCATAAATATTGAGAAATGAATAAAACATTATCAGACATGTCTTGTGTGCAAGAGAATACCGTTTTTGCATACAGGATTTGTGTGACTTGAACATGCACGCTGTGAGTATGAATGTATGTGTGTGTGAAGTGGTGGGTTCATCTATGCACGTGTGAGTGTAGGCCATACTTCAAATACTGACTAGCCTCACTCTGCGAAGCCAAAGAGCAAGAATGCCGCTGTGTTGCTATGGCAACCTGTGCTGAAGCAGACACTTGTCAGCTTGTGTAAGTATGTGTGTGTGTGTGTATAAATATGTGTGTATTTACCCATGTGTGTACTTAGACTAGACTAAAAAAATGTGTGTTAAGCTGGTGTGTTCTCTTCCTTCCACAGCGGGAGTGTGAAACCCTTCTACCGTTGCACGATACTACTTTAGCAGTTGGGGCAGTAAATGGAGTTCACACACTCTTCTCCCGCGGTGGAGTGGTGAGTGGGTGTGTGGAGAGCCGTGGTCGGCAGAGAGGGGAGACTGAGAGGTTCAGCCCACGCCCGGTGCTCTCCACTGGGAGGGTGGAACGGGCTCTAATGGATGTCAGCACGGTAAGCACTCTGGATAGGGTCAAGCACTTCAGAGAGTGTGTGTGTGTGTGTGTGTGTGTGTGTGTGTGCGTGTGTGATCGCAAGTGGGTGTAAACACTTGTCTATCCTACTTCTCCTCTGCCTAAAGTTACTTTTGCACACTTCACTTATGAGGTGAAACACAAAGTAAATGTCAATAGTCGAAAGTGGCTTCCTCTCATTATCCACTGATCCTTGATCTATCTATCTATCTATCTATCTATCTATCTATCTATCTATCTATCTATCTATCTATCTCTTCTTGCCTCCATTTTCCTCTTGGCATTAAATAATCTGCAGGCCATTACCGCAGGGCATAGAGGGGTTTCAATGTGCATGAGCCTGGTGGTGGGCACACTGAAAACAAATTATTGTTGATTTGCATCATTTTGGATGAGACTAGCCCCTTTTATTCACTGAAGGGCTTATTTTTGTCAAAGGACATTAATTGAAGAGCGTGAAGAAATGTAAATTGATTTCAAAATGAAAATTTGAATGAATTTACTTGTCATCTTACTTTCGACTTCCCTTTATGTTACAAGATTAAATACCGTACAATACAAATTGACAAATTGATGAATCACATATCAAGATGCCCATAATTAAAAATCTTGAATTTTCATTTAGTTTAAAAAATCAGTCTCTGTATGTTGCAATTGCAAAAGATTTCTTCCAGACGGGCCTACATTCCTGTGTAAACAAGAGATTCAACAGCCAGGTTAATAAATAATTACACAACTCTGTGCAGACACATATTGTATATTTCAATTAAATAACTATATATTCTAATATGAAAGAAAAATATTAATGCTCTGTGATGTCTGTAATGTTGAGTAGGCTTGTTCCCAATAAATGTTTTATTCTTTGTTGTCAGTGCGCTCCTATAAAAGCTGTAGTTGTTTTTTATGAGGAAAGGTCAAGTCACTGTGTTGAAAGTTCTCAATCGCACAGACAAACCAAAGGGAGCAAGAACCAAGAAAAGTGTTGGGAGGGATAAGAGGTAAAAATAAACAGGCTCTCTCTAAAACACACACATACACGCACACAAACAGGGGGACACCTGTGTGTTGCCTACCGCCTGAGGCTCTTTGATTCCTGGTGTGCTTTAATCTGTGCTGTGCTCTTGCCTGCTTTTGAAGTGAAAATCCCTGTCACCTTCGCCCCTCGCTCTCATTCACTCTCTCCACACACACACACACACACACACACACACACACACACACACACACACACACACACACACACACACAAACAAACCACAAATGACTACCACCTGTTACCTTTGTCATAGTAAATGCAGACTCGCAGCTCCTCCAACGACCCAGTTCTCATTCATATATTCTATTCTATTCTACTGTGCCAGAGGCGAGCTTTGCCTAAATTTACCCCAGCAGTTATTTTTGGACCTTTGTAACATACATCACCTTCTGTCTGCTGTAATACATTTATATCTACAGGAATAGAAACTGATTTCCAACTTTCTTCTGCCACAGAAGTCTCTTCATGGCTGAAGGAAAGTGCAGTAGAGAAAAGGTCTACAGAGAGGAGGGGAGAAATTAGAAGGGATTGTTATATGGTTAACAACAACATATACAGCAATGATAAGATTTCATTTTTTAACCCTCACTACCTCTCATATCATCATCACATACAGGATGGAAATATTATTTATTTAGGCGTAATTTGTCACAAAACAAAGCCAAAGAAACCTACAAGAAAAGTTACTCTTAGAAATATGCTTATTTGCTTTTTTGCTGAGAGTTAGATGGGAAGAAAGAAATAACTTAGACTCACACCTTCATTCCCTCATTCACTCACCACAACCTACACGCGCGCGCACACACGCACGCACGCACACACACACAAAAATGCAAACAGCAGTTTGTACCTATATCCAATCCCCCACCGCTTATGACTCCTCTTCTTCTGGCAAGAGATTCAACAGCTAGAAAAGCTTCTGACCAAGACCTTATGGTCTTTCACTTGGCACCATGAGACTGTGCCACAGAAAGCTCCAAAGTGAGAATAGCTAACAGCAAATTCCATCAATACCGTAGTGATAGAGTTTGTGGTGGTTTCTACTGCACTACCAGGATTTTCTTTGCAGCAGTTTGGCCGGAAAGCCAAATTCTGTTTTCATGCAAAGACACAGAGTTATCATTTAACAGACATAACAACAAATTGTGATTTTTACACTTTTGTACAAATTAAACAGCTGAAATATAACAAACTAATTTGTGTGCTTCAGACGCACTGGTTTGTTACTTTTGCAGATAGTCAGGCTTGCTGTCTCTCCTGTTGCCAGTTCTGATGCTAGTTTGACACTTGACATTTCCTGCCCATGCTGTTAGCAGGTTTGATAAATAAGGACCACTATGGGCAAACTAAAAAACTTAAAAACTCCCAGTGTCGCAAATATTTGCATGCAAACTCTGAATGTATCCATACATAGACATGTACAGTATATGCATAAAAAAAAACATTTGGTGACAGTGATTTTAAGAATATTTTAAGTGACATGGAGCATTTGTATGCAAATGTAAACATTTGCAACATTTCATTTTCACAGTAAACATGTCCGTTTGGATGAATACTCCATAGAGACACAAAATTACCATTCAAACATCAGGTCACATATAGCTTTCATGCAGTTATATTAAAACGTCAGGAGCTCACTTGTAGTGGAGTTTTATTACATGATTTTACTTTTATTTAAGTAAGAGATTTGAGTACTTTTCTACCACTGTGGGTGGCCTGTTACACACGATAAATACAATCCTTTCTAGTGCACTACTCCATCATATCTGAAATAATTCATCTTCTCATCTGTTTTTTATACTTTTATTTCAAACCCTTCTGTCAAACCTTCTACTTTCCTCACACCTAACGTCCTCTCTCCCATTCCCCCTCCTCTTATCCCTCTCCCTTTTCTCTCTGTTCATCCTTCAACGCACATCATCTCTCCATTTGCATCTCTTTAACTCCTTCATCACTTCATTCCTCTATATCTTTCTGTCTCACTTCCCATGCCTCCACCCATCTCTCGCTCTCTCTCTCTCACATTGTGCATTAGTGAAAAATGGGTGTGCCCTGGGGATCGGCAGCCAGCAACCGACCCCTTCTGTCGTCATGGAAACTGGGTAGCCATGGCAGTGAGATGCGTGCGTTATCCTGTGACAGGTATGTGTGTGTCTGTGCATGTGTCTGCGTACGCTGAAGTGTGTTTGAATCAGAGATAGGTGTGTGTGTGAGTCAGTGACATGTGTGTGCAGGTTGGGGGTATCCTTGAAATAGACAGGCCAGGTAGATGAAAGGCAAGTAAAGAGGTGTGTGTGTGTGTGTGTGTGTGTGTGTGTGTGTGTGTGTGTGTGTGTGTGTTTGTGTGTGCGCTTGTTTGTGTTAATCTGTGTGAGAGGCTCATATTTCCTTACACGCGTTTATCCAAAGCGACTTACAATTGCTATATAAGTCAGAGGTTGCACGCCTCTGGAGCAACTACACACCGCTATAATCCTGCATTGTATTGCAAATGTTGATATTATGATAAAATTCCATTTCTGGCCTGAATAAGTAAAGCATATGTAACTGACCATTTGCCAAACAGCTCCTCTGAACAATGAATGCCCAATCATAGCTTAGCAATTGTAGCTAGGCACGGCAGGCCTGGAGAGCTGTGGATTTCTCCACATGCTAAAGCAGTGTGTATGACTCTGTAGTAATAGAGATGCTTGGCATTTAAAGAGTTTGAAGGGTGTATTTAATTTTTTGCCTTTCTAAAACCAAAAACACAAGAGCAAAAGTGTAAGGAATGGATTCAATAGTGTGCCCGGCTAACTAGCTTACTACCTGTGGTCGTAAGCAAGGCGCACATTGTTGATTATCTAAGTTACTTTAGTTTGTGGGGATACAGGTTATGTTCACAGCTAGCCCCAAGCTTCAGTCACGAAGTTGCGTTTTTAGGCTAATTTTAGTTAGGGTGACCACACGTCCCCAGACGTGTTCCCTTTTTGGGACCACAAAAAAGCGTCCGGCTGGGATTTCTTAATCGCCCAAGATGTACGTGAATCAGCTTCATGCTTTCTCGCATGTCGAGAGCAGGAGCTTGCTTGTCAATAGTGACACATGGCGCCTGAATAGCGTAATAAATGCCCCAATGCAAATGTAAATTCATAGATGAATTACAGAGTCTGAGATCCGTGCAGGCCTGTCGTTAGGAATTTTGGACAGGGGGACAACATTTTCTAAACTGGGCCCCTCATCGACACCCAATCCAGCACCACCTCAACCTACCCACCCTTAGTTCTAATACAAAGGGCAAATTCAAAGAAGTTCTTGGCCATTAGCCTTAGTGACACAGATGGAGTCCCTAACAATCATTTCCAAATTCAGACTCATCCAGGCCATGCTCACTATATATTCAATTACTCAGTATGATCATAAAGCACAAAAGGTCATTACAGTTTTTTTTTTATCTTTCAAAATAGACTGTGACAGTTATGTTCCTCATTTTAACTTAAAACAAGGAGAGAAAAAAATGAAATAAAGATCATAGTAATAGGGAGGTTTAGCACATGTATAGCTTATGTAACCATATTTGCAGCTGTATCCTATGACTTGTGATGTACTGCTGACTAGTGTTGACTGTAGGTCAGTTTTCTCGAGGCTGTTACAGGGGAACTTGTGGGTGTTACTAATCTTTATTAATATAAATGGAAACACAAAATTCAGGTGGCAGGTGATGATTCCAAATATAATAATATAATACAGTAAAGCTCTCAGTCACTCTGTGTTGCTTTTAGATATAGATATCTTTTCTCCTGTAGTTTTACAAGGTTGTTTATTTGTCATTATACAACACAAGGTTGCTGTATAATGAAACAAAAGTTTGTAGTCCCTTCATGCTGAACTCACACAACTTAACAAATTAAAATATTAATATTTGAATACACATTAAATGTGTATTCAAATATTTTCTCATGTCTTTGTCTTTGTTTGGGGAAGTAACCTCCTCCTCCTTTAAATATGACTGTGGCACTGTTACTCATCTCAGTGACATTAAATAATTTTAATTCAGTTAGAAACTCCTGCACTTTAGCTTGTGTGTTTCAGAAGGTTTCTGCTCATGTTCAAAACTTTCTGCACTTTCAGAATCTCTCCCACATAGGCTATCTGTGTTCTCTGACAGGTTAAAAAAAAGTCGTAATATTATGAGAATAACGTCATCATTTATGAGAATTAATTATATTTTTAAACAGTCTACCTGCTCAATAGGCAACTCTGCTGTGCATAAGCCTGCGATGTTGCTCTGCTGATTTGGCCTCTTGGGTTTGGGACTGTACTACTGGCTGAGAGGTGGATAAACGAAACTTACTGAAAACACTTTTGATCTGACAGAAATATCACCACGAATCCACAAAATAAATATTCACTTCAGCACCTCAGATAATGTGCAGCTCACAGTCCCAAACAGAGGAGGTCTGCGCCTCAGATTATTATTATTATTTTGCAAAACTCTTTCAGTTATTTACCGCGACTCACAGCGCGAGATCGCATCTGCTGTGTGGACTTCACATGCCCCGACTTGTTGAGAAAATCGATGTGTAGCGTGAGGACGTGTGAACATTGCCAACTGCGTGAGTGCCACGCTCAACGCCTGAGAGTTGGCAGCTCTGGTGTTACATTATTTAAATGTTACGCAAGCTAAAGTTTTGCAGGTTTGCCTGTTAGCTCATAACCTTCGCCTGTCAGACATACAAGGTGCTTCTGAATACATTGTTTGGCCAGAGATTTGGCCATTTCCTCCCAATGATTTTACTTTTCTCTGTCTGTTTTTAGCTGCTCTCCATCTGAATGGCCAAATGTTTCGACCGTACCATTTTCACAATAACAGCGGGGGCAGGTTGTCTGGTGACAAGTTTGAAATATGTTTTAATGAAAATACTACATTTATAAATCATGTAAATACATCTAAAACGTTAGTTAGTTATTTATAAAAGACAGTAAGTAAAGTGTCTACCTCGATCCAATTTAAGGGTAAACCATAGACCTTCGCATGGGCCCCCCTAGGCCTTGGGCCAGGGTCATCTGTACCCTTTGACCCCCCCTGACAGCGGGCCTGGATCCCTTTAAAGCACAATGCATGACCTGCAAAGCCTTATGTAGCCTACCTGTCAGTGTCAAATAAAGCTGGTAGCGGTCTAGGAGCCCACTTATGTCCCGCAAAACACAAAATTGCAGCTGAAGGAGAGAGACCAACCTAACCATCACCTTTCCCTTAAAGGTACAGTCCCTTGGTGAATGTCTCTTTTAGTCTTACTTGTGGGTCACCACAATCTTCCATTTTTCAGTATCACACTAGGACTAACTTGCTGTACACTATACATTGCTGTTTCTGTTTTTCTGTCTTCTAAATAGATCATTGACCGGTGAGAACACTGGCTTTTTTCTTGGAACATACATCTTTAGTCTGTCTCTTATCACAATATCATGCAAAGCCCTGGAGCTGTCATGTGCATATCTATATGCACTATCTATCTATCTATCCTTTTACAGGATCCTTATTTTAAAAACAAGTCAGCTGGAAACATGTAAAAGCATGCAGTCACAGCATGAGGCAGCTTTTTCCCCCCTACTCATGGAGGTAACGTAAGTTTAGTTAGCTCACTAGCCAGGTGTCTTTTCAGTCGACAGAACTGACGGTTATTTAGTTTAGAAACGAAAAGCCTGCTTTTCAAATATTTAGTCAAATTTTATAAATAGATAGTTATAGATATTAACAGTAACATATAGGAGCGTATACCCTGCTTGGATTGTGTATAATGAAGCCTTGCAGATGCATTAAAGTGATGAGGTTCCTACTGTTTCCTCTCCCTCACCTCCTCCATCCCCCTCTCCTCTCTTACTCATTACCACAGCTAATTAAGGATCTGTCAGACTGCCTCGCTCTCTTTTTTCAGATTCAAGGGGATCATGATGCCCAAGACCCCCCACCCCCACACTTCATCTCTGCCTGTCATATCCCTTTTTTTGTCCCCTTATGATAAAGCGGTTCAGTGCCCAAGGCGGTAAATCCATTGGTCTGATAAAAGACAGCGTCATTAACACCAGCGAACTCCATGTACAGAAAGGTAAGAGTCGTTGTCTGGGCAAAAAAAAGGCAGGTGAAAAAGTTCATTCTGTAACATCAATTATCACTGAAGAAAGCCTAAAGGTAATGTTGAATGTTAAAGCCAGTGCTAATGCTTATAGCCAGCATTTTGTACTGCAATATCTAAATTTCATCTTCATGTAGGGGAGAACTTGCCTGTGACACACAAGAACCCTTCTAAAACCCATCTAAAAATACATTACATAAATGATCTGATGCTGGCTTGTAAAGTTATGGTTATTGATGATTTGACTCGTTCAGTTCTTATGGCGTCCACACTCAGAGTGAAAAGTCATTATGTCTCATCTTCTTTACCCTCCCGCATGATTTGTATGTACGACAGTGGCGTAAAAGTGAATTGCACAATTACCAATTCTCGACTTTAAGAGTCTTCAGTGAAAGATGCATTGAAGAGCAACTTAATGTTAACGTTTCAAACCAGTTCTGGGTGTGGCAGGAGGAAATGTGTTCTGTTGATGTCCTGGAGTACACCTGCAGCACATTAGGACAGAAAAGAAGATAAGACGCTGGAGGTCAGCAAAATCAAAGTTTTCAGGGGATTTGCTCGTCCACTTAGCACACAGTACATGACTTCCTAAAATAAATCCCGAAAAGATCATGGTCGTCTGCATGCATTGTACATTAGAGTGTACATTCAACTGCAGTAAAAGTTGAGATGATAACTGCTTTGCTAATTTAGCACAAAACAACTCTGATTATGTATTTGTCTTAGAAAACCACTTTCACACTGGAACACGATCTCTCATCAGCAGATTTGAGAATTCAGCTAATTTAAATTGACTCTTCAGCTCCTTTGGCCTTTCTAGAACGAGGAGGTTGACCTAAATAAAGGGATGATCCTGAATAAACACCCGTACACGTGATGCTTCAAAGCTCTTCTGCTGGTCTGATGCTACAGTGCTCACATTGCCTAAGGCAGCCTTTTGATTTTAGCTTGAGTTTCTGTCTACACCATCGAACAAAATGGCAGATGTTGACCTGGGACGGAGAGGTCACCACGGGACATTTTCCCTAATGTCATTACATCGCTGCAGACAGGAAAGAGGAGGAGAAGTAAAGAGGAGAGAGGGTGACAGACATTTCATTGGTCTTCTTTGAAAGGTCACTATTTTTTAACCAATTATTTTTAACCAGGTAAGTCCCTCTTTAGCAAAGGACAGCCAGCCAAGATGGCAGCAGGAAAAGTTGCAGAGTGTAAAGTGAGATAAGAACAGAGACAATTAACAGAGTCATTTACCATAAAATTTACAGCAGTGTTAAATTTTGTCAGTGACATCAGACTCCTTTATTTAATTGTCTCCTACAGACTATTCCAAGTGCATGGACAAGAAAACACGAGGGCTTTGTTTCTCATCTCCTACGTTAAATACAAACAACAAATGTACAATATGTCTTGTGATTTGAAAGAATGATTGCGAGATGAGTTGAAATCTGTGGAATAAGTTTAAAGAGATATTACAAAAGTTTACCAAAAATGACTTCACACTGTCTCCTTTGAATGATGTTTCCCTGTTGGAGCCGATTTATTGCTTTCCAGAGCTTTTCTGATCAGTTGACAGTATGAGATTGTTTGTCAGTGCTTTTTGGGATGTATTTTGTACCTTCACTGACAGTATGTACACGTATGTATAGAGACAGAGAAAAAATTAGAAGCAAGAGGAAACAAGAATGTCATTATTCGACCAGTCTGCAAAACCCTGGATTACAGTCAAAATAGCTTTTTTAAGGTTAGGGAAAGAGTGTGGTCAAGGTTTGCAAGCAGCATTCTCTGCACTTTTTCAGCCTCCTTGTGCACACTCACTCCCGACTCGTCACATATGCTTGGTCAAGGCCCTATGGCTTCGCCATTTTAACTCCCTGGGTACACCTTTAGCGTCATTTTTAGACATCTAGCACTCCACCGTCAAGATAGCAACGCTTAGCAACAACAAATATGAAACGTCCAGTAAAGTTAGTGACAATAAACATGCAATATCCGGTTAGACTTTTAAAATAAAACCATAGTGTTTCGAAACATCGCCCTTTTGAAATGGCACATTATTACAGTTGTGAAATGTTGAGGTTCAGGCACAAAAACACTTGTTTAAGGGTTAGGAAAAGATCATGGTTACGTAAGTTAACTTTCCTGTTTTCTGTTCTTTACTGTTAAATATCACCTATATCTCCTTTACCGTGAAAAACTGACACTACAGGGCCTCCCCCACTGTGTTGAACTATGACGCTATAGTGATCCCTGTGCGTTATAAACTGATGCCGATGGGTCTTGACCATGCATCCATATGTGACGAGTCGGGAGTGAGAACGGGTTGCCTTGTAAAGAGTCATACTACTTCTGCCTTCACTACACAAAAGGCTCTTGTAAGGAAAACACAAGTTGTTTCAAATGTGTTCCGGACAGTGTGTGCCGTTCAGTAACAAATATGTTATCTTTTTTTGGTATGCTGTTGTAGCCTCCAGTTAGACAAAATGTGTAATTTTTAAGGATACAAGCTACTATGTGGAAATTTTTAAAAATTCTGACTTTGGCCCCCGTCAGAAGCAGAATAAGACAAAAGACAAGAAAGATTACAGGAGAGGAAGGAAATAGTGGGAGAATTTTCTCAACCCAGAATTTAAAAAACATCTTCATCGTGATGGTGTTTGACGGACTGAAAGGGTATGAAAAGTTGGAGGTCCAAATGCAGAGGAGAAACTAGAGGACAGGAGGACAGATGTTAAAGGAGAATGGAAAAGGGGAATGGGAGAAAAAGGAGAAAGGAGGGAATAGCAGCGGAGGCGGAGGAGGCGTCCTTCGTGGAGGGTGGAAAGGTCAATTAGACAGTTTACAGGCCGCCATAGCACAGAATTACACACCACACTCACGCAGCCTCAGATGTACACTGAGACGCGGATGGAGGTTTGAATTTCATTATTGAGCTGCCAACCTGCCCATCAATTAGCATGAATAAGATTGTATCACAACTGGCTGCGGGAATAGGCCTGACGTGCTGTGATCCACACATTCTGCTCTTATTATTATAACTGTAGCACATTTACAAATCATTTTTCTTCACTTGTGAGACAAAGATCAGCCTGTGAAGTGATCATGCCAATTGTTTCCAGTGGAAGATGAATTTAAATCAGATGAACAGCTTAAAAATGGCAAAAACATACAGCGTCAATAGAATAAGTATTTATAAGAGGAAAGTACAACACCGAGCAGCAAACAACGTGTGGAGATGAATGGCAGGATGGTGACAGAGGACAGTGGAGATGAAAGAGGAAAGAGATGAGGATCAGGACAGGCTCGATGGGTTGTCTCCCATGGCAACCCTCTGTTGCCGATGGACACACACACACACACACACACACACACATCCATGAATATTCATAGAAGTAAAAGGGAGAGAGGTTCATACTATATTCATGCCATTTTCAATAAAGCATAATTCAATTAGTCGCCAGGAGATTAATTTTATATCAATTAATGTGGTTTCAATAATATATATCTGAATTAGAGGGAGGAGAAGGGAAGAAGAGGCAGAAAGACAAATTGGACGTTTTTCTATAATACTTCAAGGAATAGTTCAATATTGCGAGAAATGCACATATTTGCTTTCTTGCCAAGAGTTAGACGAGAAGATTGATACCATTCTTGTGTCCGTACAGAAAATATGAAGCTACAGCTAGCCACTGGTTAGCTTAGCTTAGCATAAAGACTGGAAACAGGGGAAACAGCTAGTGGCTCTGTCCAAAAGTAACAAACGATGTTCACATAACCCCCGGTGAAACCACATCCTGTCATTTTTAAACTTTTTGTATGCATTAAACAAACAATTAAACTGTCTTAACTAGCGAGCTTTGGAGGGGTCAGTTGCTAGCTG
Organism: Micropterus salmoides; assembly: GCF_014851395.1. Taxonomy (NCBI): domain Eukaryota; kingdom Metazoa; phylum Chordata; class Actinopteri; order Centrarchiformes; family Centrarchidae; genus Micropterus; species Micropterus salmoides. The sequence continues at coordinate 26,936,782 of NW_024040817.1, read as the reverse complement.
CTTCCTCAATTTCCAGTCTTTGAGCTAAGCCAGCTAGCCTTATATTGATCCTACAGACATGAGAGTGGTATCAATCTATTTGTCTCGGAAAAAAAGAAGCAAATAAGTGCACTTTCCAAAACTATTCCTTTGAAATGATATACTAAGTGTGGCTCATTGTATGCTCCATGATTTCAGCCATTTGCCTCCCATATGCCTGCATATTTCTCTACACTTTATACACTGGTTGTTTTATGTGGTTATCTGAGTTTCTTTCAGAGTGAATGATGCTTACCTTGGATTCAAGGACACACACACACACACACACACACCAAAGCATCCAAAGAATGTGTTGCAGTGGTCCTGCAGAGTGATGGACGTTGACCTTGTGCTAAAGGTTACTCAAAATGAGTGAGAAGCCACGGCTGACCTTGGCTAATTAGACTGTAACACATTTTTTCTCCTTTCTGTTACAACTCAGTCTCTGTTTAATGTCTGAGACAGGTACTATCATAAGTCAGGATTTCTTGTCTTTATGTCTGATTAAAAAAGTGTGAAGCACATTCTCTCAGTGTTGTTGTATGAGCACAATGGTTGATTCCTAGCACAGACATGGAGAGAAATAACCACAATAATGCAATAGTTAATAAAATCATCAATATAACCCCCACCTACACACACACACACACACACACACACACACACACACACACACACACACACACACACACACACACACACACACACACACACACACACACATCTCAACTGTCATGTACACATGCTGTAGCTTACACACATCATAGTGAAATAATAGGGCTGGGTGAATTGTTAAGTCTGAGTTCTGTTCAATTTAATCATCATGAAATAAATGATTTAGCAAATCAAATCTGCTTCATTGTTATATTAGGTATCTTACATAAACTAAGATGAATAATATTGGATGCTATAGTCAATGCAGTTTGCAGTGTGAGTGAGTGTAAAACTATGTCAGAACAAAAGAAATCAATACATGCACTACTATTGAAATCATTATATAATCATGTAGGACAATAATGGAGGCTCTGCTCTGATAAGACAAAGGGTACAAAATTATTCTCTGCAGTCACAATGTCTGCCTTAAAATGACATTTAAACCATTTCAAGACAACGTAGTGGGGGTGTTTCCCAATAACCCCTGGAGCGTTTCTATTCTCAGCTAGTAGATGAAACATGGAAATCTTACCCATATGCAAGATAGTATAAAGTAAGTCTATTTTCCAAAAGCCACAATGTTCCCCATCCTTAACCATACTGTAGTAACAGCAGATATTGTAGAAATCAAGAATTTTATAAACGTTGTTATAATGCAGTGTTTTGCATCATCCATTATCAACATTCTTGTTAGGCGAGACATAATTAGGACCTTAAGGATCCCATCCAGACATGTTTTAAGCCCATAGGAGAATACTTGTGCAAGTTGCATAATGGACCACGATTGGCTTTGTGATGTCACAAAATCCTGCTCATACATGTCTTAGACTCAGATTTAAGGTGAGATACAAATACATTTTAAAACATTTTTTAATAGAACAGGACTTTAATAAATAAATGATCTTCTTTATTATCTAATCTTGGGGGCCTGTCTGGTATGGGTCCCTCAGTCATATTCAGTTTATAGACCTACATTAATGTGCAATAAGCTAAAAGGAAAGGGCCCTACTTTTTCCCCAGGGGCACCAAGCTCATGTTAATTCACATGGCTGTTGCAATTTAGAGCTCTTGAACAAAACCGTTTTTCATTGATTGCATTGTATTACAGATGTTCAATTTCCTGTGGGCTTGTAAAGTTAATTCTCCCGTTTCCTCATGTAGCCCAAAAGGCTACCACCTAGAAGCACGCATGCCAAAGAGGGAACCCATATCTCCAGAAAACTATCAATTGTCTAAATAAATTAGGTGGATTTGAAGGAGAGGTAAGTGGCAACGAGAGAATTTTATCCTATACTGAGCAATAATAAACTGTATCTCTCCCGTTTTGACTACTGTTCATTTTTCCCCTTTTAGTTTTTCACAATATTGCCATCCTCCTGCGCTCTCTTGCTCGCTCTCTCGCGCGCGGTCGGCAGAGCTACAGAGAGGACGCGAGGGCACAGGCGCGCGCGGCCACAGCACGGCTTTGAATTGACAAGCCGCTCCGTCGAATCAGATGGAGAGGACCCACCTTCAAACCGCATCCTAGCTAATCGCCTCGAGGGGGAGGCGGGCTTTATGCAAATGTGTTGGCAAGGGAGACGCAGCGGTTCATTCATCTTCTTCCAGAGACAGAGGTGAGTTAACACGAAGGTTATTTTACATGAAGGAGGAACTGTTTTGGACCAAAACACTGCCGTGAGAATAGCTGAAAAGCAAAGAAGAGGCTTTTGTTTCACAGCTGTAAGGAGCTTTTTCTTCTTCCAAACGTTACAGGGTAAGTGGAGGACATTTTTATGTGTTACTGGTCTCTTTATAACCATAATGTTAATGTGTACAAGTGTTGATCAAAATGTGTGTGTTCATGTGTAAAAATATTCCTTTACTTACCTTTATTTCCTAACTAAAGGAAGCAGTAGCCTACTGTGATGAGAAAGAAAGTCATGGACATTTCTGTTTATTGGTCTATTATCAAAGGTGTTTCACCTGGAAAAGAGAACTCTTAAGTGTTGGTGTGTCACATTTATTGAGCACTACAAAAGTCAAGGTTTCAATTATACTGAACTGTCTTATTGAGCGTGGAACTTAAGTCACTTGCTCAAGGACACTTATGGCTGTAGAGTCAATTGAACCCCGGATCATGGTCTCATGTTTTAAAGAAAAGGGGCACTTTGTTGACTGTATCTGCCATGATGGCAGCAGATATTATTATGCTTGTGTTGTGCTGGTATGTGTTACATTTTTAGAGAGTGCTCTATGTTTTGAATGAATGCACAAACTGTTTGCTAAACCACACGGATCTGAAAATGCAGCCAGGGAAATCGGTGCTAGAATGTCCTTCATGCTCTGGAAGCAATCAATGGATGGCACAAAATAAAGCTACCTGTGTGTTGCGCCACTGAAACTGAACTCTGGCTCTGCACATTTGGAGCTTAAATAAGCATGATACAAGCATGTCAAATGAATCACGTGACTTAATTTGTGCACATGTCTGGTGAGCATTTTTGGGAAAGCCTATAGCTGCAGGTTTCACTGTTTTGCCTTCAAAGTAATTTTGAGTTGAGCTGTGTGAGTAAAGAGAGGGGGAGAGACAGATGGAGAAATACAGCAAGTGGTTAAGTTTTATCTGCATAATCCAGTCCTCTGTGAATGACGCCAGGTCTCACACAATCAATAGGAAAAGATTCCAGTGTGGGCTGTGTGTGAGCTTGTTCACATTACTGGTGGCCTTCATGCGACTGTGCATCAAAGGGTCATATGAGATGCATCACAGTTACTGGCCGCGCGTGTCTACATATTTGTAGGTCTCTGCATAAAGTGGTGTTCATTGATTGTGTTCACGTACAATGCACAGCAAATATTCCATGAACATGGAAAGACAACAAATGCACAAGCACATGCACACACACACACACACACACCCGTGATGGGCACATCCATGACAGATAGCTGGTGGCAGTGACAGCTCAGTTGGGCTCTGCAGCCCTTTTGCTGTCAGCCTTTGACTGAACAGGAGCAGATCTTTGGTGCATGATGGTTCTCAGTGCTGAAGGGTGCACATTTGCTACTCTGCCACCTTTTAAGTGTGTTTTTTTCTTTCTAATAAAGTCTCTGTTAACTTTAAGTGATGCAGTCTATCAATACAGATAAGGTGTTGTAGCTGTATGATTGTTTGTAGTCTTAATTTATACAAAATATACAGTCTGTTCTGCTGCTTTATTTCTACTGCAGCCCACTTTTACACTCTCAGCAGACTGTGTATAGTTCTCAAGAGTCAGGTCGTCTCAAGTGGTGCTTAGCTTCCCATGGGGGAGCAACAATTATGATCTTATTCAGTAACATCAAAATATCCCTAAGACTATCGCATTGTAATCTGTTCTGCTATTTTAATATCCTCTTTTTAATACCTTTAAATGCCCAATCAATAACTGTTTATAATTAAATTATAAATAAAGAAGACGGCGCTTTCATTAATATGTTTAAGTGTTTAGTCTTATTGAGCTTTTAGACTTTATTATATAAAGACAGTGTCTGCTATTTTTGTGTTTACCTCTATTGCATTTCATAACAGTTCGTTGGTATTTTATATTTTCAATAAATTTTACCAGGATTTGCTAAATGACTGCTCAGTCACCACAGACACATGGATTATTTTGTTTCCTTTTGAGTCTATGTTTGTATCACACGAGACGAGCAACAGGCTATTTGAAGATGCTGTGAGTTGGTTGCTTGGTCTTTGCAGTGATGTTAGACATAGTGATAGCTCCCTGTTATTTACAGCAGCAGGTAGAACAAGGCTACAGTTACACATAATAGCTGGCTGACAGGTCACTGGATGGGAAAACACATGATTACAGCTACTTCCTCTTCTCTGGAAAGACCAATTGATCCATATTCAGTATATTTAGTAGTAGTACAATAATATCAGCAATTTCCTGTCTGTGCATGCGTGTGCTGTTTGTTTTTCCAGTCTCCTCTTTCCTTGTTTTCTGTTAAAAGCAGTAGATGAATGATGCTACGGCACCCACAGCCAACTCCCGCTTTGTGTATCTCTTTCATTCCCCCCTTTGTATCTCTCCCATTTTGCCATAAGCCTGTGGCCAGGTGTACTATGCATCTGTCTCACGCATCAGCGGCTCATTGTGTGCGTGTGCTTGCATGTGTGTGTATTTGTGTTTGCATGGGGTGGCTCGCTTGAGTTGCCACCTGTGTGTCTCTTGACTGATTCATCCTTTCCTGTCATATGCTTTGTTACCCAGCCAGACAGATGTTGGAATTTTATGATGGGTGTTTGTGTTTGTGTGTGTGTGTGTGTGTGTGTGTGTGTGTGTGTGTGTGTGTGTGTGTGTGTGTGTGTGTGTGCTCCTGTGAGCCCGTGGACCAGCTGATAGTGGTTGAGCAGCAACAAAAGAATGTTTAGTGAAGGAGTTTGGCATCACCAGTGGATAACTAATGAACACCCATAGATATCAGTCAACGCCATTGACAGAGTGTCCTCCAGTGGCTTGACAGATACAATGGAGAGGTAACGTACACCAGAAACTGTGGTGTGGAGGAACTGATCTCCTAACTGAAACAAAAGATATTAATTTGGTATCCATTAAGTCACATTTCAGCTGGCTTTGAAAAGAAAGACTGGGTAGAGGAACATATCAAGCTGAATTGTGTAGCAACTTTTTTCCCTTTTACCTTAAAGCTGCGGTAAAGCAGCATTTTTTGTTATATTTGTTAAAATTACATCCTGACAGCAATCAATAAATCAAATGCTCTGACACACATAGAAAAAAAATCCTGTATAAGCATGGCCAATTGGCTGAATGTGTTTTGAGGGAGTGGCTTAGGAGGAAGGCCTTAAGGGAGGGGGTGGGATTTTTTTGTTTGGATACTTTCAAAATCTAGCTGTCTCTTGCAAAGTTGCCTACTCCGCTTTAATACAGTAAAATACCACTCAGTGATTAAGCTACAAGGCCATGGGTTCAAATCTGTGTGGGTTTCCTCCGAGTGCTGTGAGAAAGACAACTGTTAGCCTCTGACTTTGGTTTTATCATTTATTTAAAACCATAAAAACGCCATGTGCTCTTCACTGTTTGAGTATGGTCTCTGAGAATATCGGTCTCTGCCTTGTGCTCTTATCCATCTGCGTTCCTGAAATATTAGGCTCCACAAAGAACCTGAAAATGTCATGAAACTGTACTTACCTGTGAACTGTGTTACCAGTATGTCAGCGTAAAATGTAGTATGTTCAGCAGAATGCTATACTGGTACTATGAAAGGATGAGTTGGCGGATGTCCAATCAGAACGAAAATTCTTTGTCTTGAGTGCTACAAAAAGTGTTGGTACTGTGTTGAGCATCGGAGAGACTCACCCTGACTGACTCCTATGGCAAGGCTGAGGTCTCCATATTGTACAATATATATTTTAATCTTCAACCCAACAGTGTTTTGTGTATTATTTTATTGTGTGCTTCAGTGTTTACAGACAATTTCTGCAACAGCTGCAGTTTCCTCCCACAGTCCAAAGGCACGCAGGTTAGGTCAACTGATGACACTAAAATTATCCATAGGTGTGACTAGAGTGTGAACACAGTGGTCTGTCGATGCTATGGCTGTCACTATACTGTGTGACAGCCTTGTGATAGATTGACAGTTTGTCAGGGTTCACAGGGTAAAAGCCTTCTGGCAAAGATGACTCAGCTGGCTTTTACTGTCAAACAGCTACAAGAAGTGCTGGGTTATATTGGACCTAGCTTAACATGGGTTTGGAATTATAATAAATCTGTATTTTGATGTAATTTTTGGCCAATTTATTGTCAGCAGATATATTACACAAGTGCAGATCATCTGATTAATTTTTCTAAATAAAAAAAACATTTTAAATATTAAAGCTGCAAGCAGCGTTGGGCGGGCCCTCGCACTTGTAAGCGCGTCCGCGCGTGAGCCGGCCGAGTTGCACATTCTGGAGTTCTGCCGGTGCGGCTGTGAATTTCCTACGCGTTTCCGACGCCGCATGAATGTGCTATGTGTCACTTCCTGTGTCCCCTATGTGGAGCTACATAGCACTTGCCGCTATGAATATAAATCGGTATTGACGTGTAGATGTCTGCGGGGTGGGAGAGTTATCAAGCACGTAAAGTTTGTTTCAGATGTGAACATGTACACTGAACAATAATGTACCCAAACAATAAAATAAATTCCTTTTATATTTCCCTGCCTTGTTGTTTATGTGTACATACAGAGGAAGAATGTGAGAACAGCACACATTTCATCGTTACTGTGTGTTAGAGCATGGGAGAACAGTGGATACTTTTAATACAGCCCACACCCCTAATACTGTGTAACTATAACAAGTAGAGAACAGAAGAAAAAGATGTTCTTTCTTTACAACTGTCTGCATAGCTTATTCATATTGTGTAATGAATGAAAATAAATAGGCCTACTAGGCTCCTCTCTACTTTGACATTTAAGATTAGCTCTTTTGATCCACCTTCATACACATGTGACATTACTGTACAACTTGAGAAAGGTGAGTTGTTTTCTGCTCCAGCCTGCCTAAAAGAAAAGCGTTTTGGGGATTAAATGGACTTTATTAGCTGCTGCAGTGCAGGATGAACTCAGAATAGACCCATTTCTCACCTTATTATTCTAAATCATGCAACGAAGAAGAAGAAATGCATAAGAAATCCTGGGACAAAATCTGTCCACAAATACTGTACAGCATGTAGTCTGATGATCAAGACTTGTGTTATAGCTGACTTGGGCAGTGAAATGTTTTTTTAATTCATGTGGTCATAGTTGTCCACAACTCAAATCAGAATATAAGAAGAAATGTTTTATACCACCTCAAGAAGGCTTCCTATCAGAAAGGTAGGAAGGTATTTCAAATGTACAACTGCAGTACTTAAATCTAAGTAAAGTAATTTCCCTGACATTTTTGTGTTACTTTACTTTTAATAGACCCATGTAAGAGGTTTTATACTTCCTGTGAGTATAATCCAATCAATCTTATTTTCATACTGTATATCCGTTGTGTAATTTGATAAATTGTGTTGTATGTCGTGCTCGCATCTCAGAGAAGACTCTGACTGCAACATGCGTCTTTGTAAAGAGAGAAACGGACAGAAAAAGTCTCTAACTCTGCCTGTCAGCTCGCTCTGCTCCGTTAAAACTGAATTTACCATACAGAATTGAATACGAGTGCACTCCAGATTTAGCTGCAGCCAGCTGACCGTGTGCTTCTCCCTATACCGCAGTTCTGTGTCCATGCATGCAGCAAACTGAAAGCACTGTCTGTCGGTGCTTCTACGTGAAAAGAGAAGGAAGACATTGCTGGTAGTATTGTCTTCAGAGTTGTTAAACACCTCAGCGCACTGAAGGAAGCCATCTGACTGTGTGAGGGGCAAGATCGTTGATGTCTGCAGGCAGAGTAGGAGCTCTCCTGTCTGACTGGTCCACCAATAGCAGAGAAGATGACCCCTTGAGACACAGCCCCTCCTCATTTGCATAATGAGGCAGAAATGCATACAAAAATTTAAGACAGGCAGAAATAAATACCATGGGTGAAAATAAATAAGGTAAATAAATACAAAGGAAGAATAAAACAGACAAAAATATTAAAACACACACATAAATAAATACATTAAAAAAATTAGTAATAAATAAAGTTGAATAAACAAATAAGGTAATTATAACAAAGGTGAATAAGTAAAGGCACTAATTAAAATATATACATTTATGTCTCCTTGTATAATTTAATTACTACCTACATTTATTTATTTACTTAATTTTTTTGTGTATTTAATTGGATGCTTATTTATTTATTGAGCATTTATTTATTTCTGTATTTATTTCTGACTGTGTCAGGATCGGTCCTCCATAGCGGGTGGGAGAGTTATCAAGCACGTAAAGTTTGGTTCAGATGTGAGCATGTACACTGAAGTTACGACAACTTCCTGTGTCATGGCGAAGACTTGATCTCTGACGCCACGCCACGGACACACCCATTGACGAAAACTCGCAAATAGCACAACTTTTCATCTTCAATGCCTTTAGAAGGCACAGCACAAATTTGAAGTCGGTCGGACTAAATCCCTAGGAGGAGTTCGTTAAAGTACGAAGTGTGTAAATCATCCAAAATTTGACGTAAAATTCAAAATGGCCGACTTCCTGTTGATTTTAGGGCATCGCTCCAAGAGGCTTTTTTGTGCGTCTGGACAAGATACACGTACCACAGAAAATTCGTGCACGTAGGTGAAACGTGCGGCGGGGGCTGCTTCGTTAAAAGTCACTTCCTGTTGCCAGCAGGTGGCGCTATGACTGTCTGTGAATGTCAGCATGTACATGTGTTCAGGGCGGGACTCTCATCCTACATGTACAGTTTGGTCCAGATGTGAGCATGTACACTGAAGTTACGACAACTTCCGTGTCATGGCGAAGAGCTGATCTTTGACGCCACGCCACGGACACGCCCATTGACGAAAACTTGCAAATAGCACAACTTTTCATCTTCAATGCCTTTAGAAGGCACAGCACAAATTTGAGGTCGGTCGGACTAAATCCCTAGGAGGAGTTCGTTAAAGTACGAAGTGTGTAAATCATCCAAAATTTGACGTAAAATTCAAAATGGCCGACTTCCTGTTGATTTTAGGGCATCGCTCCAAGAGGCTTTTTTGTGCGTCTGGACAAGATACACGTACCACAGAAAATTCGTGCACGTAGGTAAAACGTGCGGCGGGGGCTGCTTCGTTAAAAGTCACTTCCTGTTGCCAGCAGGTGGCGCTATGACTGTCTGGGAATGTCAGCATGTACATGTGTTCAGGGCGGGACTCTCATCCTACATGTACAGTTTGGTCCAGATGTGAGCATGTACACTGAAGTTACGACAACTTCCGTGTCATGGCGAAGAGTTGATCTTTGACGCCACGCCACGGACACGCCCATTGACGAAAACTTGCAAATAGCACAACTTTTCATCTTCAATGCCTTTAGAAGGCACAGCACAAATTTGAGGTCGGTCGGACTAAATCCCTAGGAGGAGTTCGTTAAAGTACGAAGTGTGTAAATCATCCAAAATTTGACGTAAAATTCAAAATGGCCGACTTCCTGTTGATTTTAGGCTATGGCTCCAAGAGGCTTTTTTGTGCGTCTGGACAAGATACACGTACCACAGAAAATTCGTGCACGTAGGTGAAACGTGCGGCGGGGGCTGCTTCGTTAAAGGTCACTTTCTGTTGCCAGCAGGTGGCGCTATGACTGTGGGTGAATGTCGGCATGTACATGTGTTCAGGGCGGGACTCTCATCCTACATGTACAGTTTGGTCCAGATGTGAGCATGTACACTGAAGTTACAACAACTTCCTGTTTCATAGCGAATCATCGACGCCACGGACACGCCCATTGACGAAAACGCGCAAATAGCACAACTTTTCATCGTCAATGCCTTTAGAAGGCACAGCAGAAATTTGACGTCGATCCGACTAAATCCCTAGGAGGAGTTCGTTAAAGTACGAAGTATGTAAATCATCCAAAAATGGCCATAAAATTCAAAATGGCCGACTTCCTGTTGACTTTAGGCTATGGGTTCTTGAGGCTTTTTTGTGCGTCTTGACATGATACATGTCCCCAGAAAATTTCGTAGATGTAGGTTGAACGTGAACGAGGGGCTAATTTTTCCAATTTTCTAGGTGGCGCTAGCGAGTCATTTTGCAACGCCCATGTGCGAAACTTGTAGAATACGAAATTTTTCACCGGTTCTGACATGTTTGCAAATTTTGGTGAGTTTTCGAGTATGTTTAGGCCATGTCATTTGGGCCTACTTTGCAGAAAAAAAAAAAAAAAAAAAAAAAAAAAAAAAATTAAAGCTGCAAGCAGCGTTGGGCGGGCCCTCGCACTTATAAGCGCGTCCGCGTGTGAGCCGGCCGAGTTGCATATTCTGGAGCTCTGCCGGTGCGGCTGTGAATTTGCTACGCGGTTATGACGCCGCATGAAGGTGTTATATGTCACTTCCTGTGTCCCCTATGTGGAGCTACATAGCACTTGCCGCTATGAATATAAATCGGTGTTGGCGTGTAGATGTCTGCGGGGTGGGAGAGTTATCAAGCACGTAAAGTTTGTTTCAGATGTGAGCATGTACACTGAACAATAATGTACCCAAACAATAAAATAAATTCCTTTTATATTTCCCTGCCTTGTTGTTTATGTGTACATACAGAGGAAGAATGTGAGAACAGCACACATTTCATCGTTACTGTGTGTTAGAGCATGGGAGAACAGTGGATACTTTTAATACAGCCCACACCCCTAATACTGTGTAACTATAACAAGTAGAGAACAGAAGAAAAAGATGTTCTTTCTTTACAACTGTCTGCATAGCTTATTCATATTGTGTAATGAATGAAAATAAATAGGCCTACTAGGCTCCTCTCTACTTTGACATTTAAGATTAGCTGTTTGATCCACCTTCATACACATGTGACATTACTGTACAACTTGAGAAAGGTGAGTTGTTTTCTGCTCCAGCCTGCCTAAAAGAAAAGCGTTTTTGGGATTAAATGGACTTTATTAGCTGCTGCAGTGCAGGATGAACTCAGAATAGACCCATTTCTCACCTTATTATTCTAAATCATGCAACGAAGAAGAAGAAATGCATAATAAATCCTGGGACAAAATCTGTCCACAGCATGTAGTCTGATGAACAAGACTTGTGTTATAGCTGACTTGGGCAGTGAAATGTTTAATTTTTTAATTCATGTGGTCATAGTTGTCCACAACTCAAATCAGAATATAAGAAGAAATGTTTTATACCACCTCAAGAAGGCTTCCTATCAGAAAGTAGGAAGGTATTTCAAATGTACAACTGCAGTACTTAATCTAAGTAAAGTAATTTCCCTGACATTACTGTGTTACGCATGTAACAGGTTTTATACTTCCTGTGAGTATAATCCAATCAATCTTATTTTCATACTGTATATCCGTTGTGTAATTTGATAAATTGTGTTGTATGCTCTCATCGGGTACTACTGAGACTTCATTTCCCTCTTCAGAGAAGACTCTGACTGCAACATGCTTTTGTAAAGAGAGAAACGGACAGAAAAAGTCTCTAACTCTGCCTGTCAGCTCGCTCTGCTCCGTTAAAACTGAATTTACCATACAGAATTGAATACGAGTGCACTCCAGATTTAGCTGCAGCCAGCTGACCGTGTGCTTCTCCCTATACCGCAGTTCTGTGTCCATGCATGCAGCAAACTGAAAGCACTGTCTGTCGAGCGTCTACGTGAAAAGAGAAGGAAGACATTGCTGGTAGTATTGTCTTCAGAGTTGTTAAACACCTCAGCGCACTGAAGGAAGCCATCTGACTGTGTGAGGGGCAAGATCGTTGATGTCTGCAGGCAGAGTAGAGCTCTCCTGTCTGACTGGTCCACCAATAGCAGAGAAGATGACCCCTTGAGACACAGCCCCTCCTCATTTGCATAATGAGGCAGAAATGCATACAAAAATTTAAAAAAGACAGGCAGAAATAAATACCATGGGTGAAAATAAATAAGGTAAATAAATACAAAGGAAGAATAAAACAGACAAAAATATTAAAACACACACATAAATAAATACATAAAAAAATTAGTAATAAATAAAGTTGAATAAAAAATAAGGTAATTATAACAAAGGTGAATAAGTAAAGGCACTAATTAAAATATAACATTTATGTCTCCTTGTATAATTTAATTACTACCTACATTTATTTATTTACTTTATTTTTTTGTGTATTTAATTGGATGCTTATTTATTTATTGAGCATTTATTTATTTCTGTATTTATTTCTGCTGTGTCAGGATCGGTCCTCCATAACGGGGTGGGAGAGTTATCAAGCACGTAAAGTTTGGTTCAGATGTGAGCATGTACACTGAAGTTACAACAACTTCCTGTGTCATGGCGAAGACTTGATCTCTGACGCCACGCCACGGACACACCCATTGACGAAAACTCGCAAATAGCACAACTTTTCATCTTCAATGCCTTTAGAAGGCACAGCACAAATTTGAAGTCGGTCGGACTAAATCCCTAGGAGGAGTTCGTTAAAGTACGAAGTGTGTAAATCATCCAAAATTTGACGTAAAATTCAAAATGGCCGACTTCCTGTTGGGTTTAGGCTATGGCTCCAAGAGACTTTTTTGTGCGTCTGGACAAGATACACGTACCACAGAAAATTCGTGCACGTAGGTGAAACGTGCGGCGGGGGCTGCTTCGTTAAAGGTCACTTTCTGTTGCCAGCAGGTGGCGCTATGACTGTGGGTGAATGTCGGCATGTACATGTGTTCAGGGCGGGACTCTCATCCTACATGTACAGTTTGGTCCGGATGTGAGCATGTACACTGAAGTTACAACAACTTCCTGTTTCATTGCGAATCATCGACGCCACGGACACGCCCATTGACGAAAACGCGCAAATAGCACAACTTTTCATCGTCAATGCCTTTAGAAGGCACAGCAGAAATTTGAGGTCGATCCGACTAAATCCCTAGGAGGAGTTCGTTAAAGTACGAAGTATGTAAATCATCCAAAAATGGCCATAAAATTCAAAATGGCCGACTTCCTGTTGACTTTAGGCTATGGGTTCTTGAGGCTTTTTTGTGCGTCTTGATACGATACATGTCCCCAGAAAATTTCGTACATGTAGGTTGAACGTGAACGAGGGGCTAATCATTTCCAATTTTCTAGGTGGCGCTAGCGAGTCATTTTGCCACGCCCATGTGCGAAACTTGTAGAATACGAAATTTTTCACCGGTTCTGACATGTTTGCAAATTTTGGTGAGTTTTCGAGTATGTTTAGGCCATGTCATTTGGGCCTACTTTGCAGAAAAAAAAAAAAAAAAAAAAAAAAAAAAAAAAAAAAAAAAAAAATCCGAGCAATTTCAATAGGGACCTCGCACGGTCGTGCTCGGGCCCTAAAAATAATCCGAGCAAATTCAATAGGGACCTCGCACGGTCGTGCTCGGGCCCTAACTAGTCGTAGTGATGTAACTGCAGAATATGTATACTGCAGAAATGGTGGCAAATCACCAAGGTGTAGCACTTTGTTTCATGTTTGGTAGCCATATAAGTCCTACTGATACCACTTTGAAATGTAGGTTCCTAGTAGAGAACGAGGAGTTCCCTCTGTAAGGAAGTTTCAATCATCACTTTTGCGATACTAATAAAGACTCGCCCATTGATTCAGGCTGTTAGAATTAAAACTAATATTAATGTTTGCACCTAAATTAAAACATACATTCACTGGGGGGTAAATAGTTTGACGAAATAAGTCATTTTTCTTTTAGTAAAACAGTCGCAAGGAGCTATTGTAATAATTACAATAAACCCATGTTATTTTTGCCACCCTTAGAATACAAGTTGATCAGGTCTTGTAGAGAGATTTCCTGGGAATTATTAAACTTTTACCAGAAGATAAGTGGATGTCAAAATTAGTAAGGGCCAATGTTCATGTCAACATTGTAGAAATGCTACACTTCTTTCAACAGTCAACTAGTTAAGGCGAATGTATTTGGCATACACAGTATACTTTAGGCTTCTAATGGCAACTGCAATACTATACATTTATAACAAACTATATTTCCACTAGACTATGAAACCACATCCTTTAGTGCTTTGTACACAAATGCCTGTACATTTTGGATGCATGCTACAAAGATATGGCTGTGTTTGGCAGCGTCTGAAATGCAAGTGATTAACTTAAAATGACACATATAGCAGCTTTGCACACAACTTTGCTGTGACATTATTCTGCAGGTTGTAAGATGCTGATTTGCCGCCTACCACCAGTCTGTGATTCAGAACACACTGAAGGTCCATGTCAACAGAGGACATTGATGAGAGCGTGGCTTTCAGTGCGGGAGCAGGGACAAGGGCTTTTGTCCCATGTTTTGTTTCCCGTGTTCCTTTACACTACTGTCAACACACTGCACAATAAACACACGACTACTGTATGTGCATGTGTGTATGTGTGTGCGCTTAAAGGACATGGGTATATTTGTTTTAGAGACTGTTTGTGTCTGGCGCCGAAACACCTGAGCCTTACAGCCAAACAACTCTCGACCTGGAGCAGTGTAGGAAAATGTGTGTTTGTGTGTTTGAGCGCGTGTGTGTGCTGGCATCCTTCCGCTTCTGCCTGAGTTTAAAGATGTTGCTGGAATATCAATAGCCACATTTTACAAGGCTGTGCAGGTTAGATAGGGCACAGACAGAAAAAAAAACAGGCGACAATTAGAGCAGCACTCAGACATGAGTCACCCCGGCTTCAGTAAATCTGTAAAAGTAATTGTGCCGATAAATACTGAGGTGAATAAATGACGATTTGGAGATATGGGAGATAAAGGTTAGCTATGAGACTGACTCATAAGGGCACGCACCCGTTTTGTCCCCTGTGTTTCTCCCCAGGCTCGACATGTTGCCTGGTCTTAAATTAGAGTTTGAACTGCACAGAGGTGAGCTGTGTTTCTATAGCAATGCATCCTTCCTTCTCCAGTCACACTCCGTCTTATATACACTGTATATGTACATTAGAACAATACAGAGATCTTACTGATGGGAAGGAACACCTCAGCACTGGCATTTCGTTTAATAACTGCAATTACTTACACAACCCCCATTTTCACTCAATGTTAATAATGCTTCCACTAACAGGCTTTCACTCTGTATGAAGACTGCTGCATTTGTTGATATATATAATAATATTATTAAGAATATTTTGTCTGCCAGTTTATCTCACAATATACTCAAGACAGTGTTATTGGAGTTTTTATCTGTGTGAGACCAAGTGCTAGACTCAAGCTGTGTGGCTGTGCAAAACCTGTGTGACTTTTGTCTTGTTTATTTTTATTGTTTCGAGGGTTTCACTTGGTCAAAAGCCTTGAATGTTTTACTTCTCAAGTCTCAAGTCAAGTAGTTTGGCTGTCAACACTCAAGTAAATGAGGTGCCACAGCATTCAAGTCCCAAACACCCTTATGTTATCAAAGTTAAGATAGAGGTTGCTGTGGAAAAGCTTGTCCACACAGGAGGCATTTCAGCTGCCGTTTTCAGTCGCCCATCTTATGCGTCTGATGAAAAAAAGATACGTTTCTGTTTTAATCAATCCGGCTGTCACAGATTGCGTATTGGCGTTTTTTAACTACAGTGATTGTGTGCTGGACCAACACATGTAGTGACCTACACTCAATACTGCGCCCGAATGCATCCTTCAATGACGCCGAGGGACTGAAGCTGCTGCCACTGCTCTGCTAACATGCTGCTTTTGCTATGCAGCCTCTGTACACAACTGATTTTCCAGAGTGAGTTAGCTGACTTTGTGACTCTACTGTCCTACTGTTACACCATGTTTGAGCAGGTCACAAATAAAGACTTAAATGGTTTTATCACAAAAGTAAAACAATAAGTAAACACCTCAACAGGAGATCTTTCTTGTTTCCTCCTTGTGGCGTCATTCCACTTGCTCTCGCATAATGATTGATATTAAATTCAATGTTTTGTCATTGAAATTTGACAAATTTTTTCCCGTGTCTTACTTTTAATTGGAATCTTTCATTTGGACAAAATATGATTATATAATACAAAACATTTAAAACTAAATTATTACTCCGTCCTGCAATTATAAAAAGTTACAACATTTATGCATGTATATGTTACAGAAACTGCATTAGAATGAAACCAGGTTGCTTCTAATAAGCAACCAGTGTAATAGTCTGCTGTTCAATTCAACAATAAATATCTAATCAAACACAGGGCATCATGTGGGATGTGGAAGAAGCTGGCCAGTTTATAGAGTTTCAATAAAAAAACCCACATCAACCCCGTCTATCAGTCAGCCAATTGGTCAGGTCCAGTTGGCAGAGGGACTGCTTCGACAGGCTGAAAGCATCATCCGCTGCCGGGTGGCTGTTTGGCAGCGAGCCAGGCAACTGTTGTCAGGACAACCTATTTTTCTATTTTTTCTATTTGACTTTTGATGTTTTGTTGAGCTGCCATGAAGACCATTCAGGGTGTGGTCTACCACTCACATATATCAATACGCCAGCCGTCCATGTCTCATCTCAGATTTCTATATTGCATTATCACTCTCTCTCTCTCTCTCTCTCTCTCTCTCTCTCTCTCAATCTCAATCTTACACACACACACACACACACACACACACACACCAACACACACACACACACACACACACACACACACACATCACAGTGTAGTTCATGGCAAGGGCTGGTATTGGACGGGTATCCTACTGATTGCTATGTATCGCTGCAACAGTCCATTGTACTTTTTCCACTCTCTCAAATGCCCGCGCACACACACACACACACACACACACACACACAGGAAATGACTAAAGTATGGGGGGGGCCTAGCTTCCCATTTTGCTCTGTTTCCAACTCAATTACAGCTTTTGCCAGCTAATCATTTTCCGTCACCGGGACACCAGCACATTTGCCCTCTGGGGAAAGCCAGAGCGCCTGAGCCTCACAACAATGTAAGCGCAGTGCTTTTCAGCCATGTTTTGTTCCACGTGTAGCCTAGTGTGTGTATACAGAAAGTAAAAACTAGATTTACAGTACTGTTTTTATCACATTGGTCAAGTCCATTTTCTTTGTAAGTTCTGTTGAACCCTGTCATCAGAAGCAAGGCAAGGCAAATTTATTTGTATAAACAAAATATAAAAAAGTTTTAAAAGAGTTAAATAGAAATTAAGTGAGAGTTAATGCTAGCTGTAAAGTAGGAGTATACCTTTGTCTGTCTAACGTCTTATGCCTGTGTTGTCTATAGAATGCGAGGTACACACATCCAAAAAACTTAAACAGGGGCTTGAAAAACAAACTGAAGACAAAAGTCAGACAAAAGACCTGCACACTGGACTGATAATCAGCTCCCAGTGAATTTACTTTAACAGTTCGATCCAACAGAGATCTTCATTAAGCATCGTCAAATGATCATCACAAAGACACAAACAGATTCATCACTCAGGAGGTTGTGATCTGCATGACTGATTGATACTCCCATACACAGCATGCCTCTATGGAAAGGACAAAAATACAACAAAATAAAAATATTATACAATCCCCCTTTTTTGTGTTGATTTGTCAGTATAAATACACATTCTGGCCCATTGCTAATATCTATTTGCTTTTGTTGTTTAAACACTTTTGGACAAGTAATATCCAAACTAGACTACTGTCTTCTACTTTTTTTTGCGTATTTTCAGAAGCATCAGTTCATGATGAACATGAAAACTAATTGACCTTCACGGCAGAATAATTTGTTAATTTGTTATTTTGCTACAATGACAAAATCTCTCAAAATGTCTGCTGTTAAAAGCCCTATGCAGGTCATCAATCATGTCTATCTTTTTATCAAGTTTCTGATATCTTAATGCTTTAGCTCCGATGAACCATTTTAACGCATTGGAACGCATTTAATTGTTTAGTCGGTAAAGATTCACAAAATGTCCATCAGAATTTCCTGGTGATGTCTTCAGATTGTTCGTTTTATCCAACCAACGCTGCAAAATGAGTCAACGAGATAATCAGTGAACGGGCAAATAGAGCAAATCTTCATTTGAGCTCTCATCTCATGCATCAATAATATGGGCAGCACTCATTTTTATATTAATTTCATCTTCAATATATAATGCATGACGACCGATCACTGGAACATTGGAACCAAGATACGGTTTTCTCTGGTCTCTCATGCAAAAGAGACTTCGATCACAGTGAGACCCGAATAAATAAAGTTTAACTTACATATTTAACTGGAATAACTGCTCTGTCATCTTATACACATGATTTCAAAGGTGCAAAACAAGAGTGAAGAGCTGTGATTTGTTAGTCCTCGGATGCCACTTTAAGAAAACCTCTGCCTTTCATGTAAAACCCTCATGTCGTACATCAGCCAATAACAAATAGTTTGGGAAAACTGCCATCAAAATGGAAGCTTTATTACCACTGACTCTGACACGCAAACATGTTTAACTAGCTCATTCAATCAGCAGGACTGCCCTCAAGCTGGGCTGGCAAACACACAAACATACACACAGCGACAAGCACGCACCCTCCCACGCATTCACAACTCAGGCTAGACTTTGCGTTCACTATCATTCTGACAGCTGGGATGAACACATGCGTTAGGGGCCCCTTCAGACTCAATAAGATACATGTCTTTCTCTTTTGAACGCCTGTTGCGACAATTTCCTACAAGCTCCGCTTATCTGCCTGCAGCCTAACGTCTTTCTCTGTCGTTCCATCTTCATCACCTTTTCACTCTCTGTCTCGCTCCCTGTCTATTTGTCTTCTCCCTCAGAAGTGTGAATCCAGATTGAGTCATCCTCCCTCCTCCACACCTCTTCCTCTTCTCTTGCTGTGTCCTCCTTTATCGTTATATTTTTCACGTCAGTCTGTGAGTGTCTGTAGAAGAATTCCAGAGAGTGATGGAACTAATATGTCCTGGTTGTCCCTGGTTGAAGCTGACAATTGTGTGTGTGTGCTTGGGCCTCGGCTGCATGTTGACGTGAATGGACTGACAAAGACGACATCGTGCACAGCACCAGCATGTTGCCAGGCCCCTTGATCCCCATTCAGGGCTGTATATGTGAGGGGTATTGTGGCCTTTAGGGAATAAAGCTATTCATGTTATCGCCTGAAGGAGTGGCTTTTAATGCATTGGCATTGGGGAGCATGTGGGTTTCCCCTGGTATTTGATCCTCTGTTCGGCAAAAACGGAAATTCATAATGTTGTACTAAAGGAAACTGATGATACTTGAAATATACAAGGAATCAGTGTTTTCTACTGTCTCAGTAGACTACTAACTAGACTGAACTGCCATTTCGTAAACTTGATTTATTCAATCTCACATCATGTTCATGTTAGCCAATTTCTGTTTGTTAGGGGGTTATATTGTTTTGTTTTACCAAAACTATCAGTAGCAAGTTATGTTACAAGGTGGCTGCGAGGAGCAGGGAACATTTTTAGTGTCGGTTAAAGAAATGTGCCAATTTGAAGCTACCTTTTCTTGTTTTGGCCACCTGGAGGCAGTAGAACAATCTATAAACACATTATCATCATATAGTTATTGTGCTGAACATGTTAATAATATCTATATAATATCTATCTATATATATCTACGAACACACAGCAGACACGGAGAAACATGATCATTCATTTGGAGTGGTGTCTGTGTCTACCCTAAATCCATATGTTCACCAGCTAGTCGCTCACTTTGCTTTTTTTTGTTTGCTGGGCAGGTATTATACAGTGAGTTCATCAGATCTATTTTGTTGTAAAGATTGATTGGAGTGCAGAGAATCTAAAAAAAATGTAAATAAAAAATAATAATATTGATTACTGTAGCTTTAAGATTTAATATGTCTGTTGCAAGTCAACTTACAATAACCTGTCCAGATGTGATGTCATCCATGATAATTTATCCATTTTTGTAGCAATTTTTCAGTTGCTTTATATCTACTTGAGGCAAAGCAAGTGGATATTATTCTAAATCCTGCCAAAGAAGCTCTGATTGGCGGTTGTTTTGCTGCTGGTATCAATTGACGAACCCAACACCAGACCTTTTTAAATCATTAAAGAAATAGAAGAACTAGGTTCCATAAACAGGGACATCAAAAGACCATATTGTATGCACTCATGTGTCTGCCTTTCCATGCTTTGTTTCTCCTTAAACAGCAAGCACATCTCTGTTGCAACACACGCACACCTGAGCGTGAAATACATCTGCGCACATATACGCATGCGTTCCTGCACTCAGATAAGTGTTACCTTCTCCAAAATGAGGCAAAATGAGAAAACGGCATTGACGACCAGGTAATCTGTATTCTGAATGCATCTCAATGATTCCCCAGGGATTTGATGGATTTGTTCTGAAAGGTGGCCTAATCCAAGAAATAGAAACATCCGGGGTTATCTCCAGATAACCTCCAACACCTGAATAGTCTCCCACAATAGATCTCTGCCTCAGTTAAATGAGCTGGCAGAAACCTGAGCACCTTACTGAATGACAGCATCCGACCTGGGAATGATTAGAATGAACCTACGGGTTGCCTATTTTGCAGACGTCTGCTGTGTTTATTTTGATTCTTTCAGATGGGATACGTCTCCATGTGTTTGCTCGCCTGGTTAGACGCGTCTCTCGCTGTCCTCCGCAGGAAACTCTATTATGTGCTACATTTGCTTCCTTCACAGAGGGATAAAATCTCATCTGCCTCAGTCAACGTTGCAACTCTGTGGAGTGTGTTTGTGTTTGTGTTTGTGTACCGAGGAGGGAAGAGCCAAAATGAACTTGCGTCTTTGCGAGTTTGTTGATGCAGTGTTTTAGAGAGCGACAGAGCTGAATGTCTGCCGTGCGGGGCACAGAGTCATCATTTAAGAGAGAGGGTGGAAATGTATTAATTGACCACTTCTAATTTAATGACGGCCTCTCAGGGGAAAATGGCGCTACAGGTGTTGCTGCCACAACATGAACCTCTTATGCGATCCTTCTCCTCAACATCTGTCTGCATCCATCCTGCAGCAGTTAACCTTGTGAAACTGTGTGTGTATGTGCGTGTGTGTGTATTTGTGTGTGTAAGGAATGCATTACACAGATGGTTTACAGAAGAAACATTGCCAGACGTTACACAAAACAATCGCCTTCCTAACCTAAAAAATCCTGAGTCACCTCTGAAGGGATCCATTTGTGTCGCTGCACAATTTAAACACAGACTCCTTTGTGGAAATGAAACACATACAGTGTCTCTTATGGCCGACACATGCTGGGTTCTATTACAAACAAGTGGAAGTGGAAGCTATTTTCTGCCAATAACTGATAAAAAGATGTTGAAGTCAAAGATGTTTGATCTCTACAGGACTTCGATGACCATGTGTACACCCAGCTGAGCCATTGGGTGTTAAGACTGTGACTCTTTGCGCCTCCTTGCATATTTATAGGCTCCTTTTCTTGTTGTTTCCTTCCTGCACAGCAATTTTTCAACTCTAAGAGGATTCTCTGAGGGGAGAGAAACATTCATTTTTGTGCTTCAACTTAGTAAGATCACAGGCGACCTTTTTTGTTAAGTTAATGCTGGAGTGTCTCCTGTTAATAGCCTTTATTGCTCTTCCTCTAAGCCTCTGGCTTTGCTGCAGTGCTGCCTCCCACTTGTCATGGGAATATAAAGCCCAACATATCTGAGCAGTTTGCAGGAAATTTTGTAGCCTCTTTCTACGTGACTCACTCGCCATAAAGCACGGCAGGATGATATTCCAGCCTCTAAATGGTCCCCATGCTCTCTCTAAATCTGCAATTTAGAGGAGGATTTGTGGTCTCGGCTGTGTCGGCTGGGACCTTGTGTCAAAGTGCGAAAGCTGTCAGACAGGGAATGAGTCAGGGATGGCGTCATGAAGGCACTGCAGTGGTCCTCGGCCTTGTGAACATATGTGTGGTGAGGAGCCAGGGTAATGGGCCATTTTAAAGCCAAAATGGCAGCAATGCTACCAGGTGAATGATACAAAATGATACAAGTCATTATGGAAATGGAAAGACCTTTTTTAACATTTTGTCTGTAATGTATGTGCACTGCTAAAGCTAAAGGCATATTATTCATATAGGCACTGAACAGTGAAGGGCATTACATGGAACCTTGGGATACACCATACCGCACAGATTCCAAAACCCTACTAGTCATTTTCAACCCCAAAATATGGCAAAATAGGGCCCTGGTTTAAAAATACCAAAATTACCCTTTAAATAAATGAAAGACTAAATGGCTTGTGTATATATGTGTGTTCATGTTTTATACTGTAGCCTATATTTTGACACACAAAGCCACATAAAAACAATGCAGCTCTCCTCTGCGTGTGTCTCTGTTTGCATCCGTCCTCAGAGACCTGTGCTGTTGCAACAACACAGGGGCATTACTGCTGCCGCGGTTGTTTGTCTAGCACCTCCTCACCTGTGTGTTCATCCTGTCCCTCTCTCTGCATCTTTCTCCCCCTAGAGCGGTGAAGCATCATGGGGAAACACAACAGCAAGCTGGCTCCGGAGGTCCTGGATGACCTGACCAAGAGCACCGAATTCAACGAGGCAGAGCTCAAGCAGTGGTACAAAGGCTTCCTCAAAGACTGTCCCTCTGGCATCCTCAACCTGGAGGAGTTTCAGCAGCTCTATGTTAAGGTGAGGGCGAGGTGGAGGGCAGGAGAGAGGCATTAAAAGGGACATGAATCAGAGGGAGTGAAATCATGGCAGTAGATTACTCTGTAACGAGTAGTGCTGGTGTCTTTACAAACGGGTAACACAATGTTTACATAGATTTTCTGCAGTGCATACAGTGAAAATTGTGCTCATAATTCATTTTACATTGCTGCTACTGTAGTTATATAAAATGATAAAAGTTACCTCTTAAATGACTCAGAACATTGTTGGGTTGTTACATATAAAGCTTACGTTACCAGGGCTGACTAATCGTCCTGTGTTTGGGGCACAGAGAGGAGGCGGAGCCTCTAATACTGCCAACGACTCTGTTGCTGCCTAAAACTCCCTCAGAACATTCTGGAGCCTTGGAGGTGGCGCAGTGCCAGAAAGAGGCTGATGGTGGATGCACAGGGGTTAACGATATTTTAGATCAGTTTAGCATATCCTTTCATTCACTTTCATTCACTCCCATTATTCTACATTAACCATAGATTACTGTAACTGCTTAATGACACTTACCAAACACAGTTAGCACACAGCGAGCCGCTATTTGCCTGGATTCGTTGTCCTCTGAGCTTACACTGTAATACCCCTGCTCCCATTCTGTGTTATAATCATCAAAGCCCTCCCATGTCACAGAAGTTACATACAGTAATGTTCTCTGCACTAAACTATAGTATTAGTGACACAAAATGTGGCCAAACAAGACAACATCTGGTCTTTAAAGACAAAATGTTAGAAAAACTAAACAAAAAATGTTTAAACAATTTTAAGATTTTGGGAGTTTTTTGAGGAGTAGAACAGAGTTGAAAATAAACAAGTTAGAGTGTAAAGTGGTCACAAAGAATGAGACTATTTCACACAATAAATTCTTAAAATTAGAGATTTGGTTACAAAAATGTAAAGTTAAGCAGATGCAAAAATGTCTTCACAACAATACAGCAAATATATTCAGGAAATTAACAATAAACCCATTTTGTACTGAGGTCTGAAGAGTATAAACAGTTATATGAACAGGCAAGGGCGAAGGCATTTCAACACTGTAGAAACCTCAGAGATTTGAAATTTGGGGGTTGGAGCTTCTGAGGGAGCACTGAAGGGAGGTGTAGTTGTTTGTCAGTTGAGATCAAATATCAACAATCCTGCAGAATACACAAATATTTTTCTCATTTGTCACTCTCCAGTTTTTCCCATATGGTGATGCCTCCAAGTTCGCCCAGCATGCGTTTCGGACATTTGACAAGAACGGTGACGGGACCATCGACTTCAGGGAGTTCATCTGCGCCCTGTCCATCACCTCCAGGGGCAGCTTTGAGCAGAAACTCAACTGGGCCTTCAACATGTATGATCTGGACGGGGACGGGAAGATCACACGCATGGAGATGCTGGAGATCATCGAGGCATGTGTTTGCGAGGGGGGAGTGGGCATGAGTTAATGAATGCCTGAGAGGGTGTTATTTAGGAATCAGATTGCGGGGATTTACTGGCTCTCGCTTCTGTAAAGATATCCTCTTATTTATACATTATAAGACAAACGTGACAAACAATTTCCCTTTTTCCCTCTGCAGGCCATCTACAAGATGGTGGGCACTGTGATCATGATGCGTATGAACGAGGACGGGCTGACCCCACAGCAACGCGTGGACAAGATCTTCTCCAAGATGGACAAAGACCACAATGATGAGATCTCCCTGGAAGAGTTTAAAGAGGCGGCCAAGTCTGACCCCTCCATTGTCCTACTGCTGCAGTGTGACATGCAGAAGTAGAGAGATGGGTGGGTGGAAGAAACAGAGGGTGGGATGAGAGGGACGGGGGAAGAGTTGAACTGACACAAGAGGAAGAAGCAGAATGAGGGAACAGAGGGACTGGGGGAAAAAAGGGAAGGATTTAGTTTGGGGGAGAGGAGGAGGAGGTAGGGAAGCCTTTTTTTTTTTTCGAGGTAGTGATGACGTGTGTGTTGATGTAATGAGCCATGTTTGGAACACAGTTGACCTCTGATTGATGCCATTCTTTTCTTCCAGACCGTCCTGCTGTGCAGTACACTTCTGCAGCGCTCCAGTTTCAGCCTAGCTGGGTGTCTTTACAAATTCAATCTGATGCTGTGTGAATAGCAGAAATTCCTCATGACAGATTATTGTCCTAAAAGACACTTTTTAAAGGAATAGTTTGACCTTTTGGTTTGATACTCTTATTCCCTTTCTTTCTGAGATTTAGTGGAGAAGCTTTATACCACTCTCATAACATTGGGTAAGCTTAGCTTGGCTTAGCATAAGTCAAGACTGAAAACAGGGAAACAGCTAGTGTGGCTCTCTTCAAGGGTAAAGAAATCTGCCTACCAGCACCTCTAAGACTCACTAATTGTACAAAGACTTAAGTGTATACACAACAAGTTGCGGTATTACAGGGGGTTTTGCCTGGTAAACACACAGAGCAAGGGTAGCTGCTTCCCTCTGGTTTCCAGTCATTATGCTAAGCTAAGCTAATCATCTCCTGGCTCCAGCTTCATATTTACCGTACAGTAAATGAGAGCAATACCAATCTTTTCATCTGTGTCTGTCAAGAAAGCAAAAACATTTACTTTAATGTCTTACTCTAGTGTAAAGTCTGGCACCCACAATGTTTTTGGAGGCTGTGCACCATGGGATAATTAGGAAAGGAAGTAATGGCATTAAACCAACAAAGGGACTGTTGTTGGGTCCACATGGTCCAGAGAGGGACAGGAGAGAAGCAAATGTTACGCTGATAGTGAGAGAACTGTGTAAATGAACAATACCACAAGCTGTGTGTGAGTTTGTGTTCTGGTGTCCATATGTGTGTGAGTGTGAATCTGAGAATGTGTGTGGACATTTTATGAGCAAAATACACTTCACTGAACCCAGATGTGCATTTGTATGTGTGTGTTTTTGTGCAGTTGTATTCATTAGTTCCTCAACAGCCAAATGCACAACCAGTTATATGGCACTTTAATTATCAAGCATTTCCGATTACATCATGCTGTCCACATGCTTTACACTCCGAGTATGAGGCAGGTGATGAATGTCTCAGACGGCTCCTCCAGCAGCATGGATCTCCGATGTGCTGCTCAGTGGCTTCTGGCTGCCCCTAAAGCTTTTCCTCACATGCTAACAAATATCTTGAATTATTACATGTGTTTAATTACAAGGACATAATTAGGTTAGAATAAAGCTTTGTCCTCCCCATAACATAAAATTGGCTTTCTCCAGCAGGGAAACATGTTCTCTGCATGTCTCTCTTTCAGATTGTTTTAGTTTTTTTTCTGATACCAGCTCCAGTTTCAGTGAGGCAACAGGAAATGTGAAAATTCACATTAATAATATTATATAATAAGAATTATTACTAGAAAAAGAAAGGCATGAAATCGCTTGTCATAATTAAAGCCACCATGTATAGAATTGTTATGTGATAATAGTATCTTCAGATTCTTCTGCTGGCTTAAGTTTTTGTTGGCAGAAAAAAAATTTGTTGAAGTCTATGTGTTGTTTTCAGCATATTCGTCAGTGCACTGCTAAAATGCACTCTGCCAAAGTTTAATTTGAGAGTAAACCTGTTCATCATTTGATGTGACTTAGACATATATGTGATTTAAGCAGAACCAGAAATGGGGAAAACACACCGAGTAATATGAAACATGATCTTGCTTCTCAAAAACCAGCAATTTGAGCAACAGGAAGAGCCACTAGAACAGTGTGGAGTGGGGATAATCAGGACAGTAATTGCAGGCCGTATGACAGAAACGGTATTTCTCGGAAAGGCCAAACCTGCCTCCATGATTCATTGTTGTTTCACATGAAAAGCTGAAATAGCCGTCTCTCCTCTTCCTCTCCCACTGTCCTGCTCTCCCCCCTTTTGTCTTTTTCCTCCCTAAATGTCAAAGAGGAAGCGCTTTGATAATAGGCAGAGGGAGAGAATCTTTGCTGAACTCAGCTCAGATCTAAAATCAATTCAAAAAAGAGCAAAAGGTTGCAGAGGAAGCTTGGGTGGTGTGTGTTTGTACATGTGCATACCTGCTTGTGAATGTATATGATAGCGGATAACTGGAAAGTGTAATGTAGGCTACATTCATTTGAAAAAAGTCAGTAATTTCCAGCTTGTAGTCACAACATCTATGTATTCCAATGGTTTAGATTTAAAAATCAGGTTGAAATGGTTGGCAACAGGATATTTCTAAACAGATTAAATATTGCCATTTGTTCAACATCTACATCAATGGTTAGCTTAGCGCAAAGACTGAAAGCAAGGGACAACAGCTAGCTCGGTTTTTGTAGGTATGGGTATGGAACAAACAAGACGCAATGTGTTAATTAGGGATTTAGAGGTGCTGGCAGGCAGATGTTTTAACCTTTGGACAAAGCAAAGCTGGCTAGCTTTCGCCCCCTGTCTTTAGTCTCCTAAAGGCCTGTGTCTCCTGGCTGTAGCTTCATATTTAGCGTACCCACACATCGTTGTATCAATTCTCCTATCTAACTCTCAGTAAGAAAGTGAATAAGTGTAAAATTTCAAACTATTATTATGCCTGTTAGTTATTGTGGGTGTCGTGTCAATCTTGAAAGCTAACAGAAACAACTGTTATTCACTCAGTATTGGCTGAAAAGTCATATTATGGAGAAGAAATTGTGAGTAAAAGAGAATCACAGTGCTAGAAGAATGTGGCTAAAGTTACAGTAACACAGGTTACATAATAATAAACTCATTTAGTATAGCCCTAGTAAGCTCCTTTCCTGTGTATTCAAGCAAAAATGGATTTAGGAAAGGAGGCAGTGAAGCACCTTTCCTTAGTGGTTGAGTATTTAGCATTTATAAAATTCAACAAGTTGTTTAGGAACCCCACTACTCTTAAAAGACTTTACTGAATCTCATGAGTCAGACCATTGCGTTTCTTTTTGTGGATCGCCATTTCTGAACAGCAGTATAAACATTTGGCGTCTCTCCTGTCAGTGAATCAGATGGTCTCCTCCTTCTCACCCAGCCTATGAAGCCTCCCTGGAGCTAAAAAACGAGCCTCCTCCGTGCGATACTGTAATACATGTACATTATGATACGACTGTAATCGTATTTATGAATATAAACAAATATAATATGTAAATGTACCACTAGCTTAGACCTAATTTCATATGATCACACAGCTACTGTGTGTGTGTGTGTGTGTGTGTGTGTGTGAGAGAGAGCGATCAGTGTGTGCTGTATGTCAGGACACTTTTGCGAGTGTTCACATATGTTTTGTATTTGTATAATTTATGTTACAGGAGATTCCTTGGTCTAGTTTAACTTAAAAATTTGAGTGTAAACCATCACACCGAAGCACTGAGTATAACCCACACCTAGACTTGCTTTTGTGGTCCGCTGATATATGGTATGTACTGTCTCCAATATGGGACGTGTCGTTTTGTTTGCTGTAGCCTACTGTTGCAGTTCTACAATTAATACTCACACATACAGGTTGGGTTTCACCAAATGGCAGAGTTGACGGGTCAGTGGCTTTCTGGAATTAACGTTGTTGAGAAGTTATTGGCAGGAGAAGCCAGGATAGGGGTGTCAGTGGTTAAAAAAACACTGTCCTGTGTCACAGTGTCACCCAGTGGATGGAGGTATAATATCACGTCTCGCACAACTCAACTACCGTGCAGCTCCCTTTTGTTTAATATGTAATGAACATGCTTCAAGATCAAAACTGACAGTGTTGTAAACAACTTGATTAGTCCTCATGCAGTCTTGTGTTTCTCAAAAGAAGTGCAGAAATCTGAAAGTGGAGTGAGATCATTTCACCTTTTTTCAAGGTAGATTATTCTTTTTATCTTGTTACAGGGATTTTCTTGACTCAAATAGCATTGTGAGATCATGTGAGAGCATCAGCAAGAAGTTAATGCAAAGGAGGCGGAAAATAGAGGCCAAAGTAAGTGAAATAGATGAGAGCCTTCCCAGAAATGAAATGCCCTTTAAAAAAACAATGTGTCTGACATATTGGTCATTTACAACAAAGAGTTTTATGCAGTTTTTGTTATGTTACTGGGTGATCTATTGGAATGAATCACAATATTTAAAGCAGCACTAATATGTTTCATAGGATATATTATCTAATGACTATACAGTGGGGAGAACAAGTATTTGACACACTGCTGATTTTGCAGGTTTTCCTACTTACAAAGCATGTAGAGGTCTGTAACTTTTATCATAGGTACACTTCAACTGTGAGAGACAAAAATCCAGAGAATCACATTGTATGATTTTTAAATAATTAATTTGCATTTTATTTCATGACATAAGTATTTGATACATCAGAAAAGCAGAATGATCATATGAGATCATACGTTTACTGTAGTTCTTGACCAGGTTTGCACACTCTGCAACAGGGATTTTGGCCCACTCCTCCATACGGACCTTCTCCAGATCCTTCAGGTTTCGGGGCTGTCTCTGGGCAATACGGACTTTCAGCTCCCTCCAAAGATTTTCTATTGGGTTCAGGTCTGGAGACTGGCTAGGCCACTCCAGGACCTTGAGATGCTTCTGACGGAGCCACTCCTTAGATGCCCTGGCTGTGTGTTTCGGGTCATTGTCATGCTGGAAGACCCAGCCATGACCCATCTTCAATGCTCTTACTGAGGGAAGGAGGTTGTTGGCTAAGATCTCGCAATGCATGGCCCCATCCATCCTCCCCTCAATACGGTGCAGTCGTCCTGTCCCCTTTGCAGAAAAGCATCCCCAAAGCATGATGTTTCCACCTCCATGCTTCACAGTTGGGATGGTGTTCTTGGGGTTGTACTCATCCTTCTTCTTCCTCCAAACATGGCGAGTGGAGTTCAGACCATAAAGCTCTATTTTTGTCTCATCAGACCACATGACTTTCTCCCATTCCTCCTCTGGATCATCCAGATGGTCATTGGCAAACTTCAGACGGGCCTGGACATGCGCTGGCTTGAGCAGGGGGACCTTGCGTGCGCTGCAGGATTTTAATCCATGACAGTGTAGTGTGTTACTAATGGTTTTCTTTGAGACTGTGGTCCCAGCTCTCTTCAGGTCATTGACCAGGTCCTGCCGTGTAGTTCTGGGCTGATCCCTCACCTTCTTCATGATCATTGATCCCCCACAAGGTGAGATCTTGCATGGAGCCCCAGACTGAGGGAGATTGACCGTCATCTTTCTTTCCATTTTCTAATAATTGTGCCAACAGTTGTTGCCTTCTTACCGAGGTGCTTGCCTATTGTCCTGTAGCCCATCCCAGCCTTGTGCAGGTCTACAATTTTATCCCTGATGTCCTTACACAGCTCTCTTGTCTTGGCCATTGTGGAGAGGTTGGAGTCTGTTTGATTGAGTGTGTGGACAGGTGTCTTTTATACAGGTAACGAGTTCAAACAGGTGCAGTTAATACAGGTAATGAGTGGAGAACAGGAGGGCTTCTTAAAGAAGAATTAACAGGTCTGTGAGAGCCAGAATTCTTACTGGTTGGTAGGTGATCAAATACTTATGTCATGCAATAAAATGCAAATTAATTATTTAAAAATCATACAATGTGATTTTCTGGATTTCTGTTTTAGATTCCATCTCTCGCAGTTGAAGTGTACCTATGATAAAAATTATAGACCTCTACGTGATTTGTAAGTAGGAAAACCTGCTAAATCAGCAGTGTATCAAATACTTGTTCTCCCCACTGTATGTGGCAAGCCTGCAGATAAATCACCCTCAGCCTCTTTTAGTCCGTCCCACTATCATCATCGTCATAAACCTTTTTTTTCAGCCAGAACAGACTGCTGTAAGTACGAAAGCTTCGATAAACCCACTACCTGCCCACCCAAATATTTCCCTCAGGAGGAGAATATTAAACTCTGTATCTGGTGCATGTGCAAACATGTTCCATTTATAAGGTGACGCTATAGGCCAGTGTTTTGGCTTTTCTCACCCCCACCCCTTAAAAATTATTATGCAGTTTAAAGCCCCTATATGTAGGATATGAAAAAGTCTTACTATCATAAAATACTTTATTGGGATTGTCACCCAGCATAAGAGCTAAAAAGCTATAAAGATGCTATTTATGATGAGAAAAATACTACACGTGAGAGCTTTAATGTAATAGTCATTTTGTTAGATTATCTCACTCAGCAGATTTGTTGCTCCTATTTTAAGAAAAACAAAGACGTAAGATTAAGGTTGATACTATGAGAAAGAAGGTGTTTCGTCACCTCTTGTTTTGACTCACTACATTATTGTCATAGGCTTGGTTTAATCATCCCATTTAATGTTGAGCAGTATCCAGTAAACCAGTTTGTTTAGAACAGATTGGCTTCACAATGTGTTGACCTCAGCACTCCTCTGCTTATTCTAATAAGCATCTAATCATAATTAGCACTGGTTCGGAGCGAGAGAATCACTTTCACTTTCCTCCCCAAGACTGCAGTCATAAATGGTTTTTCTTTTGTTATTTTGTCAGCAAATGTTTTTTTTCATACAGTATCCCATTCAAAACTACTTAGACAAAATGTAACATTTACTCTTAGATTTTATGTGCCAAAAATGGGATTGTGTCACGCAAGGAAAACTGAAATATGATTGCTGTGGTTGTATCAGGTGGAGTTAAACATGACGTGATGCTGCATTGATCACATGTGATGCAGTTCATCAGCTGTCAGTCCTCAGAAAGCTCTGGACGGACGGACTGAGCTGTGTGACATTAAAATAAACATGGATATTCTAGGTTTTTTGGACGGGATCATTTGTGCTCGGTTGTGGAATATAATTCTGTTCTTCAGCATTTCCTTATGATGTTCATGTAAATGTCTGCTTGTCCCGTCTGATGACTTTGCTTTTTTTTTTTTTTTTTGTTTTCAACATTGTTAGGCTCCTAGAACAAACACAATGTAATTATTTTTGTTACATAGAATAAAACACATGGATGTTGAGAGTAGTTGTTGTTGTCGCCTTGACTTGGCCTGTATGTTTTCTCCGACAGCACCTTCACACACTTAAACGCTATCACACACACACACACACACACACAGTGAGCCAAGAGTATGAGTCACCATCTAGCAATGATGTCACACTGCTGCAGTGATGTCACCACTCATGCTGTTCTCATGGTAACCACGCAGATGCCACAAGGCAGGGAGACGGGTACATAAACAAACACAAAACGCACTCTCACACCTATGTTACTCCATTTATACTTACACACATTCAAACAGAGTTGTAATTCACAGTGAAACATAATGACTGTGGAAATAATTTTGCCACTGGTCTTATTTACTGGAAGAACAATGGAGAAATACAATAAATGAACACAATGAAATGACTCGTGAAGAGTGAACTTTGACTTTATGATTCAATAAGATAATTTCTTTATAAAGAATAAAGCTTACATAATAATAATGAACCCAGATTTTACATTTCACAGAAGTTATCACAATTGTGGGTCTTTGCTTTCTGGTTTCAGTTCATTCCTCTGTTTAAACTGTATTGGCTAAACCCGTGTTTTCCATAGCCCCTCCTCCAGCCATCCATCATGGATCAATATAAATCTATCCTGAGCCTCGCTGTATTAGGCTTCAGCTCAATGGAGAAAAAAAAACATCACAAATGCACGCACAGAGGCCAAGCTGCAGAGAAACAGTGAATCACACTGCAGCACTAGAGGTCACGCTCAAGAGGTGCAGCTTGCAGAGCGACCACAGGGTGGGGCTGTAAGCTCGGTCACGCTCATCTCTAATGTCCTTATCTGATGTCACTGAGGGGCCCCCAAAGACCATGTGAAGGTCAGTTGTTTAGTTCCTGTACAAGATTCCTGGGTCCATGTAAAAGCAAACAGAGAAGGAGCAACAGAAAGACACACATCTTAAATTATTATTTGGTATAAAGAGGGTGACAGACAAACAATGAAGATACAAAACAACACATTTACGCACACTGAATCACCATCACACTGGCCAGTGACCTGACAGACAGCCGGGCTGCTAAGCAACCATCCCAGACACTGTGAATGTCCAGCTGACAAACATGCAAACTCTGTGTGGATGGCTAAACAGTAATGAATAAGCAGAGGACTGAAGAAAACTCCATCTCCCACTACTACCAGTGTTACTATCACTACTACTACCACCAAAAATACTATTACCCTAGTCCTGCTACTTCTACTCAAGTCCCTACTCACTGTGAGTCTTCAGCCATTATTTTAACATCACAAAAGCTCATCATCAGAGGATCATTGTTGCTGGCCCAGATATTTCTAGGGAGGTGACCTGTATGCAATGCTTGGATCACATGTTCAAACATTAAAGGGGTACTCCAGTACTAGTCACGGAGAGAGTACAACTGAACCTGTGTAAACATGTTGTATAATGTATTCTGTGGCTCTGGGGAATGTTTCTGATGTCTGAGAAAATACAGAAATGACAGAAAACCTGCATCACAAACTGGGGCATGGAGTTTAAAAGGTGTTTGCCAGGCAGGGTAACTCTCATGAAAGATGCTGCAATGTTGCATTATGGAAAATTAAGGACCCATTTTTGGAAGATAACCATTATACTAAATATAATAATATAAGGACTAAAAGTCCGGACATCTGCTGCTTGAATATTTGAATGTTTTAAACTCTTCTTAATTCTTACACATTGCACCTTTATGCCTGGAGTATGAACAAATGAGACTTAAAGTAATGGTAATGGTAATGGTAATGGTAGTAATTCTAAAAGTACATTACAGTAATTTGCCAGATAAATATTACGTGTATTTAAGATTAAGATTTAAGATGCACTGATGTGCAGCTAAAGCTAATGTTCAAGTACAGTATCATGCTTTTTTAAAGTAATGACTGAGTACAGGACAAAGGAAAATTTCTTTTACTGCTACTATTACCACTACTACCACCACAACTAATCCTGCCACTAGCACTTCTACTACAGTACCAGTAAGTTCTTCATTTGTATAGCGCTTTTCACAGACAAGTGTCACAAACACTCAACAACATAACCATACACAGAACAAAAACACAGACAGTAAAATGAGCCACATAAAGAAGGGAGCTAAAACAAAGTAAGTAATAGAAATAAATAATAATACACAGAAAGAAGTAAAATACACGATAA
This sequence comes from Micropterus salmoides, assembly GCF_014851395.1. Taxonomy (NCBI): domain Eukaryota; kingdom Metazoa; phylum Chordata; class Actinopteri; order Centrarchiformes; family Centrarchidae; genus Micropterus; species Micropterus salmoides. The sequence continues at coordinate 26,902,833 of NW_024040817.1, read as the reverse complement.
AAGTGGTAAAAAAAAGCAAAATAATAACAAAGTATGGAATAAAATACATAAATAAATACATACAATGCAGACCTGGTGCATACTGGTTACTCAAACGCCTGTCTTCTCTCATGCACAGAATCAAAAAACTGTGTTTTGCTAATTTTACAGAGTAAGCATTAATTTCAGCCTGAAGTACTGACAACTCAGAATTAAAGCCACAATTTAGCAAAAGTCCACAATGTGCTGCAAAGATGATGAGTGCGATTTAGAATTTAATCCTTAACTGCTATGGTAGGCAATGAAGTGAAGCCAATATCCGGATACACTGTGTGTCAAAGATCTGGTTGCACCAGTTTGGACAGTCTGTACTGTAGATAACACGAGCCGTAAAGGGAGCATGCGTTTCGTAGAGATTAAATTATTGTTAAAAAAAACACCTTTGTATAAAACATGACAACGAGTCACAAAGACATTGTAAGCCCTGGCACTGTGCTGTGTTCAACATGCACGAGGAAGGACACTAATGGCCATGTGCTTAACTTGTGTGCAACCTTGGTTTTAAATGAAGGTTACATCCATTATCTGCTACCTTTAGGCTAATTTTACTCCCCATTCCGTGATCAACCCCCCCATTACTCACGCTCATCCTCTCAGCCTGCTATATTTCCCAGCTTGCACTTGTTTCTACTTTTCTACGCCCTGATATTTATTTCCCTTTTGTTACATTACTAATTACTGTTGTAGAATACCTCATACAAAAATGTGTAGTGCCACGTTAGAGCACAATGAGAAAACAAACCAATAAAAAAAAATCATATAAAGGGTTCAAACAATAACACATTCTGCCAATGTGAGGCTTTAAAAAGTTCTTTAGTTTCTTAAAGATATTTAAAAAAAATTTTTATCCATTTTATCCCTTGGTTTGCCAACAAGCAAAATCATCTCAGCCCTTCTCACTTAAAACAACCCCAGACTGATTTGCCTCTAGATTGAATGGCTCATCACGATGGCTATTTTCTGCTGTGTACTTAGTGAGTGCCTGAATGTCCCATGAACCTTCTGGGGCAAATTGCACCGTCAACATGGGGCAGCAGGGTGGGGCGGAGCCATGCTGAATAAGGAAGCAGTGCCGTGATTGGTCAGCTGGAGGAGAGGGTGGGGGCACGTGTGTGTAACCGAAGCCATGGAGCTGAGAGAGTGATTGAATGGGACGGGATGGGGGGGGGGGGCACTGAGTGGGGAAAGAGAGAGACGCAGACATAGCGGCAGATGGACTGCTGCACAGCCTGCAACACACGTACAAAGAATAGACTCTGTATGTGTGACAGTGTGTGTGTGTGTGTGTGTATCAGTGTACAACAGAGAAGCTGTGTGCAGGAGGATGGTTGTGAATGAGTGCGGGTGTACCAGCAAGCTTCACTGGATGCAGTGAGCACTAATCCTCGTGAGGAAAAAAAGGATAGACACAAGTGAACAGGAGACAGAAGAGTGAAAAATTTTGCCCTTCACACTTCGGCTGCGCTCGCAGGGCAGGTGCAAGCCCAGTAAACTACTGTAGTAAGCCTATTATTAATGTACGTGACAGGAGTATCTCCATAAATGCTACAGACCGTAGCAGGACATTTTGTTCGTTTGATTTTCCAGAAGAAGGGAATTGTGTCTTTAATCAGAGGTAGAGAAGTCAGGAAAGGTTGAAGGGCAGCTTTGGGAGCACAGAGAGGGGGATTCTCTCTGGTGAAAATGAGCCTGGACCCTGTAAAGGTGATGAGTGGACAGATCAAGGAGGTCAAAGTTGCCCCTTCGTCAAACGGGGACAGCAGAGGATCATGGGAAGAGAAGGAAGAGTTTGATCAAGACCACTTGGGCCTCAGCACCAAGCCAAAACCAGTAAGTGTCGCTGACCATTCATACATATCAGTCTGTCCTTCCGTCCATCCTGTTTCTCAGTGTGTCTGTGTTTGTTAGCCATCTGGATTTTTCAAGGCTACCGTTTCTGGATGATCAGGATGCAAAGGCCGCTTTTTAAGAAATTTACTGGACAACATGTCCCAAGATCCCTCTGTCCTCCCCTCTTCTCATCATGCCCTGTTGCTGCTTTTCCCAGCTTAGTCTTTTGTGTCAGATGTTTATGTGTCACCCATGTGCAGCTTAAAGCATAGTTCATTAATGAGGGGCTGGGGTAAGATAAGGTGAGAGAGAGAGAGAGAGAGAGAGAGAGTTTTGTGTCAAACTCCTCAAATTTTGAATGGAATTTTAACAGCAGACACATAAGGCATCTAAAAACCAGGTGTGAAAGTGAGAGGTAAATGAGCCAAGGTGCCAAGGAGGTGCATTTTCTTTGAGAGATTACTCTCAATTCACTTTCTTCAGAACTATCATTTATTGACTTAAGTCTAAATGTTCAGTTACATCTTATTTTGTCCAAGTATTTACAGTTTTTCACCTGAAAATAAAGGATGCAACATCATAACAAAATATAATAAAAATATAAAACTAAACTCAGCAGATTAAAATAACGAGCAAGTAGTGTTGTGAAAATGTGACACTGAAAGCGCCACAACTTGATATTTTAACTGAGAACTCCAGATTTCCTTCAATGAAAGTGAAAAAGCTCTGAAATACATAGTGAATGTTACTACTTCCATAGTTAGGCTCCCCAAACAGGTTTTACTCAACCAGTAGGTCCACAGCTCTGCTTCCAAATCAACTGTGCTTCTAAGAAGTAAATGTCCAGTTCGGTGCTGTTTTAGCCCTGCAAGGCTTCGACATTGCACTGGACACAAATGTATTTCCAGAAAATGAAGGGACGGGGGGCTGAGCAACTTTGAGTGACTCTGAAATAGAATTATTGCAATTATATACATAAAACACTAACAGACAGAACATTTCAGTGAGAAAGTGTTCAAAGAAGAAAAGAGAGAGAAAAATATAAATAGAAAAACAACAGAGATTGAGGAAAATACAACAAACTGAAGGCAATGTACTAGAGCTAAAAGTAGCTAAAAGCTGAGTAATCTCTGCTGCTTGAGGATTAGTGTAGCCACAGTGGTGTATTTTCAAATATCCATTACTGCTTTCAATCCAAATATTACTACTTAACATTACTGTAATAAAGAAGTGCCACCGGCCTAATAGACAGCACAGATCCATCTCTGTATTCAATGCCGTACACTTGTAACTATGAGTTACATAAACAGATAACAGTATTATCATATAATGCATTTGCTTATTCATCAGAATATATTATTCAAATGAACAAATATGAATAAAGCAATTCCTAATTATTATTAATAAAAGGGGCAATATGTAGTTTTTTAAAAATAAAATGAATTACTTTTTTCTTTCCTGTGTGTGAAAAGGTGAGGTTACCTCACATAAAAATGATCCACTTGCCGGGTTTTTCCTGACGGCCAAAATGCCTAATCCTATGCGAAGAGTCTGGGTCGGTTTTCCTGGAAAACCCATGGCTGTTACGTGCATTTGCGCACCTGAGCCTCTTGCCTTCTCCACATAAGGATAAAAACCAACAACAAAGTTTTATGCGCTGGAGCCCCTCAGGACAAACAAGAATCAGACTGTGGGGTGAAAACACTGTCAACATCAGAAAGGCTTAAGTCACGGAGAGCCCAAACAGACTCAGAGTTGGCTTTCATCCTATTCGACAGGTAAACTAACATTAATTAAAAGAATGTTAAACATACTGTGATTTTGTGCTTTAGTTGGCAAGTTAGACATCGTTAGTGTAGTTGAATGACTTCTACATTATTTCACCAGCTAACGCGATCCGTATTACTATCCTGCGTACCACCGTTTTATATCAAATTGTTGATGTTAGCCAGCAAGAAAGGATGAAACGGTACAAAGCAAATGTGGAGCCATTTCTTTATACTTGCCTAAAGTGATGCAAGGCAGGAGCAGCCAGATAACATAAACACAAATCTGCCACTGTTTGCTTTGTAACGTTCAGTTAAGATTTATTATCGTTTTACCGATACTCAGGTATACAGCTTCTCCACCTGTCTTGCTGTGCAGCTGTTGCTGTAACTTACGTGACCTACATAGTATACAGTAATGTAACATAGCGCACAGGACAACAACACAGTGGCAGACCCATTCACTACAGTAATGTTACTTATTGTAACATAACTGTTATGTGTAATAACTTTACGTGTGACAACTATCTCACTATAATATTCAGTCTAGCTCACCAACTGTTCTGTTATCATCCAATACATTTAGCTGTGCTCACATTGCTGAGCCTCTGTGGGGAAAGATACAGAAATAGTTATTGAAAAGCAGACAACTAACACCAATGTATCACGTCGGCTAAATGTAGTCAGTGCAGCATCACGTAACAAGCATGGATTAGTTCAACCTCAAGCTGATAAAAATATTACTGTAACGTTGCAGAGGGAGTTTAAATGAGTTTTCAGCATGTTGTGTGCAGTTGTTTCCCAGTATTTCGTTTTTTGGGTGTCCAATTATGCTCGCTCATGAGTTTGAGCACGAGCCAGGTAGTAATCAGAAAACAGATACTCGCCATTTCATGCCAATAAAGCACAATGAACTTGAACTTTTAACCCAGTACTAACTCATTATTTATTTCATTTCATTTTAGTTATTTAGTAATTAAAAACAATTAACATTAAACAGTGTAATTTAGTAGCATTCGTATTGAATTAAAGCCACTTCTGATCTATAGTGAATGTGAAGATCAGGACCAAGAAGGGAAAATGACTCAGGGACTGCTGGTCAGATAGAGTTTCAAGGCTTACATGTTTAATCTTTTGAGCAGGTGACAAAGTTGTTTTTAAAAACAAAGTAATAGAAAGGGGCATGATTGTTAAAAACTGAACAGAAAATCAAAAACACAACAAGTTAGCATGTTTGGCTAAATAGCTTCCCACAGTTGAAACTTAACCCAAGCCATTTCAGGGACGGTTAAAATCAAGGACATCTGGGCTCAATTGAAGATACTTCAAGATGCCTCTCACTCAAGAGGGTTCTTCAGTGAAAAAAAAAGCCTTCTGAAGAATTACTGAAGACGCTCTGGGGATGAGAGGTGAAACGTCTTCAAGTATCTTCAATTGAACCAACATTTTCCTTCATCATAGCCTACTTGGAAGGAATAACTAGCTCTACTCTGTAATAATATAAGAAATAATAATGTTGTTTCCATGTCTTCTATATGGATCACCATTAGCTTAATTAGCTAGCTACAACTGATAAATCTGGCATTTCAGGCAAAGGCTGAAACTGTTGATTTCAATCTCTGAACAAAACTGAGTGTCATGTATCATGTATGACCTTATATTTATGTACAGTAACATTACTGTACAAATACTGCATACATTAAATATGAAATCAAACAACATGACATCAGAAGTCTCTGTCACTCCCTGGCATGTTATTTTTAATATAAGACCCGTGTTGGCCTGATTTCAGAGAAAGACGTACATTAGCATTGCTGTTACTGGCAGTCACTATGCTGTGTTACCATATCTGCCAAGGCCCGCACAGACTGCATCATCCCTGGCCTTTTACTTATCTATAAATATCAGCCCCCTGACTGCTACTCACCCCCCACCCCATCACTTTCTGCTCACATTCTCACCTCTTTGTTTTTCCCACTTCTTCCCCTCTGTTCTCACTGTTGTCTGGAAGTCCCTTCCACTTCTCCTCTTTTCATTCTCAAATGGATGGAAGGGATGTCTCACAGCCTCAGATATGTAAATAACAGATGACTCATGGATCTGGGTTATACACAGACATCAGTCCTGCTGATCTGGTACAGCTCTGACAGGATTAATATAGGGTGGGGAAGAGAGAGAGAGACAGACAATTTCCTTTTCCTCTCCTTCACAAGACAATATATTGTCTAGTAGTTCCTCAGTGCAACATAAAATAAACACACCTGAATGTTTACTTATCATTCCCAGCAGATTTTATTATATTCACTTGTCTTTGCCACCACACAAATCAAGAAGGAGGTGATTTACAGCTACTGTGGGTCCCTGTGCAGAGGAGCCTTGTGATAGATGCATTCCCAGTTGGTAGGAGGCCCACCGAGAGAGGGCAGGCTGTTATCACTACCAGTATCAAATCACAGCAAATACCTGGACTCTTGTTCTGGGATCCCTCCCAGACTGTGTGACATGTTATTCATAGAGTAAACTGACTCTAATGTAGAAGCTGTACCAAAGGTCTTGTACATCTGCAAGACTGTCTTAGCAGCATTCTAAAAGAGACCCATATTTTCCACTGCCAACTACGCAGCATGTTGTGTCAGACATGTCTTCTATGGAACTGTTTATCTTCACATGTGAAAACGTGATTTAGGTGGTCGGAAAAAATATCCATCTTAACAGGTCAAAATAAAAAGCCTGCAAGAAAAAATTCTGATACAGTGTTTTGGGTGTATGTTTGGATTTAATGGATTGTCAATGAAGCTCAGTTGTACTCTGAATACCCGCTGAATAAAAACAAAATGTCATTCTGCTAAGGTGACAGGGAGACGAGCCCGGAAGGTGGAGGGAGGCGTGTTCTTCGTAAGTATGTCCCATCATCGTGTGAGGTCCAAGGTTGTGTTCACCATCACCACTGCCCTTTCACCTTCCTTTAACCCTCTCTATGACGGCTGTCGATGTGTCTGCATGATCACAGACACGCCCCCTCTACTAACCAACAACCTGACCTGATGCATCGTAACGTGTGGTGTCGTGTTGATTCATATTGTACTGGACAGCCACTCGCTGGACTGAGCTAATGAAGCAACTTGCAGTGTTCTTATCACAAACAGACCACAGAGATCTATGGCTCTTTGATTTGTGAACTCATGCTTCTGTGTACCACCATGATGCGCATGAGACCCAACTTGACCCAAAGTGAAGTCGAACTGAAATCTCTGAAAATGTTTAAAGAAATACAAACTGGAAATTTTCTCAGAAGAGGCGACAACAGTTTTTGGACTTTGTGGAAATAGCGTCTACTCACTTCAACAGTGCTGACTGGAAGATGTTAGCACAATTAGACACTTGTAAAGCAAAAACAAGCGAGCTATGTTAACTAGCTTCCATTAAGGCCCCATACACACTACTGCCTTTTCGTTTTTTAAAGGGGAGACCTTCTGCTACGTTTGCACCTCTCGTCCAGACTAAAATGACTCAAACAAAGACCTAAAATAGAGAAGTTTGAAAACGTTGCCGACCCCTTTTGTTCGTTGTAAAACTCCGGAGTGCGGAGGACTTTAGAAACGATGACGCAGACACTCACGTTTGGCTCTCTGATTGGGTCTCATAAGTCATGCAAAGTAGAAACAAGATGCTGCTGACAGTCTTTGACATGGTATTTTTATTATAATATTTTGTACTGTGCAAATAACACTTACAGCCTGTGTTACATTCAGTAACAGTCCCAGCTCGTTATTGGTCCATGCAAAATAAAATCATCGGCCACTAGATTTTCATTATAATATAGACCGAGATCAACTCTGATATGCAGCTTGTGGACGATGATCGTATTCGTTTTAAAACTCAGTTTTTAAACAAAAACAGAGTAGTGTGGATGGGGCCTCAGAAAGCAAAAGCTAGTTAACCTGTTTTGCGATTGTTACCACTAATTCCCACTAGACTTGTTACATCATCACCTGCTGAGTCACTGGTGGCTCCTGGACACTCATTAAGTGTTAGTTCTGAGTTTTACCAAGATGGATGGTTTAGCTATAATCCGTCTCTATTTTAATGGATTCTGTTGGGGTGAAGCCAAATGATCAGAACTCACAGCAATGATATACTGATTCCTTACCAAAAATGAATTATTTGTGAATTATGTTATTATTAAATGAAAAAGAAGGCAAAGCTCCACATTTTGCCCATTTTCGTGCACAAGGAATATGTTATATTAATTTAGTTTTGTCCGGGCAAATAGCAACCTTCACACGCACCCTGGGGAAAAGCGCTCCCTCTCTCTCTCTTTTGGCAAAATAAAGCTAGTCCTACCAGTGTGTGGTACAACACTACCTTTGTGTGTGGATAAGTTGCCATAAGTAGGCAAACGCCTGCAGGAAGATGTTGTGTATCGAGTGCTTAGTGTCATATATATTGCTCTATAGTCAAACTGATTTAATGTTTACATTTTTCACCTGAGCAAGCATGTGTGCCTTTTAAATGCGTAAGAATGTATGACAAAGACAACACTCATATTGTACAGTGTGCATGTATTTATGTGTAAAAGCATGAATTACTATTCAGTTCAGTGAACACACAGAAAAACAGAAATAGAGAGCTTTGCTGAGAAACACTGTTAAAATTGGATTATGTTTGGTCACACTTGACTTCTTATCTGATTTAGACATGGGTCAGGATTACTTGTGACAAGGTGATGTGTGTGTGTGTGTGTGTGTGTGCGTGCATGTGTGTGTTAACAGGTAAGTAGGTGACATGTCAGCAGGCAGTGGTGTTATGATGGAATAAGGCTAAATAGAGTGGCTCAGCGCCCCTGTCGGCCAGTGGCCTATTTAACAGTGCACAGCCATCAGGGCATGAATACAAACTTGCATGTGTCTTAATACACAGATGTCTGTCCCACTGCAAACAAACAGAATAGATGCAGACACACATTCACTCAGAAGCATGCTTTTGCCTTTACAATGCACATATTTGTTTCCAGAAAAAGTTTAAACGCTGTGCTGCTAAAAAATGTCTGTAAATGTATGTCTATTATTAGATTTATCGCATCATCAGATTATTACAGGCAACATGCATGATTTAGAGCCTCTCAAAAGACACTTGTATCTTATACTGTGCAGCACATGGCGTGCTGGTGTAACCCTCACAGACATGCACACACACATATACACTTTCACGAGCACATGATTGAACTTTAAATTAGTTAGTTCAAATTTGCTCCCTCTGGCCCCTCACCCTCTGTGGACACTAATGCCCGCTGCCCCCCCAAAAATGCTGCCCCCCCTCTCCACACACTAGCACCAGAGCGTAAACACACATTAGGCAACATGAGAGAAACATGAGGCCGCTGTGCCATCTTGTACTGTTCATTTGAGTCCATGGAGGATTAGTCTTCGATAAGAATGACACACACATAGAGCCCCAAAATCATCACACTCTCAGCAAGGCTCTGACGCTGCATGTCCATTTGGTAAGTCACTGCACTCTGACTATTTAACATAAATGCCTGTGGGCAAAATATTAGCATCACCGGTTATGTTTTATGCAATATAATTTAACAACACCACACAGGAGTTGAATCAAAAACCTTCTGACACATTCTCTACACACTCTGAACATTATGAGCATCAAAACAATGTAGGAATCTATGTAGGAATAGGGCGTTAGGGAGCTAACTAGCTAGATGTAACTAGCTAAACAGTAAACAATAATTCTTTAGGAACATTGGGGAGAAGATTGCCTATTTTATATTATGTCCACCCAACCTGACTTTGTGTTCAGCGTGAATAACCAGCTGTACAGAACTTGAAAGGTAGTCCCTTGGCAAGTAACAGCATTTGTTTAGCTATGAGCAAAACCAGTTAGTCTTAAACAGCAACACTGAGTGCTTAGCTAATATTGTGTACTTGCAACACTCCTTTGAAAATGTAAAGACAATTGTAAAAATTATAGTATACTTAATTATATATAAAAGGGACAGTGTGAAAATTATTTTCTATTGGTATTGGTTGCGTACATTGTATAAAGGTATTAAATGTTTAAATTGGGGTACATCATCTTAAAGGAGTTTTACCAGCTTAATACTATTATGTTATTTTTAAGATATTGGTGGGATGGTTTTCCTAAGTCAAGGGGGAGGGTCCAAAGAAAATATTTATAACATGGAGCAGGGTCTTGCTTTTTAAAACGTGAAACATCAACCCCCCCCATTCACACCACAGTAAGTTTTGTGCCGTCCCTGCGAGTCAAAAAAAGAACAAATGTGTGTAAGCTGTACTCAGGTAGTTGCAGTTGCGGCTGCAGTGTGCTGCATTCTTGCTGCTGCTATGAACGAAGCATTGGGAAACAGATACTCGTGTGGCCGACAGTACAGTACATGTGGAGCCTTCTTACCCATGATTAGAGGTGACGTCATTCCACTAATCACAGATCTCCATTCACACCGTTTGCTGCAGCTCCAAGATAATTAAGATGTTGTAATGGTATTACAGCAGATAACCGGCATGCCAATAAGTGAAATGTATCACATGTCTTTGCATGTAGCACAGCATGTGTTGTGATGTGAAGAGTGCTAACAATTCTTTTAACTGTATCCAAATAAAGTTTGAATGATGTTGTCCCCCAGGGCTCTTGTAAAAAGGTAACAGCGCTGATATACGCATGAACTTGTAAAAAGGAAACATTCAAAGTATTATTAACGGGGTTAAGTTTGAGGGCCAATTTTGCTCACCGGGTAAAAATTAGCACATCGATTCCTTTGACAGCTTTAACCTCTCCTGCCTGTGTTCTAAATGGGTCCTAACTGCTTCCCCTTTCTTCTGTTCTGCATCATACCATTTTCTCTCTTGTCTCTGTCTTCGTGCAGCCAAAGCCACAGAACGCTGTGACCGTCGCCGTTTCCTCTCGAGTCTTGTTTCGGACTGAGCGGGAGCAGAAGGTGTTTGAGCAGAAAGGAGTGGAGGAGTATCTGAGGTACCAAATCGAACACGAGAACGAACCCTTCGCCCCGGGACCTGCGTTCCCCTTCGTCAAGGTTAAAGCCACACATACATACACACCCAGGCACACACAACTACAGTACAGGCTTTCATTTACTGAACATTTAACTTTTTTTTGGCTGTCATGAGCTTCTTAGCTGACTGTTGCTGTCTCCTGACAGGCTCTGGAGACAGTCAACGCTCGTCTGCGGGAGCTGTACCCAGAAAGTGAAGAACTGTTCGACATTGTTTTGGTGACGTACAACCATGCACACGTAGGAATCCGGCTCATCAACACCATCAACCATCACAGTAAGTCTTATAGAGATCGAGTCACAAGGCTCTACGCTACAAAAACAGGTGCTTTATACCCAGCATGTTTTTCATATTTAACGGTAATGGCAATAACACATCAGGTTAAAGCTCCCTATATGTAGAAAAAAAAAATACTTTGACGACCCTCAGATTTATTCATTCATTCAAAAAGATCATTATCACACTCTCCATGCAGTCAGACATATCATATCGTAGTCAACATATAACCCCCCGTCACTTATTCTAAAACTGTGCATATGTATATAGAATGTGCACAACCAATGCTACAAAACTGGGAAAATTATTCGGAGTTACTCCTGGAGAAAGGAAGATCCCAAACAATGCAGCAGTATGGACGGGACCAAAGCATGTAAATTATAGAGCTCACAGACTGGGTTTATCTCTGGATACATTTTATGGACTACTTTAAAGAGGCTGTATTATGTTCATTTTCAGGTTCAAAATCCTATTTTGGGGTTGTACCAGAACAGGTTTACATGGTTTCATTTTTTAATTTTTGTCATACTGCACATTGCTGCAGCTCCTCTTTTCACCCTGTGTGTTGAACGCTTCGTTTTAGCTATAGAGTGATACATCTCTACATGATCTTTGTTGGGCATTGCACATGCGCAGTTCCTAGTTAAGGAAGCAGAGAAGGGCAGGTCAGTGAGAAGCCGGTAAACACGGCTTCGGTTCAACTGTATATGTTGCCGACCAGCTTAGCAACATGGACTGGAGCAAGAGTTTCAGAGTGGTGAGTTATTAATCTGTAACAAATGCATCTTTCATCCATAAAGTTTTAACCGAGCTCTGTTTCTACATCACAGTAACAACTTTATGTCCATTGACTGCTTGGAGGGTAGCTAGTGTTTGGAAGGGAGAGGAGAGGTGCTGCAGCTCACTGTTTTTCCACCGTTTTTTTTGAGGGCGTGGCGGTCTAGCTGCTTGGCGAGCGTTATATGAGGCACATTTTGCTTTCATCCCTGTGATGTCACAAGGATGAAAGGGAAACGGCTGGACTTCAAACGAGCTGTTTTCAAGCGGTTCAGAGCAGAGCTTTCTGTGGGAGATGGGAACTCCCTTTGGGCTGGACTTTGGGCTTTTTCACTTTGCAAACCTGTTACATGCACAAAAAAGATATATAACTCAATAAAGGAGAGGGAAAAAGCCAAAAAGCATAATACCACCTCTTTAAATGTTTTGTATTTATACTTCCAATGAGCTCAGGGTTTCCCCCTAATGTCCAAGGGGGGAAAGAAAATAAAAATTAGCACTATAAAATGTTAAGACGCAGGCATTGATGCAGTGAGATAATCTAAGCTGCCCAGGATACTGAAGCTGACGCAAGCTGAGCTGAGAGACAAACAACAACGTGTATGAACAGCTGACTGACAGGATCCTTCCCAGGGAAATCTCAGACCCTGTGGTGACATCTTCCTCACAGACCACTTCCTGTTCAGCTCCTCAAATGTTTTCATATCCTCAGAGCTTCAAGCCGGGGTGAGTTCCCGACTACCTCCTCTGGGATGTAAGAATAATCAAAGAAACCCGAAACAAAAACAGGTCTGTGCGAAGCCACCAAAGCAACACATGCCCTCCAGATTCTTTCTATGTTAGATCTCTCTGCCGGGTCTCCGCATGTGGAGCCCAACGCATTCAAAGAGCGCCCTGACCTCTGACCTTTCCTACAGAACTAAAGGAAAACGTGGCTTCTCTGATGTCACACAGACGGGTTCGTTTAACATCATCCCTGTAGTGTCGGTCAGCAACGGGTCTCCCTGGGTGACAGTCATAAAAGATAATTAACAAAGAAACATTTACTTACTCCTCGGCTTTTCACACTTCACAGAAACATTTAAATACTTATTTATCTCTCATCAGCTGCTTACACTCGCTATTTCTAACAGCTGCAATGATGAGGTATAAAGTTTCTCACCTTGCATTGCATGGCTGTGAATGACAAGATGCCCGCCAGCAATTCCATGCATCTACTTTCCATGTATACGTCATACCCCAGGGCCAAGATGATTGGCAGGCACTTTAATGTGTTCTGTGTGCAGAAAATTGAGATTTCATGTGATGACATTATCGTTCTCTATGGAAAATAAAATTGGAGCCACTACATGACCTCATATGTCTACGCAACATGCATAACATCCTACTTGGACACACCTAGCTGCTATGAGAGTAGGGTGTGAAATGCACAACGAAGCTGCTCATTCTTTGATGTGACGGCAGTGTGACTTCCTGCTTTCCTATCACCATGTTTAGGTCCCCTGAACAAGCAAATAAATCATGCAAAGACAGATGATATGAAAACATTTTTGCAGGGGAAAAAAAGATACAAAGACATCAATAGTAAGGACATTTTTCCCTCGAGTGGCTCCCACGCTCCAGCACCCGTCTAAAAAACAACGTTAGGCTTGGGACGTTTGAAATGATGAGGTATCACGCAGTGTGGGGGTCCAACTCACCAGGGCCCAACTACAAAGCTAAATAAACCATTTAGGAAATCTGTAGAGGGTAGTTGAATGATGGCAAGATCACTCAGTGTCAAAGGACACTGTCTCTCTGTTTCTTTCAGTCTCCGTTTGCCTTCAGGCTGTTTATGAGTCATTATATCTGTCTTCTTTTAAAAATGCAACAACTTGCACTGCTGCAAATCCAAATCCAAAACAGCCAGTTTGTCTTTTGTACCATATGCGGTTAGCATGTTTCGTTAAATGGCTGCTTGGAAAAAGCTACCTGTCACCACTCAGTTGAATGCAAAATAGCTAAAAAGGTTTGGTGAATAAAGCATGGTGTACTAGAGAAGAGTTGTGGATTTTAATTTAAGTGGATTAGCATTAAGTCTTAGACTGTAAAACCTTGCTGTGTCTGTTCTCAACATTAGAAAAAGCACCCGATACCTCTTGCTCAAATGTAAAAGCTAGAATATTCATCTATAAAATAAAATGAAAAGCAGAAATAAAAGGCAAACCAGACATGTGTATCACAGAGACAAGTTTCATGCTGGTGCTTCAAATGATGGTGAATTTGAAATATAAATTTATAAGTCAATAAAGTCGCAGTTTGATGTAAAAGACTGTAAAAGACTGTGAAAATGCATAATTACAAAGACCACAAACCCAAAAGTCGCCTATGTGACGTCATAACTTTTTTCTCTCAGTGACTGAAGCTAACGTTACTGAAGCTAACGTCAAAGAACTTACGTGAGAGGATGATGTGAAAAGGACCAAGAGTCATTGGATTAAATACATCAGGTGAGATACATTTCTGCGTGGTACATAGCTAAGTTACCTAGCTAGCAGCAACCAAGCAATGAACGTTAGCGTTAACATGTTGGTGCGGTATATTGTGAGAGAGATGTGGTTCACTGAACGGTTTTGACACGAAACTAGATCTAACTTTACATTTTACAACAAACGTGAACTTTCTTGAGGGGCAAAATTCTATTTTAAATTGACAAACATATGTGTAATTCAGGGCACAGTTCAAATAAAAAATAAGTTGTCTCTCGCTGTTGACTACCGTACATATTTTTCCCGAAATAAGGTCCCATGAGCCGGAGGCGGAAGTGAGGGACTTAGGCTCTTTATTGTGTACTGACATTTAAAATGAGCGATCACAGAGACAGTTATGCGACAGAAAGCTACATAAGGTTTGTCAAGTTTGAGAACAACCCTGGTGATTTCATTAGGAGTGCTTTTGCTTGTGCCTGGTCGCCTCAAAAATATAAAGGAAAACGTGTTACAAAGTGGTGTTGTGAACTCACCCAGCAGGGATGGTCTATTGAAAATAGCCCATTGGTTGCATTATGGCAAATGTAGCATCCAGCTGTTGTGGTGTGTGACTTATACTAAGGACTAACAAATCTTTTATTAAACATGTCTCTCATCCCTCATCTTTACGCAAAGTGCACGTGTAATACAGATGAAGTCTAAGACATGTTCTTGCGTCGTGCAGCTTTAAATAAATGCCACAACCTTGCCGTCCCTCTTTTCGTAATCATCATATAAATCTCTCACGCACACTCACTTTCACTTTTACTATATCTCCATTTATCTCGGGTGTCACCCACTTAATCTCCGTCTATTTTTAATCTTCAACTCTCCTCCAACTCATTCTATTACGTCCAAACCCAAAAGTCAAGAAAGTCACAGTTTGTTACTTTACTCCTGTGCCCTTTACAATCCCCATCTTCTGTTCTCTCTGTCTCCTCATACACATCAGCTCATTTTACCTAAACAGCTCTGTAATCATAGATCTAATTACCTAATATCAGTCTCCTCTCATTTTACACATACCATGTCTCTCCACTGCTCTTTAGATCAGCCCACAGCAGCGAATTAAGCAGCCTCAGCCAAAATGCAAAGAGGCTCTTTCCCACCGTTCTCAATGCCTTCTGCCTCTCATCTGCACAGTCCCCTCTTCCCCCTTCTAGTTAACCCCCCTCTTTGGACCCTCTCCACCTTTTAAGTGCTTGTAAGTTTATCCTTTCACCCTGTACTTACCGTCTCACCCCCCCTTCCACTTCACCTCCTATGACTCCTGAAATCACTTATCATGAACTCCATGACAAATTTAAAGCCACAGCTCCCAGCAGACATTAGGATTTTCTGTGTTGTTTCTGAATCTCATGGTGTGTAAAGATACAAATAAATACATGTGACAATGTTGTAATGGATCTGTATTGCTTCTAATGTCCTGTATGTTGATATTTAACACTGGACAGCATACTGAAACTATACTACACCTTGTTGCTGTTTGTTCCTCTTGTCCCCAGACTTGTTCATTGAGAGGTTCTGTATGACGGGGGGAAGCAGTCCTATTGGCTACCTGAAGGCCTGGCACACAAACCTCTACCTGTCCGCTGATGCCGACAAGGTCAGGGAGGCACTGGCTGAAGGTGAGCACACACATGCACACACACACACACACGCATAAACACAGATGAGGATGATAAACTCTAATTTTATAAGGTCATCTGTTACTTTAGAATGAAAGATGATGACAGACAGTACAGCAAAGCCAAAAGGTCATATGACTGCAGAAACAAACTAATTGGGATGTTGATAACACAATGCGGCAAAGTGAAGACAAAGCATCTCGATCGCCCCCTAGTGGTTGGCTACAGTAAGGGTCATAAACCCCACTCCCTCCATGTTAGCATGGGCCAAACTAAATGATCAAAGTAACAACAAATACATTTTTCACACTGATGAATGTTCCAGTAAGGATAGCTGAGCCCTGCTTGCGACTGAATTGGTTTAATATTTGTACAGTGGGAAGAAGTGGAGACATATCGTTCATCTTTATATACATGATTTAGACGAACACTATCCCAATTTAAGTCAAATGACCAAATTCATGATGTGACATTTAAATAGAAATGGTGGTTAATTGATCTAACTGTGCATTCAGAC